>NW_026688133.1:0-317993 GCF_030445035.2 Dasypus novemcinctus | reverse complement strand
GGGAGCTCATTGGCTCAAGCGCTGGCGCCGACGCAGACGCTCCGCCCCTGAAGCCCCGCCCCGTCCCGGGCCGGAGGCCCCTAGAAGAGCTGGCGGCGTGTGGGGCGCACGAGGCCCTGCTGGGTGTTCCGGGGGCGCCGCCCGGGAGCCCGAGGGGCGGGGGAGCGTGTGGTCGGCGGGCGTGGGGGCTGCGGGAGCTGTCGGCCCTTGCCCAGGGACCCCGCCCGTGTCCCGCCCGGGTAGCGGTAAGTTTGGGACGGAGTTGGCGTCGGGGCGGGACAGGCGGGCGGGGACCCCCCGGGGCGCGGAGAAGGGGGCGAGGAGCTCCCCGCTGGCGGCGTCGGGGGCGCGGGTCCGGGAAGTCTTGCGGGGCCCCGGTCCTGCGCGCCCTCAGGGCCTGGTGGGGCCCGGGCGTCGCCTGGCGGGGGCGCTGCTTCCGGGCGGCGCGGGGCCGGGGGCGGGGGTGCAGTCGAGGGGGCGCGGGGTGCAGTCGGGGTGGGGCGTGGTGCACTCGGGGGGTGGTGCAGGTTGCAGTCGGGGGGGGGGGGGGGATGCGCATGGTGCAGAGTGGGGGGGGGGCGCAGGTTGCTGTCGGGGTCCTGGCCCGGCGGGACTGTGGTGCCGGGGCCCGTGGCACAATAAGGTCCCGGGGGTTCACGGGAAGGGTGGCCCGCCCTCACCCCCGCCCCTCCTGCGCCCCCCATGGTCCTGAACACCCCCACGGTCCCCCGTGTCCCCTCCAGGGCCCCTCTGGCCCCTGAATGTTGCCCCCAGGGTTCCTCCAGTCCACAGCGCTTCCTCCTCCCACTTAGTCCTCCCTTTTCCTCACAGTCCCCCTTCCTGCAAGGTCCTACCTCCCCAATGCTCCCTGTCCCCCCCACTCCCGCCTGTCCCCCCCCACTCCTCCCCCCCACTCTCCCTCCTAACCCCCGCTGTCCCTCTCCACACCAGGTCCCTCCTTGGCTCCCATGGTCCTTCCTGCCCTCACCCCAAAGTCCCTCTTCCCCGTCTACTGTCCCTTTCCCCAAGACCACCCCCACGTTGTCCCTCCCGAACAGGCGGTCCAGCCCCCCCTTGGTCCGTGACCCTCCAAAGTCCCCTCCTTTATCCCCCCCATGAACCAGCCCCCATCCACGGTCCCTCCCCCACACAATGTTTTCTGCCCCCCAAGGCTCCTGTCCCCCATGGCTCCTCCTGTCCCCCCCACTCTCCCTCCTCCCCCCCAGTCCCTCCTGTCCCCTCCCAGGTCCCTCTTCTTCCCCGCACAGTACCTCCTGTTTCCTGATGGTCCCTCTGGTGCCCCACGCTCCTCCATCCTCATGGTTACTCCCACCTCACCAAGGTCCCTCACCCTCAAGTTCTCTCCTGCCCCTTCACAGTCACTCCTGCACCCCTACCTTCCCTTCTCCCCCACAGTCCCTTCCCCCAAGGTCCCTTTAGCCCCCTCACGGCCTCTACTTCCCTCCACGAACCCTCCTGCCCCCCCACAGTATCTCCTCCCCCGCCAAGGTTCCTCCTGTCCCCCCCAGGTCCCTCCTATCCCCCCATGGTCCCTCCTTCCCGCTTACTGTCCCCCCATTGTCCCTCCCAAACAGGCCATCCTGCCCCTCCCATGAATCACCCCCACACACAGTCCATCCTCCCCACAATCCTTTCTACCCCCCCCACATGGCTCCTCCTGCCCCCCCTTCCTGCCTCCCCCATGGCCCTCCTCCCCGGCCAAGGTCCCTCCTATCCCCCCCATGATCCCTCCTCCCCCGCCAAGGTCCCTCCTATCCCCCCATGGTCCCTTCTCCCCCGCCAAGGTCCCTCCTATCCCCCCATGGTCCCTCTTATTCCTCCATGGTCCCTCCTGCTCCCCCACGCACCTCCTGGTGTGCCATTCTCCCTCCACTCCCACGGCTCCTCCCTCCTCCCCAGGGTTCTTCCCCACCCCCATGGTCCTCCTCGCCCCCGCGGTCCCTCCTACCACTCCACACTCCCTCGTGCCCCCCACAGTATCACCTCCCCTCGCGGTCCCTGCCTCTGCCTCCCCACAGTTCCTCCCCCACATGGTCCCTCATCCCCCCACGGTCCCTCCTGCCCTTCCACAGTTCCTCCTCCTCTCCTACGGTCCCTCCTCCCCGTGATTGTCCCCCCACCCACTGTGTCCCCCCCAAAGTCCATCCTCCTCCATGTTCCCTCCTTCCCATGATCCTCCCCAACCCCGGTCCCCCACATGGTCCCTCCTGTCCCCCCACCGTCTTCCCTTCCTCCACCTTTCCTTCCAGCACTCCCACGGTCCTCCTGTCACCCCACAGTTCCTCCTGTCCTCCCAAAGTCCCTCTTTCTCTCTCCCCCCATGATTCCCCACCCTCAGTGTCCCCTCAAAGTTTGTCCTCCTCATTGGTCCCTCCCGCCTATGGTCTTCCCTGCCCATGGTCCCCTCCAAGGTCCTTTCTCCCCCCACTGTCCCAGCTGCCCACCCCCACATTCCCTCCTTCCCCCTCAGTCCCTCCTGCCTCCCCTTGGTCTCTCCTGCCCCCCACAGCCCTCCTGCCCCCCATGATCCCTCCTGCACCCCTGTGGTCCCCCCTCCCCTCCATGGTCCCTTCTCCCTCTCCACAGTCCCCCCTCCCTCCCTGCACTGCCCAGGGTCCCCCATGGTCCACCCCTTGGCCCTGCCCTGCACCCTCCTGGCCCTCCCAGGTCCCTGGGTGCTTCCCCTTTCAGCGCCCCCTTGCCAAGGCCCTACACTTCAGATGGCCCCTGGAGCCAGGCGGAGGCTGCTTCTCCCTCTTCTCCTCCCACCTGGAAAGGCCAGGCTCAGGGACTGGCCTGCAGCAGTGGCTCTTCCAGGGGTCACTGCTGAGGGGGAATTGGGGGCTCCTGGGGAAGGGCTCCTGGGAGGCCCAGGGGGAGCGTGACTGACCCCCGGTGTGTGCCTGCAGGGAGCACAGTGAGTGGGGCCCTCGCGGGAGGGGCCTCTGGGTGCAGGTTTGTGCCCGGCCTGGGAGCTTTGCAGGGACCACCACAGTGTGCGTCTAAAAGTGTGTGTCTGGCCCAGAGGTCTGCAGGTGCGGCTCCTCCTGCTCTCAGGCATTTGCGTTCTTGGGGTCACAGCCCTGGTGAGTCACTTGAGCCTTTCCTTGTCTGTGTGTCCTGTTTCATTCTTTTCTGGTTTCTGGGATTCCACAGGGCAGGTGAGGGCTGGGTTCTAGGGCCCCCACTACTGTGTCCCCTCCTGGCTGTGGCTGCACTGTAGGCCCAGGACAGCCTCAGCCTTGGCTTCCCTCAGAGCTCCCCCTGGTCCCAGGACACTCTTTCCTTTTGGTGGTGGTTACAGGTTTTCTTAGAAGTGTGGTTTCCTGGAGTAACGCTGGGTGGAAACGGTTGGAGAGCTCTTGCTCAGGTGATAGCTTGCTAGGGCCGGAGGAGGGCAGCTGGCCGGTGGGGGCCACTGGATTTGGGTGCCTGCTAGGACCCTCTGCACAGCCTGGGAAAGGGCGCCTGCTGGCCAGGCCGCCTGCCCGAGGCTGCTGACGGTCCCAGGGGTGTGCTGAGCATTTCCAGGGGCTCCAGGAGCCTCTCCTTGGCAGGGGGTGACCTGGGTGTCTTGGGGACACCACTGTCGCCCTGCTTTGTCTACCAGGAGCAGTCACCCAGCTGGCCTTAAAGGAGCCTGGCTGCAGAGGACGCCTCTGTGCTTACTGTTCTCGGCCTCTTGGAAGAGTTGGTCCCGTTGTAGGGAAGCAGCTCAGGGCTGTGGAGCCGCTGCTCTCACTCAGGACAGATGGCTGGACCTTCTCAGCCCACCCCCTTCTCTTGTCCCCTGCACTTCCCCCTGCACTTCTGAAGGTGGTTTTCACAGGGTTGCCTCCTGGAAGGGGAGCCAGGCAGGGCTGCTGGGGCCCTGTCACTTCCATGCAGATGACCACGCTGTTCTCCTAGTGCCCTGTCGCTCAGCAGATCCTAAGTGTGACGAGGAAGAATACAGTGCTACTCTCAGTGGTTTTATAAGAAAACCGTAGCAATGAAATCTTTAGATGAGGATTAGCAGTCCTTTTGTTTTTTTTTAACAAATTAATTTTATTGATACATGTATGTTTTAACAATTCAGTTTTATTGATATTAAGAAAGCCTACAAGTCATTCAAAGTGTACAATGCATGGTATTTAGTATAATTACATGGATGTGCATTCATTACCTTGGTCATCATTAGAATATTTTCATTATTTTTCAAATATAATAAGAAAAATAAACTAATGAGAAAATTCTTCACACCCTCTGTTTGCCTGCTGGATATAACTTCCCTTTCTGCAGCTCCAGCACAATGATTGATGTATTAAGCAGTTTTATTGAGATATATTCACAACGATATGAACTGTGCAAAGCGTGCCATCAGTGCTTTTAGTATAATCACAGTGTGGTGCATTCATCGTTATAAAAATTTTTAGAATCTTTTTCAGTACTTTAAAAGGAAAATCTCAAGCCCCTTAGCAGTCATTCCCCAGCCCTATATAACCACTAACCTAACTTCATCTTTATAAACTGATTTACATTTTATATCAGTGGAATCATGCAGTATGTAGTACTTAAGAGTCAGGTTTCTTTCCCTTAACATAAGGGATATATTAATATTTTGTAGTGTTAACATACATTTGTTCAATTTCAAAAATTACACTGATATATGCAGTTTTATCCATATTCATATTTCACACGTGATCTTTCCCTATGCTAAGAAAGAACCTTTTGGTTACTCTATCTCTTTTGTTACCTCTGTTTCTTGAGCAACAGATCACATTTTAAAGTCTCCAAACTCAACTCTTCGGTGTAACCTCATCTATTTTCTTTTTCTTTTGTGCATTTAATAATTGAATATATAAACAATTTAAAGAAAAGAAAACACTTGAATAAAAACAATACAATTATAAATTGAATATATTGGGTATCTGATAAGTTTTTTCCAATCCTACATTATATTACACGATACGTTTGGTTCATAGTCAACACAACCATATAGTATTTGATCTTTGTGTCTGGCTTGCTTCCTCAGCATAATGTCCCCTAGATTCAGCCATGGTGTCATGCGCTTTATGACTTCATTTCTTTTTACTGCTGCATAATGTTCCTTCATGTGAATACACCGCAGTACGTTTATCCATTCATCAACGGATGGACACCCGGGGTGTTCCCAACTTCCGGCGATAGCGAATGATACTGCTTTGAACATGGGTGTGCTGATGTCCGTTTGTGTCCCTGCTATCAGGGCTGTATACCCAGTAGTGATGTTGCAGTGTCATGTGCAAGTTTATCTTTAACTGCTTTAGTAACTGCCAAACAGTCCTCCACAGGAGCTGTACCACTGTGCTTTCCCACCCACAGTGAGTTAGCGTTCCTGTGTCTCCACGTCCTCTCCAGCACTGTGGTTCTCTGTCTGTGGCAGGATCACTGGAGTGGGATGTCAGGGACGGGATAACGTGGGAGGAAGCCCACCTCGCGTCCATATAAGGCCCATAAATGTACGTTCGTGGGGCATCGCCTCGGTGGATGGAGGTTCAGACGGTAACCGAAGGAATGTCA
Organism: Dasypus novemcinctus; assembly: GCF_030445035.2. NCBI lineage: Eukaryota > Metazoa > Chordata > Mammalia > Cingulata > Dasypodidae > Dasypus > Dasypus novemcinctus. Next base: position 312,431 of record NW_026688133.1, on the reverse strand, counting down.
AATTCCCATCCTGGGGAGCTCTGCCACGTTCTCTAAGACGTCAGCAAGATTCCCCTAGAGTACAGGGACAATGACTAGTGGAGGAAGATGGTCTCCTGATGGACACTTGATATTGATGACTGTGTGTGCTTATGAACCTTCACACTCGAAATTGAAACTTAGCCTTCTGTTACAGGGTGCCTAAGAGTTGCCTCCTGGGAGCCTCCTCGTTCCTCACGTGCGGCCTCTCTCTAAGCCAAACTCAGCCTATAAATACATTGTCTGTCCCCCAGTGTGGGATATGACTCCAGGGTATGAGACTCCCTGGCACCGAGGGATTACTACCAAGTACCAACTAGCAATGCCACTGGAAAAGACCTCGACCAAAATGAGGAAAAGATAAAAGAGAAATCAGTTGAGGTGCTAAGAGTCTGCAAAGGGAGGTGAGCCCAGAGGTTATCCCAGGGTTGATGCTTATGCATGTCTCAGCAGGGTCTCTCACTGCCAAAGTCGATGCTACCCCAGAGAGCTGGTGTCCTGAGTGTTCTGAAACATCCAGGCGCTGGAGCCAGGCAGACAGCTCAGGAGTTGGTGCCCTGCCAGTGGTCCCTACTTTGGAATTTATGGTCCCGCCGAGTGCACTGACTTGGGCCCAGTTGTTTCCCCACACGTGGCTCTTCTGTCCTTCTATTTATGTCTGTAATTAGCACTGAAGTTAGTTCCTGTAGAGGCCTGCGTGTCCTCCAGGTAGGTTGTAGACAGCCTTGGTGGGCTGCTTCCAAGGGCAGCGTGGTGGGGAGGTGCCTGAGATTAGATAGGTAGAGGTGCAGGTCTGTTGATGGATGCAGCGCCTTTTGTTATCCATGCTCCAGCTCATAGACGTGTGTGTTTTTTTTCCTCCAGTTTTGGCTGCCGTACAGTTGCTCTAGGAATCATTGCACGGATACAGTTTCGTTTGTTTAGGAAAGACTTTTTGGAGTGGAGTCAGGATGAATTACGGTAAGTTCACATTTTAAGAAACTGACAAAATGTTTCCCAAAGTGGCAGCACCGTTTTGCATTCTCACCGGAAATGTGTGAGGATTCCAGTTTTTCCACATTTTCTTTAACGGTTGGCATTACGTCTCTTGATTTTAGCCATTTTATTATCTATAGCAGATTTTAGCATGTATTTCCCTAGTGATGAAAAGGATCATACGTTTCTCCTTTGGTAAATGTGTATTCTCGTATTTCTCCCATTTTTAAGTGCTGTTTGCCTTTGTTTTAAAGAAGCATACAGTTCATCCACAGTGCACAATCGGTGGTGTTTGGCACAATCACAAAGTCATGAGTTGATCCCCTCAGTCATCATTAGAGCATTTTCGTTAGTTCAATAATAATAATAAATGAAAAAAACAACTAGTAAAATACATCACCTCTTGATCTCTCTGTGCTTCCCCTGCTGTCCGCAGATCCCATTTCTAGGTATTTTTGCACAAATACTTTTTTTCCCTCTATACGTTGATTTATAGTGACATCTTACGTAGATGGAATCATACGTTATGTTACACAGTGCAATTAGGTGAGAGTAGTGCAAGCCTCCTGTATTTGTCCCGTTGTGTCTGGCTTGCTTCACTCAGCATCCCGTCCTCCAGTTCATCCATGTTGTCATCGGGTTCACGACTTGACTTCTTCACACCCCGGCACGATGTTCCTCCGTGTGAATACAGCACAGTGTGTTTCTCCAGTCACCGGCTGATGGACACCCGGGCTGTTTCCGGCTTCTGGCAGTTGGGATAACGGCACTCTGAAGGTAGGTGTGCAGGTGTCTGACATGTCAGTGCTCTCAGTTCTCCTGGGAATATGCCCAGTAGTGCTGTTGCAGGGTCCCGTGGCAAGTCTATATTCAGCTTCTTTAGGAACTGCCCGACAGTCCTCCACCGTGGCTGTGGCCTTCTGCATTCCCACCAACAGTGAATAAGTGTTCCTGTCTTTCCTCATCCTCTCCAACACTTGCACTTCTCTGACTTTTTCATAGTGGCTATTCTGATAGCTGTGAAATCACATCTCATTTGGATTTGCGTTTCTCTAATCATTAATGATGTTGAATATTTTTTCATGTGTTTTTTGCCATTTGTATTTCTTCTTTGGACAAATGTCTATTCATGTCTTTTGCCCACTTTTCTATTGGGTCGTTTGTCTTTTTATTGTTGAGTTGTTACATCTCTCTCTATATCTTGTACATTAATCCCTAATTGGACATGTGGTGTCTAAGTGTTTTCTCCATTGAATTGGCTGCCTTTTCCCCCGTTTGATAAAGTCCTGGGAGGTGCAAAAGTGTTTAATTTCAGAAAGTCCCATTTATTTAATTTTTCTTTTGTCGTTTGTGCTTTGGGAGTAAGGTCCAAGAAACCACCACATACTACAAGGTCTTTAAGACATTTCTCTACATTTTCTACTAGTAGTTTTATGGCCCTTTTTTTTTTTTTACAGAAACAATAAATGTATAATAGTTGTGAACTTAAAAAACATGTAACATCTCACTCTACCACCAGTAACTTGTATTGTTTTTAAACCTTTTAAACTAATGATTAAAGAACATTGTCAAAATATTACTACTAAACAAAGTATTTTTCCTCTAACCAATACAATTATTATCTTTATATCATTTATATATGAACATACATAAAAAAGTCTATAGCAAAAGTTGCGAACTTACAAAGCAAACATGCATAACGTCATGCAGGGGTCCCATACATCAACCCTCCACCAAAACCTTGTATTGTCATGGGACGTTTGCTGCAAACTATGAAAGAACACTGTCAAAATCTTACCACTAATCATAGTTCTTATCTTACATTTGGTGTGTTTTTTGGCCAAACCGCCCTATTATTTTTTAAATATGTATATTTTTATGACAAAAGTTGTAAACTTATCAAAACAATTATGCACATGTGCAGAAATCTGATTATTGTCATGTCCATAGCGTACATTTGGCTCACTTTTCCATACTGCCTCAGTATCAACACAGTACATCTTTTGCATAGATGCAAGAATAGTATATTATGACTACTAACCACAGTCCATAGGTCCCTCCAGCTGTATTATTCCCATGCTTCTCCACATTCCCAACACCTGCCCTGGTAATATACATTTGTTGTAGCTCACAAAGGACACTCGTGCATCTGTGCCATCAACCACAATTCTCACCCACCTCTTGGTTTACCGTGCTATCCAGTTCCTAGATCATTCCCAAGCATTCCGTCAATTGGCATTTACATAACTAGACTACGATTTTCAGTCACATCCCCATTTATAAAGTAGCTGTTACTCACTGTGTGTTACCATCCACTCTATACATTTCCCCAATTTTACAGCACAGCTAACTAAAACTTCTACATACATTAAACATCAGTAGTCCACTCAGTTCCCCTCTTTTCTCCTTCAAGAATCCACCCCCTACCACTCGCGTCTTGAAGATATTTTCCAATAATTTCTTCTAGAAGTTTTACGGTTCTTGTTTTCATTTTTAGTTTTTTGATCCATTTTGAGTTAATTTTTGGATAAGGTGTGAGATAGGTGTCCTCTTTTCCTTCTTTCAGCTATGGATGTCCAATTCTTTCAGCACCGTTTGTTGAATGGATTGTTCTGCCCAAGCTGTGTGAGTTTGACAGGCTAGTCAACAATCACTTGACCATACCTGTGAGGGTCTGTTTGTGAACCAGAAATTTGGTTCCACTGGTCTATTGTGTCTGTCTTTAGGCCAGTACCACGCTGTTTTTACCACTATAGGTAGGTATTATGATTTAAAGTCTGGAGATGAGGGTTTGCTTTTCCTTTTTATGGTGTTTCTGGCTATTCAAGACTCCTTTCCCTTCCAAATAAATTTAATGATTGTGTTTTCAGTTTTTTCTTTAATGCTGGTGGAATTTTTATCAGGATTGCATTAACTCTGTATATCAATTTGAGTAGAACTGGTATCTTAATGATATTTAGCCTTCTAATCCATGAGCATGGAGTGTGCTTCCAGTTATTTAGGCCTTTTTTAATTTGTTTTAACACTGAGGTGCAGTTTTCTGAATACAAGTGCTTTCCATCATTGGTTAAGTTTATTCCTATTTGAGTTTTATCTGTCGTATTATTTTCCCCACTTTTTTGACACTCTTGGTTACTTTTTTTGATATAATCTTCATTTCTAGACTCTCTTCCAGGCCTCTCTCTCCTGTCTTTCTTTTGCACACCCTTTAGTATCTCCTGAAATTCTAGTCTCTTGCTTAGAAATTCTATCAGTTTCTGTTTATCTGTGAATATTCTAATTTCACCCTCATTTTTGAAAGGCAGTCTTGCTGGATATAAGATTCTTGGCTGGAAGTTTTTCTCTTGTAATATCTTTAATATATCGGACCACTGTCTTCTTGCCTCCATGGTTTCTGGTGAGAAATCCGTACTTAACCTTACTGAATATCCCTTATATGTTATGCATTGGTTTTCTCTTGCTGCTCTCAGAATTCTCTGTCTTTGGCCTTTGACGTTCTGATGAGTATGTGTCGGAGTCGGTCTATTCGGATTTTCTCGGATGGGAGTATGTTGTACTTCCTGGACAGCGATACCTATTTTCTTCAACAGGGTTGGGAAATTTTCTACCATTATTTCTTTAAATAGTCCTTCTGCCCCTTTTCCCTTCTCTTCTCCTTCTGGGACACCCATGACACATATGTTTGCATGCCTTTTGCTGTCATTTAGTTCCCTGAAACCTTTTACAATTTTTTTCCATTCTTTTCTTCAACTCTTCTTTTGTAAGTTCACTTTCAGAGGCCATTTCTTCAAGCTCACCAATCCTTTCTTCTGCCTCCTCAAACCTGCTATTATATGATTCCAGTGTTTTTTTTAATTTCATGAGTTGCACCTTCATTCCCATAAGATCTGCTATTTTTCTATGTCTGCTTTCAAAGTCTTCTTTGTGCTCCTCCAATGTCGTCTTAATATCCTTAATCTCTTTAGCCATCTCATTGAATTTATTAAGGGGATTTGTTTGAACATGTATAATTAGTTGTCTCAACTCCTTTATGTCATCTGGAGGCTTATCTTGTTCTTTTAACTGGGCCGTAGCTTCCTGTTTCTTGGTGTGGATTGTAATTTTTTGTTGGTGTCTTTGCATCTGGCTTCCTAGAGTATTTATTCTGGGTGCAATCTTTCTCTTTCATTTAGGGCTTCCTATCCTTCCTCCCTTGCTGATTGTGCAGTAGGAGCCAAGCATGTAGTTGTTGCTGTGAGCTGTGGAGTTTCAAGCCCCCTTCATTGTGCCGGGACCAGTGAAGCTTCTTCCAACTTTCTCCTTTGCCAGGGGTAGGGACAGAGTCACAGCCCCTGTGACTGGAATAATCCACGTGCAGGCCTAGACTGTAGTTGCCCAGAGAGACTGATGGAGCCTCACATCCCTTTCTCCCCTGCCTGGGGCAGGGATGGAGCTGCAGGTGTGGGCAGCAATCTATGCAGTGCGGGTCCTAAGATGACCACAGTGGCGCTGGTAGACTTCTGATTTTCAGTCTGTGCCAGCCAGAGTTCCCTGCAGTTACCTGTACAGGCTGGTGCAGGGCTCCTCAGTGTCCTCCCTGCCAGAGGCAGGGCTGAAACTTAGGCAGGCTGCAGGCTGATCTGCGGGAAAGAAACTGGTTCCTGCTGACCCTGAGAGTTTCAGTCAGCCTGGCTTCCCCTCAGGCTGGGGGTGGAGTCAGAATGGCGTCTGCTGGCCTGTTTCTGACTTTCGGCTTGGCTCGTTCTCACCCTTCCTGTTCCCAGGGTTATCTCTTAGCCAGCCAAGTCTCCCAATCAGTAGGTGAAATGGGCAGCCAACTGTCTTCTCCTCCTGTTTCTGGGAAGTGGATCTTCCAATTCCTGTCACAGAGCAGCTCCTGGGGCGGCTCGTGCCGCCAGAGTAGGATGATCACGGGCCTCCCTGGCTTGGCCGGTAATTTCCCAGAGAGGCTGGCTCAGGTCCCCGCAGCTTCCTCCCTGCTGGCTGGCGGTGGCACTGGGGCCTAGGCTGGAGCTGCAATGTGATCTTGGTGGGAAGAAGCCGGTCCCCGCCAGCACTGGGATCCTCAGTCCACCCCGCTTCCCCTCGTGACAGGCGTGGAGTTAAGATGGCAGCTCCCGGCCTCTTTCTGACTTGGACAGGCTCAAACTTCTTCTCAGGATTATACTGTAGCCCGCTGAATTTCCTCATCAGTAGCTGAAGTTGGTGCCCATCCATCTCTTCCTCACCCATGTTTTTAAAAATTGTATTTACTTATTTATTTATTTATTTCTCTCCCCTTCCTCCCCCACCCCGGGAATCTGTGTGTCTTTTTGTTGCATCATCTTGTCGTGTCAGCTCTCCGTGTGTGCCACACCACTACTGGGCACTCTGCACTTTGTTTTGCACTGGGCCGCTCTCCTTACGGGGCACACACCCTGCGTGTGGGTGTCCTGCGTGGCACGGCACTCCTTGCGCGCATCAGCACTGCACATGGGCCAGCTCCACACGGGTCAGGGAGGCCCGGGGTTTGAACTGTGGACCTCCCATGTGGTAGACGGACGCCCTAACCACTGGGCCAAGTCTGCCGCCTCTCACCAGTTTTGGGAAGTGGAGCTTTGATTCCAGCCTCGGAGCTGCTCCTGAGGCGGCTTGTACCTCCAGTGGAGGATGGCACCGGCCCCCAGGGTGTGGAGCCTCTACTTACGAGTCTTCTCTGCAGACGGGCATCTCCTCCTTCCACTCCCCCAAGGATGTTGCAGGAAGCTCTTCTGGCCTCGTGGAGCCCCCAGATGATGCTTCAGCTGGCTCAGAGAGCTCTGGGTGTTTGCTAACTGCCCTGCAGCAGGAGCGGACTGTAGGAGCCCCTTACTCCTCTGCCATCTTCCTGGTTCTCCGGTACTTGCTTTGACATTTAGGTGTTTGATCCATTTTGAGTTGATTCTTGTATGGAGAGTGAGATGGGGGTCTTTTTTAATTCTTTTGGTTATTTATAACCTGTTCTATAGGAATTTGTTGAAGAGTCTGTTTTTTCCCATTAACACAGACTTGGTAGGCTTGTCAAAAACTGCTTGACCATAGAGGTGAGAGTATATTTCTGTACTCTCAATCTTATTGCACTGATTGGTGTATCTCTTTTTATGGCAGTGTCATGCTGATTTGTCCACTGTAGCTTTGTAATATGTTTCAAGGTCAGTGAAATTTTTCCTACGTTGGTCTTCTTTTTCAGAATACTTTTGGCGCCTCGTGTGCACTTTCCCTTCCAAATGATTTGGCAATTGTCTTTCCTATTTCTGTAAAGTAGACTGTTGGAATTCTCATTGGTATGGCAGTGAATATATCAATCAATCTGGGTACGATTCACCTCTTTATGATATTTAGTCTTCCAGTCCATGAACACGGAATGTCTTTCCAATTGTTTCGGTCTTTTTAAATTTCTTTTAGCATTGTTTTGTAATTTTCTCCTTATAGGTCCTGTGCTGCTTTTGTTAAATCGATTGCTAGATGTTGGAGTCTTTTTGTTGCTCTTGTACATGAAATTTTCCCCTGATTTCCTCCTCAGGTTGTGCAGCGCTAGTGTACCTAAACATTACTGATTTCTCCGTGTCGATCTTGCTGCCTGTCACTGTGCTGAACTCAGTTATTAGCTCAAGTAGCTTCGGTGTAGACATTTCAGAATTTCCTAAATATAAGATCATGCCTTCCGAAAACAGAGTTTTCCTTCCTCTTTTCTTATTTGGATGCCTTTATTTTTTTCTCTAGTTGCTCTACCTAGAGCGTCTATTGCAATGTCAAAGAACAATGGTGCTAGTGGACATCCTTGTCTTGTTCCCGGTCTCAGAGAAAAAGCTTTCAGCCATTCCCCCTGGGTACGATGTTAGCTGTGGGTTTTTTCTTATGTGCCTGTTACCATATTCAGGAATTTCCCTTCTACTCGTCTGTTTTGAAATGTTTTTATAAGAAACAGTGTTGGATTTTGTCAAATGCTTTTTCTGCCTTGATTGAGACGATCATTTGGTTTCATTTCGTTCACTTTGTTAATGTGGTGTATTTCATTGATTGATTTTCTTATGTTGAACCAGCTTTGCCTACCGAATAAATCCCATTTGGTTTTGATAGATAAGTCTTTTGATGTGCTGCTGGATTCGATTTATAAATATTTTGTTGAGAATTTTTGCATCAATCTTAATTAGAGAGATTGGTCTGTAATTTTCTTTTCCTTCCAGTGTCTTTGTTTGGCTTTGGTATTACGGTGATGTTGGCTTCCTAAAATGTGTTGGGTTATTTTCCTTCCTCTTCAATATTTGGAAGAGTTTAAGCAGGATTGGTGTTAATTCTTTTTGAAATGTTTAGGAGAATTCACCTGGGAAGGCAGATGGTCCTGGAGTTTTCTCTGTTGGGAGATTTTTGAAAACAGATTCAGTGTCTTTAATTGTAATTGGTTTGTTAAGTTCTTATGTATCTTGTAGTGTCAATGTAGGTTAGGTTGTGCATTTCTAGAAATGTGAGCATTTCATCTAGGTTGATTAGTTTATTGACATACAGCGTCTGGGAATATCTTCTTATGATCCTTTCTAGTTCTTGGGTTGCCCCTTTTCATTTCAAATTGTATGTATTAGGTTCTTCTTTTTTTTTTTTCCTTTGTTAATCTTGCTAGGAGTTTGTGAATTTTACTAATCTTCTCAAAGAATCTGCTTTTGTTTTGATTTTCTCTATTTCTTTTTCTTCTCAATTTCATTTATTTCTTCTCTAATCTTTATTATTTCTTCTCTTTTCTTTGAGGACTGGTTTGCTGTTCTTTTTCTAATTTCTCATTTTGTTCCCTTAATTCTTTGAGTTTCGCTCTTTTTTCTTTTTTAATACAGGCTTTTAGGTCTATAACTTTCCCTCTCAAGACTGCCTTTGCTGTATCCCATTAGTTTTGATAAATTGTGGTCTCATTTTCATTTGTCTGATTTCACTTGCACTTTCTTCTTTCACCCAGTAATTATCTTAGAGTGTGTTGTTTAACCTGCACACATTTGCCAAGTTACCTTTTGCCTGTCTGTTATTGATTTTATTTCATTCCCCTATGATCTGAGAAGATGCTTTATATAATTTCAGTCTTTTTATATTTATTGAGAGCTGCATTATGCCCTACCATGTGGTCTATCCTGGAGAAGGATCCTTGGGCACGTGTAAAGAATGTATATCCCAGTGAATTTGAATGCTGCCTTCTGTCTATGTCTGTTAGGTCTAACTCATTGATCGTATTGTTTCAGTTCCCTCTTTCCTCGTTGGTCTTCCATCTAGTTCCATCTAATGATGTGAGAGGTATTTTGAAGTCACCAATGATTATTGTAGAGATGTCTGTTTCTCCCTTCAGTTTTCCCAGAGTTTCTTTCATGTATTTCGGGGACCTCGGTTAGGTGCGTAGATATTTATGCCTGTGACATCTTTTTTTAAAAAAATTATTTATTTATTATTATTTTTTTAAATTACATTAAAAAAAATATGAGGTCCCATTCAACCCCACCGCCCCCGCCCCCCACTCCCCCCGCAGCAACACTCTCTCCCATCATCATGACACATCCATTGCACCTGGTAAGTTCATCTCTGAGCATCACTGCACCCCATAGTCAATGGTCCACATCATAGCCCAGACTCTCTCACGTTCCATCCAGCGGGCCCTGGGGGGATCTACAATGTCCCGTAATTGTCCGTGAAGCACTATCCAGGACAACTCCCCGTCCCGAAAACGCCTCCACATCTCCTCTCTTCCTCCCGTTCCCCACACCCAGCAGCCACCATGGCTACCGTTCCCACACCCATTCCACATTTTCTCTGTGGACATTGGATTGGTTGTGTCCATTGCACACCTATGTCAAGTGAGGGCTTAGATTCCACATGGGCACTGGATGCACTCCTCCCGCTTCCAGTTGTAGACACTCTAGGCTCCATGTTGTGGTGGTTGACCTTCTTCAACTCCACGTTAGCTGAGTGGAGTAAGTCCAGTAAATCAAAGTGTAGGAGCTGAAGTCTGTTGAGGCTCTGGGCCTGGGTGTCATATTATCAGTCCAGAGATTCAAATCCCCTACATATATCTTAAACCCAGCACCAACTACAATTCCAGTAAAGTAGCATGCAAGTCTTGTGAAAAGAGATCCCCTCTGAGTCCAATTCCATCACGCAGAAACACCAGCTCCAAAGAAGGGCCATCTGTCATGGCAGTGAACCCCTTCTGCCATGACCATAGAACCCGTGGGTCTCTTTATCCCTCAAAAGAACCAATACCTGGGGTTGTATCTACCTTATCTGTCTCTTAGACTCTGTTCAGTTGTACATAGGGGTATTCCTTCTGACAACCTCCAGACTCTTTTTTAGAGGCTCACAGCCTTATAATCTCATTTCTCCTTTCCATTTCCCCCTTACATTAGGTCAAACAGCCTCCCGAAGTCATGTTATTATATGTAGGCAGGCATATTCTGCTGTTCCGCATTGAATCTTTAATTCAAGGTCATTTTCTAGTTGCTTCTTCAGCTGGTATGTGGTAGTGATCCCTCGGTGCCAGGGAGGCTCATCCCCGGGTGTCGTGTCCCACGCTGGGGGGAATGCATCGCATCTACACGCTGAGTTTGGCTGTGAGAGTGGCCACATTGGAGTAACATGAAGGCTGTCAGGAGGAAACCCCCAGGCACAATGCTACTCTAGGCCTTGTTCTTATTGCAGGTGTATAGGCTCAAAAGTGCAGCCATTAGTATCAAGAGCCCACTGTTGGGCCGTCCTTCCTTCCTGGTTCTTGCCGTTGCACCTGGAGGATTGCCGCTGCTCTCCCAGGGCCCACAACAGTGACCCCCCGGCCAGGAGCCCAGTACCCCCCACCTGTTGTTTTTAATTGTTTCCACTATGAGTATATGTAGACATTACCATATACCCTGGGCAACTGCCCTGTATAACTCCCTGTCAACCATATATATCCTGTCAATAACATCCCATATCAGTATTCCTCCACTGCCATTGTTGAACCACTCTGTGATCCAAAACTTCCCGTAAAGTGAATCCCAACATAATGTCAGCTTCAGAAGTGTCTTAGATCACCGAAATTCATATATACAATATACAGTATTTCCCCAGATCCACCATAAAACCTTTTCCCTTCCACAGCAATAATCTTTTAACTTATTCATATCATATTTCCTGAAACTGATGTACAGATTCCGAAACTATAGTTTTCAAACAAGGTGACATTTGTGCTTACTATGTGTTCCATACTTTAGGTTGTACAGTTTTCTAAATTTTTTAGTTATCCTATGTTTTGTCTTATGGTTTTCATTATTAGTCTGTCGTCCCCTATATGTTTTTGGTGTAATATTAGCTGTTTTATTTTCATCCTCGTGTACTCTCACATAACTCCTGCCTGTGACCTCTTGTTTGTTGATTGTCCCTTTTGTTAATATTTCATGGCCGTGTGTATCTCTTCTTACTTTTTTGCATTTATAGTCTGTTTTGTCCAATATTAGGATAGCTACCCCTGCTCTTTTTTGGTTACCATTTGGATGGAGTATCTTTTTCCGACCTTTCGCTTTCAGGTCTCTGGTTTGGCATACAGTGTGTTTACGTATTGCTTGGCTGAGCAGCCTTGGTATAAATTTCCCCTGAAGAGTGACACTGATGGAGAGGAGAGGGGAGGGTCTTGGACTCTGGGATGGCAGAGGTGATACCACACTTGGGACATGTGATGAGCGGGAGTTGTGAAGGAAAGAGGTTGACATAATGATTTTATGATATTATATGATTTAATGATTCATTATGACCCCTACCCTCAACACTGTCCAGTACCGACAGCTGCATATCAAGAAATGGCAGCTTCCTGGTGCTCTTCTTTTTTTCTCTCTAATAACTTTTTTTAAAAAGATTTGATTTATTTCTTTCTCTCCCTTCCTCCTCCCCCCGCCCCATTGTCTGCTGTCCCTGTCTGTTCCCCGTGTGTTCTTAGCAGCACTGGGAAACTGCGTCTCTTTTTTTGTTGCGTCATCTTGCTGCATCAGCTGTGTGTGTGGCGCCAATCCTTGGCGGGATGCACTTTATTCACGTGGGGCGGCTCTCCTTGTGGGGCGCGCTCCTTCTGTATGGGGCACCCCTACCTGGGGGCCCCCGTGCGTGGCGCAGCACTCCTTGTGCGCGGCGGCACTGCGTGTCGGCCAGCTTACCCCACGGGTCAGGAGGCCCTGGTGATTGAACCCTGAACCCTCCGTAAGTAGAGGGACGCTGTAGCAGTTGAGACACATCTGCTTCCTGCCATTTTTTTTGGTAAAGCCACTAGCAACCTTTACCTTTGCCTTTAAATTAAAAAAAAAAAGATTGTTTGGTTTAAAAAACATACATTTTTTTACTTTAGTAAATTTTAACCTAAAACAGTTATAAAAAATACTCTAAAATATAATAAAACCCGTTATATTTATTTTAATTTTAATATTAGAAAATAAAAAAAGGAACTTATCCATTCACTCATTCCAAGTGATCACTGCAAGTACATTTTCCTTCAGGCTTTGTTTTCGTTGGTATTTTACATACATATTATTACAGAATTTTATGTAACCTCAGTTTGGGACAAGGTGCCATGGGGTGACCTGGGCCCTGAACAGGCCTCCACTGGGGCAGAGGGCCCTCAGCACTTGGGCAGCTCCCAGTCACGCCTGCTGAGTACCCACTAGATAGAAAGCTGGGCCAGAGGAGCTCCCCTGCTTGCATGGGGGGGCACCCCAGAGTGCCTCTGTCTTTATTATGGGTTGCATCGTGGCCTCCCACAATGACATGTCAGGTCCTGATCTCCTACACTATGGCTGTGAACTCATTTATGAACATGACCTTCAAAGATCCCATTCACGACAGTGAAGCCAGTCTGCATAAGGGTGGACCTCAACTCAGTACGACTGGAGTGCTTATGAGTAGAGGAAATTGGGACCCACTCAGGAGTGGGAGACAGAGAAGAGATGGCCAGGTGGTGGAGGCAGGGATGCAGTTGTGCATTGCTGGCAACCTGCCACAAGAATGCTGCTGACCGTAAAAGTGATCCTGCTGACATGCCGATTTTGGACATCTAGCCTCTCACCCTGCAAGACCATAAATTCCTGTTGTTTAAGGCAGTGAGGCAGTGGTATTTGTTAGAGCAGCCCAGCAAGTGAAGAGTGTTAATGTAACCTTTCCCCTGGAAAGCTTACCCTGAGGCAGTCAAGGCCACCCCAAACTCTCCACCCCTCTCAGTACTTAACTGGTGAAACTCCTTGTTGACCTTAAGGTGATTGGGAGGGCAGGGATCAGTCCTGCAGGACTGATGTTGAACAGTTCCAAGCACACACTTCACCAGAATGCATTGGGAATGGACATGTGGCCTTACAGTAGAGCCCTCTCCTCGTCTCTGTTGGCTGAAAGTGACTCTAGTGGCCTGGAGAGTCTGGTACAAGTCCCCAGCTTCCTCCATGTTGGAGTCGTGGCTTGAGCCCAGTCTAGGTCAGCAGTCACACCTGCGTGGAAAGAAGCCTGTCCCTACCTTCACTGTGAATTTAAAGTAGCCCTGCTTCCTCTTACGCTGGAGGCATTGTTTAAATGAAGGCTGCCAGTCTCTTTCTGAGTTGTGCGGATCCAATCTTCAGCTGTACTTCATCCAGCCAAATTTACTCATCAGTGACTGAAGTAGGCACCCAGTCATTTCTTCCTCCCCTGTTTATGGGACATGAAGCTTCCAACTCCATCCAGGAACTAGTTCCCAAGGCATCTTGCCCTGCCAGTGGGGACTGGGCACCAGGCTCCGCAGCATGTAGTGCTTTCCTCATGAATCTTCAGTGCAGATAAGCAGTCTCCTCCTCCCGTTCTTCCAAGGATCTTGTAGAATGCTCTTCAGGCCTCCTGGGTCCCACAAACAGGTTGAATCGCCAGGTAGCTCTGGATGATTCTTAACTGCCCTGAAGGGAACTCCCTACTCTGCCAACATCTTACCCTTCTTACAGTACACGTATTCTCCAGGTTCCCTATTAAGGAAACTAATTAGTGCATTTCATGCAACCATTGATTTAGTGATTCCATGAGTGGATATAACTATCAGTACTCTGGTGGAGCTTTGGAAACCCATCACAATTGCTCTTTTGTCCACAATATTTTCCTCTACCTGAGGATGGGTGGGATCAAGGGAGTTCACTTCTGCCCAGTGGTTTATCAAAAATTGGGAATAGAGCTCACTGAGAGCAATCTGAAATGGGAGGTGAAACTTCATCATGAGGAGATTGTTGTTGTTGTAGCTTCATTCAAATTTAGTGCTAATTTGGCCCCAGCATTGATTCAAGTATTCAGCTAAGTTCTGGGAGCTTGTCAAGACTGGAAACACCAGAGCACCTACCCAGGTATTAGTTGCATCATAGTCATCAGACTGTGCAGATTTTTTAATTTTTATTTATTTATTTATTCATTTTCTTTTTAAAAAGTTACTTTGATTACGTGAATGTTACATAAAATTATAGGGGTTTCTCACATACCCCAATCCCTACACCTCCCACATTTTCCCATATTAGCAGTATCCGTCATTTGCGTGGTCTGTATCTACCACTGCAATGTCATTCAGGCAATGCCCAAGTCCCAAAATTACCCCGGTATTACACCTGATTTTCCCTCTCCCTGCCCTCAGAACCTCCTGTGACCCCTGCCTCCACATCAGTCATATAAGTTCTTACATTGCTAGAATCACAGTAAGTCTATAGTCGATTATCAGTAATTCTATTTTAGTGCATAGTTCACTCCTCAATCCTGAGTATTCTGGGATGGTGATGCCCACTCCACATCTAATTGAGAGGGGGCTTTGATTCCGTAGGGCAGATGGATGGGACTCTCTTGCTTGTAGTTATTTGTAGACTCTCAGTTCCGTGGGATGGTTGTTGTCCATCATCATCTCCTTCTTTGTTGTCCTAGGTGAGTCCAATGAACTAGAGAGTAGGTGTTGCAACTCTGATGAGATTCAGGACCCAGCTGATACAGAGGCAGCAGAAAGATTGAAGTCTCTTAGACATATGCTATACTAATTATAGGTTCAAATAGAAGGGTCAGAAAAGCCATGTGTAGGGAAACCACAACCTAGTCCAACTCTTTCACACTGGGGAGCATAAGTTCTAAAGTATGGCCCATTGTCAAGGCAACAAATTCCTCAGCTCTCTGCCCTGACTTTAGTGTCTGCCTGTCTCCAGAGCCAGCAGTAGCCCTGCTACTTGAGGTAGTATTTACTTTGGCAGTCAGTGAGATCCTGCTGAAATTTGCATTAGCATAACCTCTAGAATGACCTTTGACCCACTTTGAAGTGTTCAGCCACATAAACTCATTTTTCTTTAACTTTTCCCCCTTTGATCACAGTCTTTCTCCAGTTGCATTGCCAGTTGGTGCTTGGTAGTAATCCCTCGGTGCCAGGGATGCTCATCCCTGGAGTCATGTCTCACGCTGGGGGAAGTTTTCTAAGGTGTTTCATTTTTATTTTTTTTTAACAATTTTCATTTATTTCTCTCCCTTTCTCCCCACCCCCCAGTTGTCTGCTCTCTGTGTCCATTCACTGTGTGTTCTTCGGTGTCTGCTTGCGTTCTTGTCAGCGACACCAGGAGTCTGTGTTTCTTTTTGTTGCATCATCTTGCTGTGTTAGCTCTCTGTGTGTGTGCGGCTCTCTTGTGGGGCAGGCTGTACATTTTTTTGCATGGGGCAGCTCTCCTTACAGGGCCTACTCCTTGAAGTGGGGCCCCCCTACGTGGGGGACACCACCGTGTGTCACGGCATTCCTTGTGCGCATCATCACTACACATGGGTCAGCTCACCAAAGGGGCAGGATGCCCTGGGTTTGGACCCTGGACCTCACATGTGGTAGGCGGACGCTCTGTCAGTTAAGCCAAATCCACTTCCTCTAATCTGTTTTTAATCTCATCCATCATGTCTTTAATTCTCATAAGCTCTGTTACTTTTCTTTGCTTGCTGTCAGATAGTTCTTTAAACTCACCCAGTGTTTTCTTAATATCCTTAATTCTTCAGTCATATTTTCCTTTAACTCCTTGAATTGATTTAGGAGATTTCTGTGATTATTATGGATTCATTGCCTCAAATCCTGTATTTCCTCAGGATATTTGGTTTGTTCCTTTGACTCGCCCATCTCCTCCTGTTTCCTAGTATGGCTTGTAATTTTTTGGTGATGTCTTGGCATCTGAATATGTCTGCGAATTTATGCCGATGGCAAATTTCTTTCTGTTACTTAGCGTTTTTTATCACAGCTCTTCTTTGATTTTTGGTTTAGCTTTTTCTAAGTCTCGAAAATTGCCTAGTTTGTGTTATCAAAATTGACCAGAGATCACTGTACATACAGGGCAACACCTATTCCAGTGATGAAAAGCAAAACGTCAAAACATTTTTTTATGATATTTTTCATTTTTTAATACCCCAGTTTATTTTTACTTTTAGTTTTTCTAAATTATTATGTATTCTATTTCTTATCATTAAACCTGCTGTAACTATTTCATTTTCCTATTTATTGGCAGTATATTAGTCTTCACTTTTGAAGTTTTGGATCACAGTTTCCAGTCCGGCCAGCAGTTGGCACTCATCAGTGAAATAGTTCTTTCAACTTCCGCTTTGAGTGCGTTTAGTCTGGACGGTGCCAAGATTTAAAGGAAGCTCTCCTGGGCAAATTCACTGAAGAGAAGCTCTCCAACTCACCCTCCCTCTTCCCTTGTGACAGTTGACAGGGAGGAAGGCATCTGTTTCCCTCTAGGTCAGCTGCAGTGAGGCAGGGGTTTTATCCAGGTTTAAAGTCTTGATGGTGGGTAGAGGGAGCCCTTCCTGGTCTCCATTCAGGTTTAGTAACTCGTGTTTGTTTTTTCAGGTCCTTTGACTTTCTGTGCCTTGTACCCCTAGCGTTGTGCAACACTGTCCTGGTCTGCTGACCGCAGAGAAGGTCCCGCACACAGTTTTTGGCCCTTCCTCTATTGTTTTTTCATGAGAGAGTTGAGCCCTGCCTTCCTACTCTGGTACCAGCTTCCCAGAACCTGTCCAATTTGTTTTATTTTTGATCCTTCGTTAAGATCTGTAGAGTAAAGTATAGGGAACCCCATTCTGTATTTATAAGAAAATGCAAGCTCAGGAAAGAACTGGCTTGTTCAGCAAGTGTCCGAAGTGGCACTGGGCCAAGGCTTGAGAGGATCCAAAACTGCACTCTGCCTAATACACCCCATCACTGCCAGGGGTACCGTCTTGACAGAGAAACCCTCTCAAGACAGAGTCTAAGGCTTTAGAAAATATTTGACATCATTTGCCACATTCTCCTGTTTTCTTCCCACCTTACAGCAATTCAGACCAGCTACCCTTTGTCCCTTCTTAGAAGAGTGTTAAGAAAATCCAACAGGAAAAGTAGTTTATAACATTTCACATTCATTGAGGTTTTGTTGTCAGGATAGCTCAAGAAAAATCAGGAGACATTACCTTTTATGTTTTCAAACTTATACCAAAAGGATAATATTTTTGAGAATAACTTAATGTATTCTCAGGTTCATGTGGATAACAGTTTCCTCTTCCATTTCTCCCCTCTCTCTTTTGTAAAAAGGAGCTCTGAGTAGATCAACACTTACTTTTTCCATTTCTTTGAAGTCATCATCTAGCTTGGTTCCTTCACCTCCTCCAAACTTCTCCCTCACTTTCTGTTGAAAATAGCCAAAAAAGATAATTTTTATAAATTAGGTTTCTTTTAAAGAGACATGGTAAAAATAGCATGCCCTTTTACCAGCATCATCTAATGTAATCCCACATCATGCTATGACATACGTGAATAGTCCATTTTCAGAGGATGAAACTGAGGCTCCATGAGTTTAAACAGTTTACCATGAAGGACGGATTCAAACTAGCACCTTCTGAATTCAATCCCATTACATTGATCTTTCGAATGTATAAATTATTACATGACTAGTAAATAACATTTTTCTCTTGAAACTTCTGAGGGAAAACTGCCGCATACATGAATCCTTTGCTTCTGGTAACGGATCTAACATGCTACCTAAGTAGAAAATTGCTGCTGTTTCAACCGATTCCTCAGTGGGCTATTGAACAGATAATGGCAGACATCTATCAAACTGATAAAAAAGTCAGCCAAGCTGATCTTATGTCTTGTTGTTTTATAAAGCTCCTTGTAGCTATCTCCATCCATATGTACATAAGATGAACCACGTGGAAAGATGTAGGGGGCATTTCTTTGGTACCAAATCATTTCTCATTATCAGACATTTTATATTAATTAACTTACATATACAAATCATTTTTCACATGGAAAATTCATGTGTGTAGAAAACCTAGATTTAGTATTCTATTCTGAAGTAAACGTTCAAATTAAGTCTATTAAGAATGAATAGCGGGATGAGAAGGAAAATACTTTGGCTTCAGAGACAGGAAATTAAATGTTAATGACATAGACTTCATTCCTCTTAAAATCCTTCAGTATAAAGTTAGATGCTTTTCACTAATATGCCCCTGCATTGCCTAAGGTATCACACAGATATCAAAGTTCATTTTTCATTTCCTTCAATAGACACTGGGTTGAGGGTCTTTGCAGAGAATCCCCACCATGGCCAGACCTTCAGCACAAAGGGGTCTCTGGACATCTATATCTCCATCTCCTGGTCATGGAAGTCCATACGTTCTCTTCTAGAGCTGAGGTGTGCTTTTTCACTCTCTGTTCCATCTGTCCTTCACTCACATGTTCTGAAATCAAGAAACCCCTGAGAAGTGACTACTCGTGGAAAAGCCATGAGTCTGAGTTTTGACACCACTCTAGGCTGACATACAAGATGCCATTCATTTCAGGCCATTCAGGAACATGGCTGATGAAACAGCATGGCGTGTTCTTACTCCCTGCTACTCTGTGGGTAATACCGAAGAGTTATGAAAATGAGACACCATAACACATTTAAGAACCCTTGTCTGAACCTACAGTGTCAACAATAAGTCCTCATTCTCTCCCCGATAAAGTGTCTATTTATTGTATTCTCGTTTCTTTCATAAGGTTATTTAACTGCTGAGATGTTTAGTAACTCCTTGAGAAGAATCTAGCAATTTCATTAATATATTACAGTATTATGTAGAGAAAGGTCATTCATTAGAAGTGAAAGTGAATAAAAACCATTTTAACATCTTTGATTTGTACAACTGCGATACAGCTCTTACTAATCATTTGGTATGTATGCACTGAGAACTACCTAGAGCATATTTAATTTCTATCTGATGGTGATATAAATTAAATTTCCTGCCCATGGTAGTGACCTTCAGCTAGGAAGAGGTGGAACCAGGATCCGCAAGCAGTTCTCCCTCTAAGCCTTAGGCTTCTTTGCATTTGAGGCACAGCCTTGGAGAACTGTCCGTGGTGCTGGCCTTGTCTCGCTGAAGTTCCTTTAGCTTCAGATGGTCATAGTCTGAGTGACCACGTTAACTTTTTTTGATTAGAAAAAGAAAATATTTTATTTAAACCTCATTACTCCAACAATAATGCTGTAACTTTCATTCAGAAGATGAGATTTTCGGATCTATATCTTTTTCTTTCTCCCGGACAAATTTTTGAAGGTTTCTTTTAGGGCATGGTTGTTAGGAAGAGGCTTTTCTACTTTATTTCTCCCTAGGAAAGTATTTATTCTTAAGATTTAATGCATAATTTCTCTACATACAGAGAATTTGACTGTATAGGTTTGGAATTTTTTAACATTATATATTACAAGTAACCCTCTTCTTAGTTGCATGACTTTTCAGAATTTATTTTCCTTAATTCTATCATTGTTTTTGTTTTTATTTTTTTTAATTAAAGATTTATTTATTTATTAATTTCTCTCCCCTTCTTCCCCACCCCCGTTGCCTGTTCTCTGTACGTATTTGCTGCGTCTTTTTGTCTGCTTCTGTTGTTCTCAGCGGCTGGGAATCTGTGTTTCTTTTTGTTGCGTCATCTTGTTGTGTCAGCTCTCCGTGTGTGCTGCGCCATTCCTGGGCAGGCTGCACTTTCTTTCGCGCTGGGCGGCTCTCCTTACGGGGCGCACTCCTTGCGTGTGTGGCTTCCCTGTGCGGGGACACCCCTGCATGACATGGCAGTCCTTGCGCGTGTCAGCATTGCCCATGGGCCACCTCCACACGAGTCAAGGAGGCCCAGGGTTTGAATCGCGGACCTCCCACCTGGTAGACAAACGCCCTAACCACTGGGCCAAGTCCTCCGCCATCATTGTTTTTTTATATAGGTAATCTTTTTTGTTTAGTTAACTGACTTCTTTCAATCCTTTCAAAACTAATACAATCTGGACATAATTTGCCTATATATATATATATATATATTTTTTTTTTTTTTTTTAAAGATTTATTTATTTATTTAATTTCCCCCCCTCCACTGGTTGTCTGTTTTTGGTGTCTATTTGTTGCGTCTTGTTTCTTTGTCTGCTTTTGTTTCTTTGTCCGCTTCTGTTGTCGTCAGCGGCATGGGAAGTGTGGGCGGTGCCATTCCTGGGCAGGCTGCACTTTCTTTTCACGCTGGGCGGCTTTCCTCACGGGCGCACTCCTTGCGCGTGGGGCTCCCCCACGCGGGGGACACACTTGCGTGGCACGGCACTACTTGCGCGCATCAGCACTGCGCATGGCCAGCTCCACACGGGTCGAGGAGGCCCAGGGTTTGAACCGCGGACCTCCCATATGGTAGACGGACGCCCTAACCACTGGGCCAAAGTCCGTTTCCCTATATTTTTATTTACTTTCAAAAGATACGTAGATCACACAAAATGTGACATTAAAAGCGGTAGGAGGTCCCGATGCCCCACCCCACACCCCACACTTATCCCACATCAAGAACTTTTTCATTAGTGTGGTACATGCATTGCATTTGATGAATACATTTTGAAGCACCGCTACACAGCATGGGCTATTACTTACAGTGTAGTTTAAACTCTCTTCAGTCCATCCAGTGGATTCTGGTAGGATATGTCATGTCCTGCATCTGTCCCTGCAATATCAATCAGCACATCTCTAAGTCCTGAAAATGCCTCCGCATCACACCTCCTTTTCCCTTTCCCTGCGTTTAGCAACTCCAGAGGCCACTGTGTCCACATCAATGATACAATTGCTTCTATTGCTAGAGTAAAAATAATTCCTGTAGTTGAATACCATTAAGTCCACTCTAGTCCATATTTTCTTTGTCTATCCCTAGGACCCTGGGATGGCGATGCCCACTCCTTCTCTCGATTGAGAAGGGGCTTCTTTCCCACATGGCTGGTGGATGTGACTCTCGTGCCCACAGCCGTAGACTGTCTTGGTTCCCTGGTGTGGTTGTTGTCCATCCTCATCTCCCTCTCAGCTGATCTGGGTAAGTCCAATGAAGTGGAGTGTAGGTGGTGCAGCAACACCACTGAGGCTCAGGTGGAACCTGGATAGCCCAGAGATTGAAGTCTCCTGGGCATACAGCAAACCCAGCACCCACCAGAAGTTCAATAAAAAGGGACAGAAGAGGCACTGTGGAAAGTCATATCTGAGTCTAACTCCATCACAGGAGGACAAATTGCTAATTAGGGCCTACTCTTAAGGCACTGAACCCTGCATGTATCTGCCATGACCATAGGACGAGGGTGTCCCCATAGCCCCTGGGAGCACCACTACCTGGGGTTGTGTTGTGTCATCTTCGGCTGTCTATGAGATCCTGCTGAGAAGTGCTTAAGCACAAGCCCTCTGATGACCTCCCGACTCATTTTGAAGTCTCTTAGCCATATAAACTCATTTGTTTTTACCAATTCCCCTTTAATTCAAGGTCTTTTTCCAGCTGCATCACCAGCTCGTGCTTGGTTGTAATCCCTGGGTGCCAGGGAGCCTCGTCCCTGAGAGTCATGTCCTATGCTTGGGGGAAGGTAATGCGTTTATATACTGTTTATTTAGAGAGTGGCCATATTGGAGCAACGTGGAGGTATTTCAGAGGCAACTCTTAGGCAGCCTGCAACACCAGGCCAGCTGACACTTGAAGCGCAACAGGGTCATAAGCATAGTCCTCAGTATCAAGGGCCCATCCTTGGACCATCCTTCTTAGCTGGTCATTGCCCTTGCACTTGGGGGATTGTTGCTGTTCCATGGGGAATGTGGCAGAGTTCCCCAGATGGGAACCCAGCCCTCCATCAGTTGTAGTGTGAAACTCTCCCCACTAGGACAATACCCAATGAACATCCAAACATATCTAGGTCATAGGCTTGCCAAGGCGAGCTCCCTCCCATACATCCCCATCAATGACACCCACACCAGTGCTCCTCCCCTGCCATAGCTGACCGCCTCTGCTATCCAAAACTTCTTAAAAAATTAAGCCTAATATATTGCCAGATTTCGTTAAGAGGAAAATGAAATAATACTGATTAGTTTAAGCATTACAATGCAAATACATATTAATTTAGAAAAAAGTAAGAAAACTTAAAAAAATTGGGGTATTGGAAAAGGAAAAATGCTACAAAAAATTTTTTGACGTTTTTCCTTTCATCACTGTAATAGGTGTTGTCTTGACTGTACAGTGTCAAGGCCATCTCTTCCATTTTTTCCTCAGGGTCTTACCTCTTTATTTTCTTCTTTATGTCTTCAAAGAAGTTTTAGGTCACATTAAAGTCACATACAGAACATAAGGGACTCCCATATACCCCAACATCCTCCCTTTATACCTTCCCCACCAATGATCTTTTTCCATGTGGACATTACATTTGCTCTACTGATGTGTAAGTATTGAAACATGGCTACTAACCATGGTCAGTAGTTTACATTTTGGTTTATATTTCCGACCGTACAGGTTTATAAGTTTTTAGTGAAATTTAACATGACCCGTATCCATCATTTGATGATCATGCAGAACACTTCCATTGCCCCCAGTTTCCCTCTTCCATCTATCCTATTCCTCTGTTCCCCTCCCCTCGGAGACCACCGTGACAATGACGCTTCACTACTTGAAGAACAAGACTCGTCGATACTTGCAACAATGCTGAGGGCTTGACACGCTAGTCTGTCCTCCCCCATTAGGTGTCTGTCACCCATGCTCTCGAGAGACACCCTCCCCTCTGTTTGAGAACATCAGGCCTCCCCAGGAAGTGGGTACAACCCCTTCCCACTCATTGTATGGCTCTCCACTCAGCAGTATAACACACTGTGATATGATGAGCCCTCACACCCTCCCTAGAAGCCTGCTCCAGGTGCATTCTACGCCAGATGCCTCCTATTCAGCCCCCTAAACTAGTATTCCTTCCTTGTCATATTGCCAGAGTGTTTACTCAACACTGTAGTTTCAGCCACATACCTGTGAATCCCCAGTGTTCATCTGCCCCTTCCCCCAACATTCCCCTGAGTTCCATGGACATCCGATCCATCCTTCCCACCCTAGAAGTTGTGACGCTTGCACTGCTCAACCCAATGGTATACTTATACCCCTACCATATCCCTTCCCTGCGCAACTACTCATTTCCACGTTATCATAGATTTTGCCTGTGTGGGTATTCGCTCACAACCTTCTCTTTCCTGTAAACCTGTCTTCCAGACTGTAGCTCTCTGAGTCGGCTCGATTTGCTTAACTCATATCTGAGAGGTCACGTAATGTTTGTCCTTAAAGACGTGACTTGCTTCACTCAACATAAGGTTCTCAGTATTCATCCACGGTATCCCGTATGTTCACACTGTATTCCTTCTTACAGCTGAGTAGCATTCCATTGTATGTGTATCCCACATTTTGTGTATCCATTCGTCTGTTGAAGGGCATTTGGGGTGATTCCATTTGGCAATAGTGAATAATGCCAGTATGCATAATGCCAGTATGCATACTGGTGTGCATACATCTGTTCGCATCCTTGTTTTTAGTTGTAGGTATACACTCAGTAGTGAAATTTCTGGGTCATGTGGCAGATCTATAGTTAGTTTTTGGAGGAAGTGCCAATCTGTCCTCCACAATGCCTGGCCATTGTACATTCCCACCAGCAGCGAATGAGGGTTCCCCTTCCTCCACATCCTCTCCAACACTTGAAGTCCTTTCGTTTTTAATAGTAGCCAGTCTAATGGGTGTAAGATGGCATCTCACTATAGATTTGATTTGCATTTCCCTTCTAATTATTGATGTTGAGCATCTTTTCATGTGCTTTTTAGCCATTTGTATTTCTTCTTTGGAGAAATGTCTATTCAAATCTCGTGCCCATTGTTTAAAATGGGTTGTTTGTCTCCTTATTTTGAGATCAAGGATTCCTTTCCATATGCTGGATATTAGGCTCCCTCAGGTATCTGGTTACCAAATATTTCCTTGCATTAGGGAGGCTGCCTTGTCACTTTCTTGAGAAACTTCTTTGAGGTACAAAAGGTTTTAATTTTGAGGAGGTCCCTTTCATCTATTTTTTCTTTTTCTGCTCCTGCTTTGAGTGTGAAGTTCATGAAGCCATTTCCTATCACAAGGTCCTGTAGATTCTTCCTTAGGTTATCTTCCAAGGTCTTTATGGTCTTGGCTTTTCTATTTGGATCTTTGATGCACCTTGTGTTGATTTTTATATCAGGTGTTCATCTCTCATTCCTTTGCATATGGATATGCAGTTCTCCAAGGCTCATTTGTTGCAGAGGCCGTTCTCTCCCAGTTGATTGGGCTTGGTGCCCTGTCGAATATCAGGTGACTCTATACGTCAGGATCTATATCCCGACTCTCAGTCCAGTTCCATTGGTTAGTATGTCTGTCCTTGTGACAGTATAATGCAGTTTTGACCACTGTAGGTTTGTAGTATGTTTTAACGTCAGGTAGTGCCCTTCCTTGATTTCATTTTCCTTTTTCAATATGTCTGTGTCTGTTCAGGGTACCTTGCCCTTCCAAATACATTTCACAGGGAGTATTTCCAAATCAGTAAAAAATGCTGTGTTTATTTTTATTAGGATTGCATTCACCCTGTAGATTATTTCGGGCAGTTTAGACACCTTAATGACGTTTATTCTTCCTATTGATGGACAGGGAATATTTTTCCATTTGTTTACGTCTTCTTTGATTAAAGTGTTGTGTAGATTTCTGTGTTTGTCATTTACATCTTTATTTAAATGTATTCCTAAGTATGTGATGTTTTTATATTATTATTACAAATGACGGTTTATTTCTTGATTTCCTCCTTCTATTGGTCATTATTGGTGTAGGTGTTTGGTTTTTGCACAGGTGTGCGGGGATCAAGCCGGGTAGTAGGTGATTGGGTGCCTGTGGCTGTCCGTCAAGGGTAGGACAGGCCCCCGTAGGGGCGTGGCGTCCCGGAGCGGGGCGGGAGCTCATTGGCTCAAGCGCTGGCGCCGACGCAGACGCTCCGCCCCTGAAGCCCCGCCCCGTCCCGGGCCGGAGGCCCCTAGAAGAGCTGGCGGCGTGTGGGGCGCACGAGGCCCTGCTGGGTGTTCCGGGGGCGCCGCCCGGGAGCCCGAGGGCGGGGGAGCGTGTGGTCGGCGGGCGTGGGGGCTGCGGGAGCGCTCGGCCCTTGCCCAGGGACCCCGCCCGTGTCCCGCCCGGGTAGCGGTAAGTTTGGGAAGGAGTTGGCGTCGGGGCGGGACAGGCGGGCGGGGACCCCCCGGGGCGCGGAGAAGGGGGCGAGGAGCTCCCCGCTGGCGGCGTCGGGGGCGCGGGTCCCGGGAAGTCTTGCGGGGCCCCGGTCCTGCGCGCCCTCAGGGCCTGGTGGGGCCCGGGCGTCGCCTGGCGGGGGCGCTGCTTCCGGGGCGGCGCGGGGCCGGGGGCGGGGGTGCAGTCGAGGGGGCGCGGGGTGCAGTCGGGGTGGGGCGTGGTGCACTCGGGGGGTGGTGCAGGTTGCAGTCGGGGGGGGGGGGGGGGGATGCGCATGGTGCAGAGGTGGGGGGGGGGGCGCAGGTTGCTGTCGGGGTCCTGGCCCGGCGGGACTGTGGTGCCGGGGCCCGTGGCACAATAAGGTCCCGGGGGTTCACGGGAAGGGTGGCCCGCCCTCACCCCCGCCCCTCCTGCGCCCCCCATGGTCCTGAACACCCCCACGGTCCCCCGTGTCCCCTCCAGGGCCCCTCTGGCCCCTGAATGTTGCCCCCAGGGTTCCTCCAGTCCCACAGCGCTTCCTCCTCCCACTTAGTCCTCCCTTTTCCTCACAGTCCCCCTTCCTGCAAGGTCCTACCTCCCCAATGCTCCCTGTCCCCCCCACTCCCGCCTGTCCCCCCCCACTCCCTCCCCCCCACTCTCCCTCCTAACCCCCGCTGTCCCTCTCCACACCAGGTCCCTCCTTGGCTCCCATGGTCCTTCCTGCCCTCACCCCAAAGTCCCTCTTCCCCGTCTACTGTCCCTTTCCCCCAAGACCACCCCCACGTTGTCCCTCCCCGAACAGGCGGTCCAGCCCCCCCTTGGTCCGTGACCCTCCAAAGTCCCCTCCTTTATCCCCCCCATGAACCAGCCCCCATCCACGGTCCCTCCCCCACACAATGTTTTCTGCCCCCCCAAGGCTCCTGTCCCCCATGGCTCCTCCTGTCCCCCCACTCTCCCTCCTCCCCCCCAGTCCCTCCTGTCCCCTCCCAGGTCCCTCTTCTTCCCCGCACAGTACCTCCTGTTTCCTGATGGTCCCTCCTGGTGCCCCACGCTCCCTCCATCCTCATGGTTACTCCCACCTCACCAAGGTCCCTCACCCTCAAGTTCTCTCCTGCCCCTTCACAGTCACTCCTGCACCCCTACCTTCCCTTCTCCCCCACAGTCCCTTCCCCCAAGGTCCCTTTAGCCCCCTCACGGCCTCTACTTCCCTCCACGAACCCTCCTGCCCCCCCACAGTATCTCCTCCCCCGCCAAGGTTCCTCCTGTCCCCCCCAGGTCCCTCCTATCCCCCCATGGTCCCTCCTTCCCGCTTACTGTCCCCCCATTGTCCCTCCCCAAACAGGCCATCCTGCCCCTCCCATGAATCACCCCCACACACAGTCCATCCTCCCCACAATCCTTTCTACCCCCACATGGCTCCTCCTGCCCCCCCCTTCCTGCCTCCCCCATGGCCCCTCCTCCCCGGCCAAGGTCCCTCCTATCCCCCCCATGATCCCTCCTCCCCCGCCAAGGTCCCTCCTATCCCCCCATGGTCCCTTCTCCCCCGCCAAGGTCCCTCCTATCCCCCCATGGTCCCTCTTATTCCTCCATGGTCCCTCCTGCTCCCCCCACGCACCTCCTGGTGTGCCATTCTCCCTCCACTCCCACGGCTCCTCCCTCCTCCCCAGGGTTCTTCCCCACCCCCATGGTCCTCCTCGCCCCCGCGGTCCCTCCTACCACCTCCACACTCCCTCGTGCCCCCCACAGTATCACCTCCCCTCGCGGTCCCTGCCTCTGCCTCCCCACAGTTCCTCCCCCACATGGTCCCTCATCCCCCCCACGGTCCCTCCTGCCCTTCCACAGTTCCTCCTCCTCTCCTACGGTCCCTCCTCCCCGTGATTGTCCCCCCACCCACTGTGTCCCCCCCAAAGTCCATCCTCCTCCATGTTCCCTCCTTCCCATGATCCTCCCCAACCCCGGTCCCCCCACATGGTCCCTCCTGTCCCCCCACCGTCTTCCCTTCCTCCACCTTTCCTTCCAGCACTCCCACGGTCCTCCTGTCACCCCACAGTTCCTCCTGTCCTCCCAAAGTCCCTCTTTCTCTCTCCCCCCATGATTCCCCACCCTCAGTGTCCCCTCAAAGTTTGTCCTCCTCATTGGTCCCTCCCGCCTATGGTCTTCCCTGCCCATGGTCCCCTCCAAGGTCCTTTCTCCCCCCACTGTCCCAGCTGCCCACCCCCACATTCCCTCCTTCCCCCTCAGTCCCTCCTGCCTCCCCTTGGTCTCTCCTGCCCCCCACAGCCCTTCCTGCCCCCCATGATCCCTCCTGCACCCCTGTGGTCCCCCCTCCCCTCCATGGTCCCTTCTCCCTCTCCACAGTCCCCCCTCCCTCCCTGCACTGCCCAGGGTCCCCCATGGTCCACCCCTTGGCCCTGCCCTGCACCCTCCTGGCCCTCCCAGGTCCCTGGGTGCTTCCCCTTTCAGCGCCCCCTTGCCAAGGCCCTACACTTCAGATGGCCCCTGGAGCCAGGCGGAGGCTGCTTCTCCCTCTTCTCCTCCCACCTGGAAAGGCCAGGCTCAGGGACTGGCCTGCAGCAGTGGCTCTTCCAGGGGTCACTGCTGAGGGGGAATTGGGGGCTCCTGGGGAAGGGCTCCTGGGAGGCCCAGGGGGAGCGTGACTGACCCCCGGTGTGTGCCTGCAGGGAGCACAGTGAGTGGGGCCCTCGCGGGAGGGGCCTCTGGGTGCAGGTTTGTGCCCGGCCTGGGAGCTTTGCAGGGACCACCACAGTGTGCGTCTAAAAGTGTGTGTCTGGCCCCAGAGGTCTGCAGGTGCGGCTCCTCCTGCTCTCAGGCATTTGCGTTCTTGGGGTCACAGCCCTGGTGAGTCACTTGAGCCTTTCCTTGTCTGTGTGTCCTGTTTCATTCTTTTCTGGTTTCTGGGATTCCACAGGGCAGGTGAGGGCTGGGTTCTAGGGCCCCCACTACTGTGTCCCCTCCTGGCTGTGGCTGCACTGTAGGCCCAGGACAGCCTCAGCCTTGGCTTCCCTCAGAGCTCCCCCTGGTCCCAGGACACTCTTTCCTTTTGGTGGTGGTTACAGGTTTTCTTAGAAGTGTGGTTTCCTGGAGTAACGCTGGGTGGAAACGGTTGGAGAGCTCTTGCTCAGGTGATAGCTTGCTAGGGCCGGAGGAGGGCAGCTGGCCGGTGGGGGCCACTGGATTTGGGTGCCTGCTAGGACCCTCTGCACAGCCTGGGAAAGGGCGCCTGCTGGCCAGGCCGCCTGCCCGAGGCTGCTGACGGTCCCAGGGGTGTGCTGAGCATTTCCAGGGGCTCCAGGAGCCTCTCCTTGGCAGGGGGGTGACCTGGGTGTCTTGGGGACACCACTGTCGCCCTGCTTTGTCTACCAGGAGCAGTCACCCAGCTGGCCTTAAAGGAGCCTGGCTGCAGAGGACGCCTCTGTGCTTACTGTTCTCGGCCTCTTGGAAGAGTTGGTCCCGTTGTAGGGAAGCAGCTCAGGGCTGTGGAGCCGCTGCTCTCACTCAGGACAGATGGCTGGACCTTCTCAGCCCACCCCCTTCTCTTGTCCCCTGCACTTCCCCCTGCACTTCTGAAGGTGGTTTTCACAGGGTTGCCTCCTGGAAGGGGAGCCAGGCAGGGCTGCTGGGGCCCTGTCACTTCCATGCAGATGACCACGCTGTTCTCCTAGTGCCCTGTCGCTCAGCAGATCCTAAGTGTGACGAGGAAGAATACAGTGCTACTCTCAGTGGTTTTATAAGAAAACCGTAGCAATGAAATCTTTAGATGAGGATTAGCAGTCCTTTTTGTTTTTTTTTAACAAATTAATTTTATTGATACATGTATGTTTTAACAATTCAGTTTTATTGATATTAAGAAAGCCTACAAGTCATTCAAAGTGTACAATGCATGGTATTTAGTATAATTACATGGATGTGCATTCATTACCTTGGTCATCATTAGAATATTTTCATTATTTCAATAATAAGAAAAATAAACTAATGAGAAAATTCTTCACACCCTCTGTTTGCCTGCTGGATATAACTTCCCTTTCTGGCAGCTCCAGCACAATTATTGATGTATTAAGCAGTTTTATTGAGATATATTCACAACGATATGAACTGTCCAAAGCGTGCCATCAGTGGCTTTTAGTATAATCACAGTGTGGTGCATTCATCGTTATAAAAATTTTTAGAATCTTTTTCAGTACTTTAAAAGGAAAATCTCAAGCCCCTTAGCAGTCATTCCCCAGCCCTATATAACCACTAACCTAACTTCATCTTTATAAACTGATTTACATTTTATATCAGTGGAATCATGCAGTATGTAGTACTTAAGAGTCAGGTTTCTTTCCCTTAACATAAGGGATATATTAATATTTTGTAGTGTTAACATACATTTGTTCAATTTCAAAAATTACACTGATATATGCAGTTTTATCCATATTCATATTTCACACGTGATCTTTCCTATGCTAAGAAAGAACCTTTTGGTTACTCTATCTCTTTTGTTACCTCTGTTTCTTGAGCAACAGATCACATTTTAAAGTCTCCAAACTCAACTCTTCGGTGTAACCTCATCTATTTTCTTTTTCTTTTGTGCATTTAATAATTGAATATATAAACAATTTAAAGAAAAGAAAACACTTGAATAAAAACAATACAATTATAAATTGAATATATTGGGTATCTGATAAGTTTTTTCCAATCCTACATTATATTACACGATACGTTTGGTTCATAGTCAACACAACCATATAGTATTTGATCTTTTGTGTCTGGCTTGCTTCCCTCAGCATAATGTCCCCTAGATTCAGCCATGGTGTCATGCGCTTTATGACTTCATTTCTTTTTACTGCTGCATAATGTTCCTTCATGTGAATACACCGCAGTACGTTTATCCATTCATCAACGGATGGACACCCGGGGTGTTCCCAACTTCCAGCGATAGCGAATGATACTGCTTTGAACATGGGTGTGCTGATGTCCGTTTGTGTCCCTGCTATCAGGGCTGTATACCCAGTAGTGATGTTGCAGTGTCATGTGGCAAGTTTATCTTTAACTGCTTTAGTAACTGCCAAACAGTCCTCCACAGGAGCTGTACCACTGTGCTTTCCCACCCACAGTGAGTTAGCGTTCCTGTGTCTCCACGTCCTCTCCAGCACTGTGGTTCTCTGTCTGTGGCAGGATCACTGGAGTGGGATGTCAGGGACGGGATAACGTGGGAGGAAGCCCACCTCGCGTCCATATAAGGCCCATAAATGTACGTTCGTGGGGCATCGCCTCGGTGGATGGAGGTTCAGACGGTAACCGAAGGAATGTCAAATTCCCATCCTGGGGAGCTCTGCCACGTTCTCTAAGACGTCAGCAAGATTCCCCCTAGAGTACAGGGACAATGACTAGTGGAGGAAGATGGTCTCCTGATGGACACTTGATATTGATGACTGTGTGTGCTTATGAACCTTCACACTCGAAATTGAAACTTAGCCTTCTGTTACAGGGTGCCTAAGAGTTGCCTCCTGGGAGCCTCCTCGTTCCTCACGTGCGGCCTCTCTCTAAGCCAAACTCAGCCTATAAATACATTGTCTGTCCCCCAGTGTGGGATATGACTCCAGGGTATGAGACTCCCTGGCACCGAGGGATTACTACCAAGTACCAACTAGCAATGCCACTGGAAAAAGACCTCGACCAAAATGAGGAAAAGATAAAAGAGAAATCAGTTGAGGTGCTAAGAGTCTGCAAAGGGAGGTGAGCCCAGAGGTTATCCCAGGGTTGATGCTTATGCATGTCTCAGCAGGGTCTCTCACTGCCAAAGTCGATGCTACCCCAGAGAGCTGGTGTCCTGAGTGTTCTGAAACATCCAGGCGCTGGAGCCAGGCAGACAGCTCAGGAGTTTGGTGCCCTGCCAGTGGTCCCTACTTTGGAATTTATGGTCCCGCCGAGTGCACTGACTTGGGCCCAGTTGTTTCCCCACACGTGGCTCTTCTGTCCTTCTATTTATGTCTGTAATTAGCACTGAAGTTAGTCCTGTAGAGGCCTGCGTGTCCTCCAGGTAGGTTGTAGACAGGCCTTGGTGGGCTGCTTCCAAGGGCAGCGTGGTGGGGAGGTGCCTGAGATTAGATAGGTAGAGGTGCAGGTCTGTTGATGGATGCAGCGCCTTTTGTTATCCATGCTCCAGCTCATAGACGTGTGTGTTTTTTTTCCTCCAGTTTTGGCTGCCGTACAGTTGCTCTAGGAATCATTGCACGGATACAGTTTCGTTTGTTTAGGAAAGACTTTTTGGAGTGGAGTCAGGATGAATTACGGTAAGTTCACATTTTTAAGAAACTGACAAAATGTTTCCCAAAGTGGCAGCACCGTTTTGCATTCTCACCGGAAATGTGTGAGGATTCCAGTTTTTCCACATTTTCTTTAACGGTTGGCATTACGTCTCTTGATTTTAGCCATTTTATTATCTATAGCAGATTTTAGCATGTATTTCCCTAGTGATGAAAAGGATCATACGTTTCTCCTTTGGTAAATGTGTATTCTCGTATTTCTCCCATTTTTAAGTGCTGTTTGCCTTTGTTTTAAAGAAGCATACAGTTCATCCACAGTGCACAATCGGTGGTGTTTGGCACAATCACAAAGTCATGAGTTGATCCCCTCAGTCATCATTAGAGCATTTTCGTTAGTTCAATAATAATAATAAATGAAAAAAACAACTAGTAAAATACATCACCTCTTGATCTCTCTGTGCTTCCCCTGCTGTCCGCAGATCCCATTTCTAGGTATTTTTGCACAAATACTTTTTTTCCCTCTATACGTTGATTTATAGTGACATCTTACGTAGATGGAATCATACGTTATGTTACACAGTGCAATTAGGTGAGAGTAGTGCAAGCCTCCTGTATTTGTCCCGTTGTGTCTGGCTTGCTTCACTCAGCATCCCGTCCTCCAGTTCATCCATGTTGTCATCGGGTTCACGACTTGACTTCTTCACACCCCGGCACGATGTTCCTCCGTGTGAATACAGCACAGTGTGTTTCTCCAGTCACCGGCTGATGGACACCCGGGCTGTTTCCGGCTTCTGGCAGTTGGGATAACGGCACTCTGAAGGTAGGTGTGCAGGTGTCTGACATGTCAGTGCTCTCAGTTCTCCTGGGAATATGCCCAGTAGTGCTGTTGCAGGGTCCCGTGGCAAGTCTATATTCAGCTTCTTTAGGAACTGCCCGACAGTCCTCCACCGTGGCTGTGGCCTTCTGCATTCCCACCAACAGTGAATAAGTGTTCCTGTCTTTCCTCATCCTCTCCAACACTTGCACTTCTCTGACTTTTTCATAGTGGCTATTCTGATAGCTGTGAAATCACATCTCATTTGGATTTGCGTTTCTCTAATCATTAATGATGTTGAATATTTTTTCATGTGTTTTTTGCCATTTGTATTTCTTCTTTGGACAAATGTCTATTCATGTCTTTTGCCCACTTTTCTATTGGGTCGTTTGTCTTTTTATTGTTGAGTTGTTACATCTCTCTCTATATCTTGTACATTAATCCCTAATTGGACATGTGGTGTCTAAGTGTTTTCTCCCATTGAATTGGCTGCCTTTTCCCCCGTTTGATAAAGTCCTGGGAGGTGCAAAAGTGTTTAATTTTCAGAAAGTCCCATTTATTTAATTTTTCTTTTGTCGTTTGTGCTTTGGGAGTAAGGTCCAAGAAACCACCACATACTACAAGGTCTTTAAGACATTTCTCTACATTTTCTACTAGTAGTTTTATGGTCCTTTTTTTTTTTTACAGAAACAATAAATGTATAATAGTTGTGAACTTAAAAAACATGTAACATCTCACTCTACCACCAGTAACTTGTATTGTTTTTAAACCTTTTAAACTAATGATTAAAGAACATTGTCAAAATATTACTACTAAACAAAGTATTTTTCCTCTAACCAATACAATTATTATCTTTATATCATTTATATATGAACATACATAAAAAAGTCTATAGCAAAAGTTGCGAACTTACAAAGCAAACATGCATAACGTCATGCAGGGGTCCCATACATCAACCCTCCACCAAAACCTTGTATTGTCATGGGACGTTTGCTGCAAACTATGAAAGAACACTGTCAAAATCTTACCACTAATCATAGTTCTTATCTTACATTTGGTGTGTTTTTTGGCCAAACCGCCCTATTATTTTTTAAATATGTATATTTTTATGACAAAAGTTGTAAACTTATCAAACAATTATGCACATGTGCAGAAATCTGATTATTGTCATGTCCATAGCGTACATTTGGCTCACTTTTCCATACTGCCTCAGTATCAACACAGTACATCTTTTGCATAGATGCAAGAATAGTATATTATGACTACTAACCACAGTCCATAGGTCCCTCCAGCTGTATTATTCCCATGCTTCTCCACATTCCCAACACCTGCCCTGGTAATATACATTTGTTGTAGCTCACAAAGGACACTCGTGCATCTGTGCCATCAACCACAATTCTCACCCACCTCTTGGTTTACCGTGCTATCCAGTTCCTAGATCATTCCCAAGCATTCCGTCAATTGGCATTTACATAACTAGACTACGATTTTCAGTCACATCCCCATTTATAAAGTAGCTGTTACTCACTGTGTGTTACCATCCACTCTATACATTTCCCCAATTTTACAGCACAGCTAACTAAAACTTCTACATACATTAAACATCAGTAGTCCACTCAGTTCCCCTCTTTTCTCCTTCAAGAATCCACCCCCTACCACTCGGTCTTGAAGATATTTTCCAATAATTTCTTCTAGAAGTTTTACGGTTCTTGTTTTCATTTTTAGTTTTTTGATCCATTTTGAGTTAATTTTTGGATAAGGTGTGAGATAGGTGTCCTCTTTTCCTTCTTTCAGCTATGGATGTCCAATTCTTTCAGCACCGTTTGTTGAATGGATTGTTCTGCCCAAGCTGTGTGAGTTTGACAGGCTAGTCAACAATCACTTGACCATACCTGTGAGGGTCTGTTTGTGAACCAGAAATTTGGTTCCACTGGTCTATTGTGTCTGTCTTTAGGCCAGTACCACGCTGTTTTTACCACTATAGGTAGGTATTATGATTTAAAGTCTGGAGATGAGGGTTTGCTTTTCCTTTTTATGGTGTTTCTGGCTATTCAAGACTCCTTTCCCTTCCAAATAAATTTAATGATTGTGTTTTCAGTTTTTTCTTTAATGCTGGTGGAATTTTTATCAGGATTGCATTAACTCTGTATATCAATTTGAGTAGAACTGGTATCTTAATGATATTTAGCCTTCTAATCCATGAGCATGGAGTGTGCTTCCAGTTATTTAGGCCTTTTTTAATTTGTTTTAACACTGAGGTGCAGTTTTCTGAATACAAGTGCTTTCCATCATTGGTTAAGTTTATTCCTATTTGAGTTTTATCTGTCGTATTATTTTCCCCACTTTTTTGACACTCTTGGTTACTTTTTTTGATATAATCTTCATTTCTAGACTCTCTTCCAGGCCTCTCTCTCCTGTCTTTCTTTTGCACACCCTTTAGTATCTCCTGAAATTCTAGTCTCTTGCTTAGAAATTCTATCAGTTTCTGTTTATCTGTGAATATTCTAATTTCACCCTCATTTTTGAAAGGCAGTCTTGCTGGATATAAGATTCTTGGCTGGAAGTTTTTCTCTTGTAATATCTTTAATATATCGGACCACTGTCTTCTTGCCTCCATGGTTTCTGGTGAGAAATCCGTACTTAACCTTACTGAATATCCCTTATATGTTATGCATTGGTTTTCTCTTGCTGCTCTCAGAATTCTCTGTCTTTGGCCTTTGACGTTCTGATGAGTATGTGTCGGAGTCGGTCTATTCGGATTTTCTCGGATGGGAGTATGTTGTACTTCCTGGACAGCGATACCTATTTTCTTCAATAGGGTTGGGAACTTTTCTACCATTATTTCTTTAAATAGTCCTTCTGCCCCTTTTCCCTTCTTTTCTCCTTCTGGGACACCCATGACACATATGTTTGCATGCCTTTTGCTGTCATTTAGTTCCCTGAGACCTTTTACAATTTTTTTCCATTCTTTTCTTCAACTCTTCTTTTGTAAGTTCACTTTCAGAGGCCATTTCTTCAAGCTCACCAATCCTTTCTTCTGCCTCCTCAAACCTGCTATTATATGATTCCAGTGTTTTTTTTAATTTCATGAGTTGCACCTTCTTCATTCCCATAAGATCTGCTATTTTTCTATGTCTGCTTTCAAAGTCTTCTTTGTGCTCCTCCAATGTCGTCTTAATATCCTTAATCTCTTTAGCCATCTCATTGAATTTATTAAGGGGATTTGTTTGAACATGTATAATTAGTTGTCTCAACTCCTTTATGTCATCTGGAGGCTTATCTTGTTCTTTTAACTGGGCCGTAGCTTCCTGTTTCTTGGTGTGGATTGTAATTTTTTGTTGGTGTCTTTGCATCTGGCTTCCTAGAGTATTTATTCTGGGTGCAATCTTTCTCTTTAGTTTAGGGCTTCCTATCCTTCCTCCCTTGCTGATTGTGCAGTAGGAGCTAAGCATGCAGTTGATGCTGTGAGCTGTGGAGTTTCAAGCCCCCTTCATTGCGCCGGGACCAATGAAGCTTCTTCCAACTTTCTCCTTTGCCAGGGGTAGGGACAGAGTCACAGCCCCTGTGACTGGAATAATCCACGTGCAGGCCTAGACTGTAGTTGCCCAGAGAGACTGATGGAGCCTCACATCCCTTTCGCCCCTGCCTGGGGCAGGGATGGAGCTGCAGGTGTGGGCAGCAATCTATGCAGTGCGGGTCCTAAGATGACCACAGTGGCGCTGGTAGACTTCTGATTTTCAGTCTGTGCCAGCCAGAGTTCCCTGCAGTTACCTGTACAGGCTGGTGCAGGGCTCCTCAGTGTCCTCCCTGCCAGAGGCAGGGCTGAAACTTAGGCAGGCTGCAGGCTGATCTGCGGGAAAGAAACTGGTTCCTGCTGACCCTGAGAGTTTCAGTCAGCCCGGCTTCCCCTCAGGCTGGGGGTGGAGTCAGAATGGCGTCTGCTGGCCTGTTTCTGACTTTCGGCTTGGCTCGTTCTCACCCTTCCTGTTCCCAGGGTTATCTCTTAGCCAGCCAAGTCTCCCAATCAGTAGGCGAAATGGGCAGCCAACTGTCTTCTCCTCCTGTTTCTGGGAAGTGGATCTTCCAATTCCTGTCACAGAGCAGCTCCTGGGGCGGCTCGTGCCGCCAGAGTAGGATGATCACGGGCCTCCCTGGCTTGGCCGGTAATTTCCCAGAGAGGCTGGCTCAGGTCCCCGCAGCTTCCTCCCTGCTGGCTGGCGGTGGCACTGGGGCCTAGGCTGGAGCTGCAATGTGATCTTGGTGGGAAGAAGCCGGTCCCCGCCAGCACTGGGATCCTCAGTCCACCCCGCTTCCCCTCGTGACAGGCGTGGAGTTAAGATGGCAGCTCCCGGCCTCTTTCTGACTTGGACAGGCTCAAACTTCTTCTCAGGATTATACTGTAGCCCGCTGAATTTCCTCATCAGTAGCTGAAGTTGGTGCCCATCCATCTCTTCCTCACCCATGTTTTTAAAAATTGTATTTACTTATTTATTTATTTATTTCTCTCCCCTTCCTCCCCCACCCCGGGAATCTGTGTGTCTTTTTGTTGCATCATCTTGTCGTGTCAGCTCTCCGTGTGTGCCACACCACTACTGGGCACTCTGCACTTTGTTTTGCGCTGGGCCGCTCTCCTTACGGGGCACACACCCTGCGCGTGGGTGTCCTGCGTGGCACGGCACTCCTTGCGCGCATCAGCACTGCACATGGGCCAGCTCCACACGGGTCAGGGAGGCCCGGGGTTTGAACTGTGGACCTCCCATGTGGTAGACGGACGCCCTAACCACTGGGCCAAGTCTGCCGCCTCTCACCAGTTTTGGGAAGTGGAGCTTTGATTGCAGCCTCGGAGCTGCTCCTGAGGCGGCTTGTACCTCCAGTGGAGGATGGCACCGGCCCCCAGGGTGTGGAGCCTCTACTTACGAGTCTTCTCTGCAGACGGGCATCTCCTCCTTCCACTCCCCCAAGGATGTTGCAGGAAGCTCTTCTGGCCTCCTGGAGCCCCCAGATGATGCTTCAGCTGGCTCAGAGAGCTCTGGGTGTTTGCTAACTGCCCTGCAGCAGGAGCGGACTGTAGGAGCCCCTTACTCCTCTGCCATCTTCCTGGTTCTCCGGTACTTGCTTTGACATTTAGGTGTTTGATCCATTTTGAGTTGATTCTTGTATGGAGAGTGAGATGGGGGTCTTTTTTAAATTCTTTTGGTTATTTATAACCTGTTCTATAGGAATTTGTTGAAGAGTCTGTTTTTTCCCATTCACACAGACTTGGTAGGCTTGTCAAAAACTGCTTGACCATAGAGGTGAGAGTATATTTCTGTACTCTCAATCTTATTGCACTGATGGGTGTATCTCTTTTTATGGCAGTGTCATGCTGATTTGTCCACTGTAGCTTTGTAATATGTTTCAAGGTCAGTGAAATTTTTCCTACGTTGGTCTTCTTTTTCAGAATACTTTTGGCGCCTCGTGTGCACTTTCCCTTCCAAATGATTTGGCAATTGTCTTTCCTATTTCTGTAAAGTAGACTGTTGGAATTCTCATTGGTATGGCAGTGAATATATCAATCAATTTGGGTACGATTCACCTCTTTATGATATTTAGTCTTCCAGTCCATGAACACGGAATGTCTTTCCAATTGTTTCGGTCTTTTTAAATTTCTTTTAGCATTGTTTTGTAATTTTCTCCTTATAGGTCCTGTGCTGCTTTTGTTAAATCGATTGCTAGATGTTGGAGTCTTTTTGTTGCTCTTGTACATGAAATTTTCCCCTGATTTCCTCCTCAGGTTGTGCAGCGCTAGTGTACTTAAACATTGCTGATTTCTCCGTGTCGATCTTGCTGCCTGTCACTGTGCTGAACTCAGTTATTAGCTCAAGTAGCTTCGGTGTAGACATTTCAGAATTTCCTAAATATAAGATCATGCCTTCCGAAAACAGAGTTTTCCTTCCTCTTTTCTTATTTGGATGCCTCTAGTTGCTCTACCTAGAGCGTCTATTGCAATGTCAAAGAACAATGGTGCTAGTGGACATCCTTGTCTTGTTCCCGGTCTCAGAGAAAAAGCTTTCAGCCATTCCCCCTGGGTACGATGTTAGCTGTGGGTTTTTTCTTATGTGCCTGTTACCATATTCAGGAATTTCCCTTCTACTCGTCTGTTTTGAAATGTTTTTATAAGAAACAGTGTTGGATTTTGTCAAATGCTTTTTCTGCCTTGATTGAGACGATCATTTGGTTTCATTTCGTTCACTTTGTTAATGTGGTGTATTTCATTGATTGATTTTCTTATGTTGAACCAGCTTTGCCTACCGAATAAATCCCATTTGGTTTTGATAGATAAGTCTTTTGATGTGCTGCTGGATTCGATTTATAAATATTTTGTTGAGAATTTTTGCATCAATCTTAATTAGAGAGATTGGTCTGTAATTTTCTTTTCCTTCCAGTGTCTTTGTTTGGCTTTGGTATTACGGTGATGTTGGCTTCCTAAAATGTGTTGGGTTATTTTCCTTCCTCTTCAATATTTGGAAGAGTTTAAGCAGGATTGGTGTTAATTCTTTTTGAAATGTTTAGGAGAATTCACCTGGGAAGGCAGATGGTCCTGGAGTTTTCTCTGTTGGGAGATTTTTGAAAACAGATTCAGTGTCTTTAATTGTAATTGGTTTGTTAAGTTCTTATGTATCTTGTAGTGTCAATGTAGGTTAGGTTGTGCATTTCTAGAAATGTGAGCATTTCATCTAGGTTGATTAGTTTATTGACATACAGCGTCTGGGAATATCTTCTTATGATCCTTTCTAGTTCTTGGGTTGCCCCTTTTCATTTCAAATTGTATGTATTAGGTTCTTCTTTTTTTTTTTTCCTTTGTTAATCTTGCTAGGAGTTTGTGAATTTTACTAATCTTCTCAAAGAATCTGCTTTTGTTTTGATTTTCTCTATTTCTTTTTCTTCTCAATTTCATTTATTTCTTCTCTAATCTTTATTATTTCTTCTCTTTTCTTTGAGGACTGGTTTGCTGTTCTTTTTCTAATTTCTCATTTTGTTCCCTTAATTCTTTGAGTTTCGCTCTTTTTTCTTTTTTAATACAGGCTTTTAGGTCTATAACTTTCCCTCTCAAGACTGCCTTTGCTGTATCCCATTAGTTTTGATAAATTGTGGTCTCATTTTCATTTGTCTGATTTCACTTGCACTTTCTTCTTTCACCCAGTAATTATCTTAGAGTGTGTTGTTTAACCTGCACACATTTGCCAAGTTACCTTTTGCCTGTCTGTTATTGATTTTATTTCATTCCCCTATGATCTGAGAAGATGCTTTATATAATTTCAGTCTTTTTATATTTATTGAGAGCTGCATTATGCCCTACCATGTGGTCTATCCTGGAGAAGGATCCTTGGGCACGTGTAAAGAATGTATATCCCAGTGAATTTGAATGCTGCCTTCTGTCTATGTCTGTTAGGTCTAACTCATTGATCGTATTGTTTCAGTTCCCTCTTTCCTCGTTGGTCTTCCATCTAGTTCCATCTAATGATGTGAGAGGTATTTTGAAGTCACCAATGATTATTGTAGAGATGTCTGTTTCTCCCTTCAGTTTTCCCAGAGTTTCTTTCATGTATTTCGGGGACCTCGGTTAGGTGCGTAGATATTTATGCCTGTGACATCTTTTTTTAAAAAAATTATTTATTTATTATTATTTTTTTAAATTACATTAAAAAAAATATGAGGTCCCATTCAACCCCACCGCCCCCGCCCCCCACTCCCCCCGCAGCAACACTCTCTCCCATCATCATGACACATCCATTGCACCTGGTAAGTTCATCTCTGAGCATCACTGCACCCCATAGTCAATGGTCCACATCATAGCCCAGACTCTCTCACGTTCCATCCAGCGGGCCCTGGGGGGATCTACAATGTCCCGTAATTGTCCGTGAAGCACTATCCAGGACAACTCCCCGTCCCGAAAACGCCTCCACATCTCCTCTCTTCCTCCCGTTCCCCACACCCAGCAGCCACCATGGCTACCGTTCCCACACCCATTCCACATTTTCTCTGTGGACATTGGATTGGTTGTGTCCATTGCACACCTATGTCAAGTGAGGGCTTAGATTCCACATGGGCACTGGATGCACTCCTCCCGCTTCCAGTTGTAGACACTCTAGGCTCCATGTTGTGGTGGTTGACCTTCTTCAACTCCACGTTAGCTGAGTGGAGTAAGTCCAGTAAATCAAAGTGTAGGAGCTGAAGTCTGTTGAGGCTCTGGGCCTGGGTGTCATATTATCAGTCCAGAGATTCAAATCCCCTACATATATCTTAAACCCAGCACCAACTACAATTCCAGTAAAGTAGCATGCAAGTCTTGTGAAAAGAGATCCCCTCTGAGTCCAATTCCATCACGCAGAAACACCAGCTCCAAAGAAGGGCCATCTGTCATGGCAGTGAACCCCTTCTGCCATGACCATAGAACCCGTGGGTCTCTTTATCCCTCAAAAGAACCAATACCTGGGGTTGTATCTACCTTATCTGTCTCTTAGACTCTGTTCAGTTGTACATAGGGGTATTCCTTCTGACAACCTCCAGACTCTTTTTTAGAGGCTCACAGCCTTATAATCTCATTTCTCCTTTCCATTTCCCCCTTACATTAGGTCAAACAGCCTCCCGAAGTCATGTTATTATATGTAGACAGGTATATTCTGCTGTTCCGCATTGAATCTTTAATTCAAGGTCATTTTCTAGTTGCTTCTTCAGCTGGTATGTGGTAGTGATCCCTCGGTGCCAGGGAGGCTCATCCCCGGGTGTCGTGTCCCACGCTGGGGGGAATGCATCGCATCTACACGCTGAGTTTGGCTGTGAGAGTGGCCACATTGGAGTAACATGAAGGCTGTCAGGAGGAAACCCCCAGGCACAATGCTACTCTAGGCCTTGTTCTTATTGCAGGTGTATAGGCTCAAAAGTGCAGCCATTAGTATCAAGAGCCCACTGTTGGGCCGTCCTTCCTTCCTGGTTCTTGCCGTTGCACCTGGAGGATTGCCGCTGCTCTCCCAGGGCCCACAACAGTGACCCCCCGGCCAGGAGCCCAGTACCCCCCCACCTGTTGTTTTTAATTGTTTCCACTATGAGTATATGTAGACATTACCATATACCCTGGGCAAATGCCCTGTATAACTCCCTGTCAACCATATATATCCTGTCAATAACATCCCATATCAGTATTCCTCCACTGCCATTGTTGAACCACTCTGTGATCCAAAACTTCCCGTAAAGTGAATCCCAACATAATGTCAGCTTCAGAAGAGTCTTAGATCACCGAAATTCATATATACAATATACAGTATTTCCCCAGATCCACCATAAAACCTTTTCCCTTCCACAGCAATAATCTTTTAACTTATTCATATCATATTTCCTGAAACTGATGTACAGATTCCGAAACTATAGTTTTCAAACAAGGTGACATTTGTGCTTACTATGTGTTCCATACTTTAGGTTGTACAGTTTTCTAAATTTTTTAGTTATCCTATGTTTTGTCTTATGGTTTTCATTATTAGTCTGTCGTCCCCTATATGTTTTTGGTGTAATATTAGCTGTTTTATATTCATCCTCGTGTACTCTCACATAACTCCTGCCTGTGACCTCTTGTTTGTTGATTGTCCCTTTTGTTAATATTTCATGGCCGTGTGTATCTCTTCTTACTTTTTTGCATTTATAGTCTGTTTTGTCCAATATTAGGATAGCTACCCCTGCTCTTTTTTGGTTACCATTTGGATGGAGTATCTTTTTCCGACCTTTCGCTTTCAGGTCTCTGGTTTGGCATACAGTGTGTTTACGTATTGCTTGGCTGAGCAGCCTTGGTATAAATTTCCCCTGAAGAGTGACACTGATGGAGAGGAGAGGGGAGGGTCTTGGACTCTGGGATGGCAGAGGTGATACCACACTTGGGACATGTGATGAGCGGGAGTTGTGAAGGAAAGAGGTTGACATAATGATTTTATGATATTATATGATTTAATGATTCATTATGACCCCTACCCTCAACACTGTCCAGTACCGACAGCTGCATATCAAGAAATGGCAGCTTCCTGGTGCTCTTCTTTTTTTCTCTCTAATAACTTTTTTAAAAAAGATTTGATTTATTTCTTTCTCTCCCTTCCTCCTCCCCCCGCCCCATTGTCTGCTGTCCCTGTCTGTTCCCCGTGTGTTCTTAGCAGCACTGGGAAACTGCGTCTCTTTTTTTGTTGCGTCATCTTGCTGCATCAGCTGTGTGTGTGGCGCCAATCCTTGGCGGGATGCACTTTATTCACGTGGGGCGGCTCTCCTTGTGGGGCGCGCTCCTTCTGTATGGGGCACCCCTACCTGGGGGCCCCCGTGCGTGGCGCAGCACTCCTTGTGCGCGGCGGCACTGCGTGTCGGCCAGCTTACCCCACGGGTCAGGAGGCCCTGGTGATTGAACCCTGAACCCTCCGTAAGTAGAGGGACGCTGTAGCAGTTGAGACACATCTGCTTCCTGCCATTTTTTTTGGTAAAGCCACTAGCAACCTTTACCTTTGCCTTTAAATTAAAAAAAAAAAGATTGTTTGGTTTAAAAAACATACATTTTTTTACTTTAGTAAATTTTAACCTAAAACAGTTATAAAAAATACTCTAAAATATAATAAAACCCGTTATATTTATTTTAATTTTAATATTAGAAAATAAAAAAAGGAACTTATCCATTCACTCATTCCAAGTGATCACTGCAAGTACATTTTCCTTCAGGCTTTGTTTTCGTTGGTATTTTACATACATATTATTACAGAATTTTATGTAACCTCAGTT
This sequence comes from Dasypus novemcinctus, assembly GCF_030445035.2. Lineage (NCBI taxonomy): Eukaryota > Metazoa > Chordata > Mammalia > Cingulata > Dasypodidae > Dasypus > Dasypus novemcinctus. Next base: position 269,035 of record NW_026688133.1, on the reverse strand, counting down.
TGGGACAAGGTGCCATGGGGTGACCTGGGCCCTGAACAGGCCTCCACTGGGGCAGAGGGCCCTCAGCACTTGGGCAGCTCCCAGTCGCGCCTGCTGAGTACCCACTAGATAGAAAGCTGGGCCAGAGGAGCTCCCCTGCTTGCATGGGGGGGCACCCCAGAGTGCCTCTGTCTTTATTATGGGTTGCATCGTGGCCTCCCACAATGACATGTCAGGTCCTAATCTCCTACACTATGGCTGTGAACTCATTTATGAACATGACCTTCAAAGATCCCATTCACGACAGTGAAGCCAGTCTGCATAAGGGTGGACCTCAACTCAGTACGACTGGAGTGCTTATGAGTAGAGGAAATTGGGACCCACTCAGGAGTGGGAGACAGAGAAGAGATGGCCAGGTGGTGGAGGCAGGGATGCAGTTGTGCATTGCTGGCAACCTGCCACAAGAATGCTGCTGACCGTAAAAGTGATCCTGCTGACATGCCGATTTTGGACATCTAGCCTCCCACCCTGCAAGACCATAAATTCCTGTTGTTTAAGGCAGTGAGGCAGTGGTATTTGTTAGAGCAGCCCAGCAAGTGAAGAGTGTTAATGTAACCTTTCCCCTGGAAAGCTTACCCTGAGGCAGTCAAGGCCACCCCAAACTCTCCACCCCTCTCAGTACTTAACTGGTGAAACTCCTTGTTGACCTTAAGGTGATTGGGAGGGCAGGGATCAGTCCTGCAGGACTGATGTTGAACAGTTCCAAGCACACACTTCACCAGAATGCATTGGGAATGGACATGTGGCCTTACAGTAGAGCCCTCTCCTCGTCTCTGTTGGCTGAAAGTGACTCTAGTGGCCTGGAGAGTCTGGTACAAGTCCCCAGCTTCCTCCATGTTGGAGTCGTGGCTTGAGCCCAGTCTAGGTCAGCAGTCACACCTGCGTGGAAAGAAGCCTGTCCCTACCTTCACTGTGAATTTAAAGTAGCCCTGCTTCCTCTTACGCTGGAGGCATTGTTTAAATGAAGGCTGCCAGTCTCTTTCTGAGTTGTGCGGGTCCAATCTTCAGCTGTACTTCATCCAGCCAAATTTACTCATCAGTGACTGAAGTAGGCACCCAGTCATTTCTTCCTCCCCTGTTTATGGGACATGAAGCTTCCAACTCCATCCAGGAACTAGTTCCCAAGGCATCTTGCCCTGCCAGTGGGGACTGGGCACCAGGCTCCGCAGCATGTAGTGCTTTCCTCATGAATCTTCAGTGCAGATATGCAGTCTCCTCCTCCCGTTCTTCCAAGGATCTTGTAGAATGCTCTTCAGGCCTCCTGGGTCCCACAAACAGGTTGAATCGCCAGGTAGCTCTGGATGATTCTTAACTGCCCTGAAGGGAACTCCCTACTCTGCCAACATCTTACCCTTGTTACAGTACACGTATTCTCCAGGTTCCCTATTAAGGAAACTAATTAGTGCATTTCATGCAACCATTGATTTAGTGATTCCATGAGTGGATATAACTATCAGTACTCTGGTGGAGCTTTGGAAACCCATCACAATTGCTCTTTTGTCCACAATATTTTCCTCTACCTGAGGATGGGTGGGATCAAGGGAGTTCACTTCTGCCCAGTGGTTTATCAAAAATTGGGAATAGAGCTCACTGAGAGCAATCTGAAATGGGAGGTGAAACTTCATCATGAGGAGATTGTTGTTGTTGTAGCTTCATTCAAATTTAGTGCTAATTTGGCCCCAGCATTGATTCAAGTATTCAGGTAAGTTCTGGGAGCTTGTCAAGACTGGAAACACCAGAGCACCTACCCAGGTATTAGTTGCATCATAGTCATCAGACTGTGCAGATTTTTTTATTTTTATTTATTTATTTATTCATTTTCTTTTTTAAAAAGTTACTTTGATTACGTGAATGTTACATAAAATTATAGGGGTTTCTCACATACCCCAATCCCTACACCTCCCACATTTTCCCATATTAGCAGTATCCGTCATTTGCGTGGTCTGTATCTACCACTGCAATGTCATTCAGGCAATGCCCAAGTCCCAAAATTACCCCGGTATTACACCTGATTTTCCCTCTCCCTGCCCTCAGAACCTCCTGTGACCCCTGCCTCCACATCAGTCATATAAGTTCTTACATTGCTAGAATCACAGTAAGTCTATAGTCGATTATCAGTAATTCTATTTTAGTGCATAGTTCACTCCTCAATCCTGAGTATTCTGGGATGGTGATGCCCACTCCACATCTAATTGAGAGGGGGCTTTGATTCCGTAGGGCAGATGGATGGGACTCTCTTGCTTGTAGTTATTTGTAGACTCTCAGTTCCGTGGGATGGTTGTTGTCCATCATCATCTCCTTCTTTGTTGTCCTAGGTGAGTCCAATGAACTAGAGAGTAGGTGTTGCAACTCTGATGAGATTCAGGACCCAGCTGATACAGAGGCAGCAGAAAGATTGAAGTCTCTTAGACATATGCTATACTAATTATAGGTTCAAATAGAAGGGTCAGAAAAGCCATGTGTAGGGAAACCACAACCTAGTCCAACTCTTTCACACTGGGGAGCATAAGTTCTAAAGTACGGCCCATTGTCAAGGCAACAAATTCCTCAGCTCTCTGCCCTGACTTTAGTGTCTGCCTGTCTCCAGAGCCAGCAGTAGCCCTGCTACTTGAGGTAGTATTTACTTTGGCAGTCAGTGAGATCCTGCTGAAATTTGCATTAGCATAACCTCTAGAATGACCTTTGACCCACTTTGAAGTGTTCAGCCACATAAACTCATTTTTCTTTAACTTTTCCCCCTTTGATCACAGTCTTTCTCCAGTTGCATTGCCAGTTGGTTCTTGGTAGTAATCCCTCGGTGCCAGGGATGCTCATCCCTGGAGTCATGTCTCACGCTGGGGGAAGTTTTCTCAGGTGTTTCATTTTTATTTTTTTTTAACAATTTTCATTTATTTCTCTCCCTTTCTCCCCACCCCCCAGTTGTCTGCTCTCTGTGTCCATTCACTGTGTGTTCTTCGGTGTCCGCTTGCGTTCTTGTCAGCGACACCAGGAGTCTGTGTTTCTTTTTGTTGCATCATCTTGCTGTGTTAGCTCTCTGAGTGTGTGCGGCTCTCTTGTGGGGCAGGCTGTACATTTTTTTGCATGGGGCAGCTCTCCTTACAGGGCATACTCCTTGAAGTGGGGCCCCCCTACGTGGGGGACACCACCGTGTGGCACGGCATTCCTTGTGCGCATCATCACTACACATGGGTCAGCTCACCAAAGGGGCAGGATGCCCTGGGTTTGGACCCTGGACCTCACATGTGGTAGGCGGACGCTCTGTCAGTTAAGCCAAATCCACTTCCTCTAATCTGTTTTTAATCTCATCCATCATGTCTTTAATTCTCATAAGCTCTGTTACTTTTCTTTGCTTGCTGTCAGATAGTTCTTTAAACTCACCCAGTGTTTTCTTAATATCCTTAATTCTTCAGTCATATTTTCCTTTAACTCCTTGAATTGATTTAGGAGATTTCTGTGATTATTATGGATTCATTGCCTCAAATCCTGTATTTCCTCAGGATATTTGGTTTGTTCCTTTGACTCGCCCATCTCCTCCTGTTTCCTAGTATGGCTTGTAATTTTTTGGTGATGTCTTGGCATCTGAATATGTCTGCGAATTTATGCCGATGGCAAATTTCTTTCTGTTACTTAGCGTTTTTTATCACAGCTCTTCTTTGATTTTTGGTTCAGCTTTTTCTAAGTCTCGAAAATTGCCTAGTTTGTGTTATCAAAATTGACCAGAGATCACTGTACATACAGGGCAACACCTATTCCAGTGATGAAAAGCAAAACGTCAAAACATTTTTTTATGATATTTTTCATTTTTTAATACCCCAGTTTATTTTTACTTTTAGTTTTTCTAAATTATTATGTATTCTATTTCTTATCATTAAACCTGCCGTAACTATTTCATTTTCCTATTTATTGGCAGTATATTAGTCTTCACTTTTGAAGTTTTGGATCACAGTTTCCAGTCCGGCCAGCAGTTGGCACTCATCAGTGAAATAGTTCTTTCAACTTCCGCTTTGAGTGCGTTTAGTCTGGACGGTGCCAAGATTTAAAGGAAGCTCTCCTGGGCAAATTCACTGAAGAGAAGCTCTCCAACTCACCCTCCCTCTTCCCTTGTGACAGTTGACAGGGAGGAAGGCATCTGTTTCCCTCTAGGTCAGCTGCAGTGAGGCAGGGGTTTTATCCAGGTTTAAAGTCTTGATGGTGGGTAGAGGGAGCCCTTCCTGGTCTCCATTCAGGTTTAGTAACTCATGTTTGTTTTTTCAGGTCCTTTGACTTTCTGTGCCTTGTACCCCTAGCGTTGTGCAACACTGTCCTGGTCTGCTGACCGCAGAGAAGGTCCCGCACACAGTTTTTGGCCCTTCCTCTATTGTTTTTTCATGAGAGAGTTGAGCCCTGCCTTCCTACTCTGGTACCAGCTTCCCAGAACCTGTCCAATTTGTTTTATTTTTGATCCTTCGTTAAGATCTGTAGAGTAAAGTATAGGGAACCCCATTCTGTATTTATAAGAAAATGCAAGCTCAGGAAAGAACTGGCTTGTTCAGCAAGTGTCCGAAGTGGCACTGGGCCAAGGCTTGAGAGGATCCAAAACCGCACTCTGCCTAATACACCCCATCACTGCCAGGGGTACCGTCTTGACAGAGAAACCCTCTCAAGACAGAGTCTAAGGCTTTAGAAAATATTTGACGTCATTAGCCACATTCTCCTGTTTTCTTCCCACCTTACAGCAATTCAGACCAGCTACCCTTTGTCCCTACTTAGAAGAGTGTTAAGAAAATCCAACAGGAAAAGTAGATTATAACATTTCACATTCATTGAGGTTTTGTTGTCAGGATAGCTCAAGAAAAATCAGGAGACATTACCTTTTATGTTTTCAAACTTATACCAAAAGGATAGTATTTTTGAGAATAACTTAATGTATTCTCAGGTTCATGTGGATAACAGTTTCCTCTTCCATTTCTCCCCTCTCTCTTTTGTAAAAAGGAGCTCTGAGTAGATCAACACTTACTTTTTCCATTTCTTTGAAGTCATCATCTAGCTTGGTTCCTTCACCTCCTCCAAACTTCTCCCTCACTTTCTGTTGAAAATAGCCAAAAAAGATAATTTTTATAAATTAGGTTTCTTTTAAAAAGACATGGTAAAAATAGCATGCCCTTTTACCAGCATCATCTAATGTAATCCCACATCATGCTATGACATACGTGAATAGTCCATTTTCAGAGGATGAAACTGAGGCTCTAAGAGTTTAAACAGTTTACCATGAAGGACGGATTCAAACTAGCACCTTCTGAATTCAAGCCCATTACATTGATCTTTCGAATGTATAAATTATTTTATGACTAGTAAATAACATTTTTCTCTTGAAACTTCTGAGGGAAAACTGCCGCATACCTGAATCCTTTGCTTCTGGTAAGGGATCTAACATGCTACCTAAGTAGAAAATTGCTGCTGTTTCAACCGATTCCTCAGTGGGCTATTGAACAGATAATGGCAGACATCTATCAAACTGATAAAAAAGTCAGCCAAGCTGATCTTATGTATTGTTGTTTTATAAAGCTCCTTGTAGCTATCTCCATCCATATGTACATAAGATGAACCACGTGGAAAGATGTAGGGGGCATTTCTTTGGTACCAAATCATTTCTCATTATCAGACATTTTATATTAATTAACTTACATATACAAATCATTTTTCACATGGAAAATTCATGTGTGTAGAAAACCTAGATTTAGTATTCTATTCTGAAATAAACGTTCAAATTAAGTCTATTAAGAATGAATAGCGGGATGAGAAGGAAAATACTTTGGCTTCAGAGACAGGAAATTAAATGTTAATGACATAGACTTCATTCCTCTTAAAATCCTTCAGTATAAAGTTAGATGCTTTTCACTAATATGCCCCTGCATTGCCTAAGGTATCACACAGATATCAAAGTTCATTTTTCATTTCCTTCAATAGACACTGGGTTGAGGGTCTTTGCAGAGAATCCCCACCATGGCCAGACCTTCAGCACAAAGGGGTCTCTGGACATCTATATCTCCATCTCCTGGTCATGGAAGTCCATACGTTCTCTTCTAGAGCTGAGGTGTGCTTTTTCACTCTCTGTTCCATCTGTCCTTCACTCACATGTTCTGAAATCAAGAAACCCCTGAGAAGTGACTACTCGTGGAAAAGCCATGAGTCTGAGTTTTGACACCACTCTAGGCTGACATACAAGATGCCATTCATTTCAGGCCATTCAGGAACATGGCTGATGAAACAGCATGGCGTGTTCTTACTCCCTGCTACTCTGTGGGTAATACCGAAGAGTTATGAAAATGAGACACCATAACACATTTAAGAACCCTTGTCTGAACCTACAATGTCAACAATAAGTCCTCATTCTCTCCCCGATAAAGTGTCTATTTATTGTATTCTCGTTTCTTTCATAAGGTTATTTAACTGCTGAGATGTTTAGTAACTCCTTGAGAAGAATCTAGCAATTTCATTAATATATTACAGTATTATGTAGAGAAAGGTCATTCATTAGAAGTGAAAGTGAATAAAAACCATTTTAACATCTTTGATTTGTACAACTGCGATACAGCTCTTACTAATCATTTGGTATGTATGCACTGAGAACTACCTAGAGCATATTTAATTTCTATCTGATGGTGATATAAATTAAATTTCCTGCCCATGGTAGTGACCTTCAGCTAGGAAGAGGTGGAACCAGGATCGGCAAGCAGTTCTCCCTCTAAGCCTTAGGCTTCTTTGCATTTGAGGCACAGCCTTGGAGAACTGTCCGTGGTGCTGGCCTTGTCTCGCTGAAGTTCCTTTAGCTTCAGATGGTCATAGTCTGAGTGACCACGTTAACTTTTTTTGATTAGAAAAAGAAAATATTTTATTTAAACCTCATTACTCCAACAATAATGCTGTAACTTTCATTCAGAAGATGAGATTTTCGGATCTATATCTTTTTCTTTCTCCCGGACAAATTTTTGAAGGTTTCTTTTAGGGCATGGTTGTTAGGAAGAGGCTTTTCTACTTTATTTCTCCCTAGGAAAGTATTTATTCTTAAGATTTAATGCATAATTTCTCTACATACAGAGAATTTGACTGTATAGGTTTGGAATTTTTTAACATTATATATTACAAGTAACCCTCTTCTTAGTTGCATGACTTTTCAGAATTTATTTTCCTTAATTCTATCATTGTTTTTGTTTTTATTTTTTTTAATTAAAGATTTATTTATTTATTAATTTCTCTCCCCTTCTTCCCCACCCCCGTTGCCTGTTCTCTGTACGTATTTGCTGCGTCTTTTTGTCTGCTTCTGTTGTTCTCAGCGGCTGGGAATCTGTGTTTCTTTTTGTTGCGTCATCTTGTTGTGTCAGCTCTCCGTGTGTGCTGCGCCATTCCTGGGCAGGCTGCACTTTCTTTCGCGCTGGGCGGCTCTCCTTACGGGGCGCACTCCTTGCGTGTGTGGCTTCCCTGTGCGGGGACACCCCTGCATGACATGGCAGTCCTTGCGCGTGTCAGCATTGCCCGTGGGCCACCTGCACACGAGTCAAGGAGGCCCAGGGTTTGAATCGCGAACCTCCCACCTGGTAGACAGACGCCCTAACCACTGGGCCAAGTCCTCCGCCATCATTGTTTTTTTATATAGGTAATCTTTTTTGTTTAGTTAACTGACTTCTTTCAATCCTTTCAAAACTAATACAATCTGGACATAATTTGCCTAGATATATATATATATATATATATTTTTTTTTTTTTTTTTAAAGATTTATTTATTTATTTAATATCCCCCCCTCCCCTGGTTGTCTGTTCTTGGTGTCTATTTGTTGCGTCTTGTTTCTTTGTCTGCTTTTGTTTCTTTGTCCGCTTCTGTTGTCGTCAGCGGCATGGGAAGTGTGGGCGGCGCCATTCCTGGGCAGGCTGCACTTTCTTTTCATGCTGGGCGGCTTTCCTCACGGGCGCACTCCTTGCGCATGGGGCTCCCCCACGCGGGGGACACACTTGCGTAGGCACGGCACTACTTGCGCGCACCAGCACTGCGCATGGCCAGCTCCACACGGGTCGAGGAGGCCCGGGGTTTGAACCGCGGACCTCCCATATGGTAGACGGACGCCCTAACCACTGGGCCAAAGTCCGTTTCCCTATATTTTTATTTACTTTCAAAAGATACGTAGATCACACAAAATGTGACATTAAAAGCGGTAGGAGGTCCCGATGCCCCACCCCACACCCCACACTTATCCCACATCAAGAACTTTTTCATTAGTGTGGTACATGCATTGCATTTGATGAATACATTTTGAAGCACCGCTACACAGCATGGGCTATTACTTACAGTGTAGTTTAAACTCTCTTCAGTCCATCCAGTGGATTCTGGTAGGATATGTCATGTCTTGCATCTGTCCCTGCAATATCAATCAGCACATCTCCAAGTCCTGAAAATGCCTTCGCATCACACCTCCTTTTCCCTTTCCCTGCGTTTAGCAACTCCAGAGGCCACTGTGTCCACATCAATGATACAATTGCTCCTATTGCTAGAGTAAAAATAATTCCTGTAGTTGAATACCATTAAGTCCACTCTAGTCCATATTTTCTATGTCTATCCCTAGGACCCTGGGATGGCGATGCCCACTCCTTCTCTCGATTGAGAAGGGGCTTCTTTCCCACATGGCTGGTGGATGTGACTCTCGTGCCCACAGCCGTAGACTGTCTTGGTTCCCTGGTGTGGTTGTTGTCCATCCTCATCTCCCTCTCAGCTGATCTGGGTAAGTCCAATGAAGTGGAGTGTAGGTGGTACAGCAACACCACTGAGGCTCAGGTGGAACCTGGATAGCCCAGAGATTGAAGTCTCCTGGGCATACAGCAAACCCAGCACCCACCAGAAGTTCAATAAAAAGGGACAGAAGAGGCACTGTGGAAAGTCATATCTGAGTCTAACTCCATCACAGGAGGACAAATTGCTAATTAGGGCCTACTCTTAAGGCACTGAACCCTGCATGTATCTGCCATGACCATAGGACGAGGGTGTCCCCATAGCCCCTGCGAACACCACTACCTGGGGTTGTGTTGTGTCATCTTTGGCTGTCTATGAGATCCTGCTGAGAAGTGCTTAAGCACAAGCCCTCTGATGACCTCCCGACTCATTTTGAAGTCTCTTAGCCATATAAACTCATTTGTTTTTACCAATTCCCCTTTAATTCAAGGTCTTTTTCCAGCTGCATCACCAGCTCGTGCTTGGTTGTAATCCCTGGGTGCCAGCGAGCCTCGTCCCTGAGAGTCATGTCCTATGCTTGGGGGAAGGTAATGCGTTTATATACTGTTTATTTAGAGAGTGGCCATATTGGAGCAACGTGGAGGTATTTCAGAGGTAACTCTTAGGCAGCCTGCAACACTAGGCCAGCTGACACTTGAAGCGCAACAGGGTCATAAGCATAGTCCTCAGTATCAAGGGCCCATCCTTGGACCATCCTTCTTAGCTGGTCATTGCCCTTGCACTTGGGGGATTGTTGCTGTTCCATGGGGAATGTGGCAGAGTTCCGCAGATGGGAACCCAGCCCTCCTTCATTTGTAGTGTGAAACTCTCCCCACTAGGACAATACCCAATGAACATCCAAATATGTCTAAGTCATATGCTTGCCAATGTGAACTCCCTCCCATGCATCCCCATCAATGACACCCACACCAGTGCTCCTCCACTGCCATAGCTGACTGCCTCTGCTATCCAAAACTTCTTAAAAAATTAAGCCTAATATATTGCCAGATTTCGTTAAGAGGAAAATGAAATAATACTGATTAGTTTAAGCATTACAATGCAAATACATATTAATTTAGAAAAAAGTAAGAAAACTTAAGAAAATTGGGGTATTGGAAAAGGAAAAATGCTACAAAAAATTTTTTGACGTTTTTCCTTTCATCACTGTAATAGGTGTTGTCTTGACTGTACAGTGTCAAGGCCATCTCTTCCATTTTTTCCTCAGGGTCTTACCTCTTTATTTTCTTCTTTATGTCTTCAAAGAAGTTTTAGGTCACATTAAAGTCACATACAGAACATAAGGGACTCCCATATACCCCAACATCCTCCCTTTATACCTTCCCCACCAATGATCTTTTTCCATGTGGACATTACATTTGCTCTACTGATGTGTAAGTATTGAAACATGGCTACTAACCATGGTCAGTAGTTTACATTTTGGTTTATATTTCCGACCGTACAGGTTTATAAGTTTTTAGTGAAATTTAACATGACCTGTATCCATCATTTGATGATCATGCAGAACACTTCCATTGCCCCCAGTTTCCCTCTTCCATCTATCCTATTCCTCTGTTCCCCTCCCCTCGGAGACCACCGTGACAATGACGCTTCACTACTTGAAGAACAAGACTCGTCGATACTTGCAACAATGCTGAGGGCTTGACACGCTAGTCTGTCCTCCCCCATTAGGTGTCTGTCACCCATGCTCTCGAGAGACACCCTCCCCTCTGTTTGAGAACATCAGGCCTCCCCAGGAAGTGGGTACAACCCCTTCCCACTCATTGTATGGCTCTCCACTCAGCAGTATAACACACTGTGACATGATGAGCACTCACACCCTCCCTAGAAGCCTGCTCCAGGTGCATTCTACGCCAGATGCCTCCTATTCAGCCCCCTAAACTAGTATTCCTTCCTTGTCATATTGCCAGAGTGTTTACTCAACACTGTAGTTTCAGCCACATACCTGTGAATCCCCAGTGTTCATCTGCCCCTTCCCCCAACATTCCCCTGAGTTCCATGGACATCCGATCCATCCTTCCCACCCTAGAAGTTGTGACGCTTGCACTGCTCAACCCAATGGTATACTTATACCCCTACCATATCCCTTCCCTGCGCAACTACTCATTTCCACGTTATCATAGATTTTGCCTGTGTGGGTATTCGCTCACAACCTTCTCTTTCCTGTAAACCTGTCTTCCAGACTGTAGCTCTCTGAGTCGGCTCGATTTGCTTAACTCATATCTGAGAGGTCACGTAATGTTTGTCCTTAAAGACGTGACTTGCTTCACTCAACATAAGGTTCTCAATATTCATCCACGGTATCCCGTATGTTCACACTGTATTCCTTCTTACAGCTGAGTAGCATTCCATTGTATGTGTATCCCACATTTTGTGTATCCATTCGTCTGTTGAAGGGCATTTGGGGTGATTCCATTTGGCAATAGTGAATAATGCCAGTATGCATAATGCCAGTATGCATACTGGTGTGCATACATCTGTTCGCATCCTTGTTTTTAGTTGTAGGTATACACTCAGTAGTGAAATTTCTGGGTCATGTGGCAGATCTATAGTTAGTTTTTGGAGGAAGTGCCAATCTGTCCTCCACAATGCCTGGCCATTGTACATTCCCACCAGCAGGGAATGAGGGTTCCCCTTCCTCCACATCCTCTCCAACACTTGAAGTCCTTTCGTTTTTAATAGTAGCCAGTCTAATGGGTGTAAGATGGCATCTCACTATAGATTTGATTTGCATTTCCCTTCTAATTATTGATGTTGAGCATCTTTTCATGTGCTTTTTAGCCATTTGTATTTCTTCTTTGGAGAAATGTCTGTTCAAATCTCGTGCCCATTTTTTAAAATGGGTTGTTTGTCTCCTTATTTTGCGATCAAGGATTCCTTTCCATATGCTGGATATTAGGCTCCCTCAGGTATCTGGTTACCAAATATTTCCTTGCATTAGGGAGGCTGCCTTGTCACTTTCTTGAGAAACTTCTTTGAGGTACAAAAGGTTTTAATTTTGAGGAGGTCCCTTTCATCTATTTTTTCTTTTTCTGTTCCTGCTTTGAGTGTGAAGTTCATGAAGCCATTTCCTATCACAAGGTCCTGTAGATCCTTCCTTAGGTTATCTTCCAAGGTCTTTATGGTCTTGGCTTTTATATTTGGATCTTTGATGCACCTCATGTTGATTTTTATATCAGGTGTTCATCTCTCATTCCTTTGCATATGGATATGCAGTTCTCCAAGGACCATTTGTTGCCGAGGCCATACTCTCCCAGTTGATTGGGCTTGGTGCCCTGTCGAACATCAGGTGACTCTATACGTCAGGATCTATATCCCGACTCTCAGTCCAGTTCCATTGGGTAGTACGTCTGTCTTTGTGACAATACAATGCAGTTTTGAGCACTGTAGGTTTGTAATATGTTTTAACGTCAGGTAGTGCTCTTCCTTGATTTCATTTTCCTTTTTCAATATGTCTGTGACTGTTCAGGGTCCCTTGCCCTTCCAAATACATCTCATAGGGAGTATTTCCAAATCAGTAAAAAATGCTGTGTTTATTTTTATTAGGATTGCATTCAACCTGTAGATTATTTCGGTCAGTTTAGACACCTTAATGACGTTTATTCTTCCTATTGATGGACAGGGAATATTTTTCCATTTGTTTACGTCTTCTTTGATTAAAGTGTTGTGTAGATTTCTGTGTTTGTCATTTACATCTTTATTTAAATGTATTCCTAAGTATGTGATGTTTTTATATTATTATTACAAATGACGGTTTATTTCTTGATTTCCTCCTTCTATTGGTCATTATTGGTGTAGGTGTTTGGTTTTTGCACAGGTGTGCGGGGATCAAGCCGGGTAGTAGGTGATTGGGTGCCTGTGGCTGTCCGTCAAGGGTAGGACAGGCCCCCGTAGGGGCGTGGCATCCCGGAGCGGGACGGAAGCTCATTGGCTCAAGCGCTGGCGCCAACGCAGACGCTCCGCCCCTCAAGCCCCGCCCCGTCCCGGGCCGAAGGCCCCTAGAAGAGCTGGCGGCATGTGGGGCGCACGAGGCCCTGCTGGGTGTTCCGGGGGCGCCGCCCGGGAGCCCGAGGGCGGGAGGGCATGTGGTCGGCGGGCGTGGGGGCTGCGGGAGCGCTCGGCCCCGCTCCCAGGGACCCCGCCCATGTCCCACCTCGGGTAGCGGTAAGTTTGGGATGGATTTGGCGTCGGGGCGAGGCAGGCGGCGGGCACCACCGGGGGCGCGGAGAAGGGGGCGAGGAGCGGCGGTGCATGGGGGGGGTGTCTCAGGGTGCAGTCGGAGGTGTCGCAGGGTGCAGTGGGGGGGGCTCGGGGTGCAGTTCGTGGGGTCACAGGGTGCAGTCGGGGCTGGGCAGATTTAGTCGGTGTCTCGGCCCACCTGGCAGGCCTGGGCTGCGGGGCCGTGTCGTAGTAGGGGTCCCGGGGTTCACGGGAAGGGCGGACCGTCTTCCCCACCATGGTGCGTTCTTCCCCTCATGGTCCCTCCTGCCCCCCTTGGTCCCTCCTGCCCCTCATGGTCCCTACTGCCCCCTCACAGTCCCTCCTGCCCCTCTAGGTCCCTCCTGTGCTCTGGCCGTCCCCCCCACAGGTTTCTCCAGCCCCCCCCTCCTCCCACACAGTCTCTCCTGCTCCCTCGGTCCCTCCCCCTGCAAGGCCCCTGCCCTCCCCAACCTTCCTAATGCCCCCCCCCGCCCGTCCCTCCTGACCCCCACTGCCCTTCCAGCCTCAGCATGTCCCTTTCCCTGCCCTAATCTCCCTCCCGCACAGGGTCCCTCCTCGGTCCCCATGGTTCCTCCTGCTCCCCCAAAGTCACTTCCCCACTTGTCTCTCCCCCCATCATTCACCCCCCACAGTACCCCCCATGGTCCCTCCTCCTCCCCCTCCGTCCCTGCCCCTCCAAAGTCTCTTCTCCTCCCTCCAGTCCCCCCTATGATCACACCGTTGCCCACTCTTCCTTTCCCCACAGTTTCTTCTGTCCCCCCCGTGGCCCTCACTTCCTCCCCTACTGTCTCTTCTATACCCCAAGTTTCCTTCCTCCCCCAAGGTCCCTGCTCCCCTTCAGGGTCCCTCTCCCGCTTCCCGCCATCCTTTCCCCCCCCACAGACGGCCCAGGACAGCCTCAGCCTTGGTTTCCCTCAGAGCTCCCCTTGGTCCCAGGACACTCTTTCCTTGTGTTAGTGGTGACAGGTTTTCTTAGAAGTGTGATTTCCTGGAGTAATGCCGGGTGGAAACGGTTCGATAGCTCTTGCTAAGGTGATAGCTTGCTAGGGCCTGAGAAGGGCAGCTGGCCAGTGGGCCACTGCATTTGGGTGCCTGCTAGGACCCTCTGCACAGCCTGGGAAAGGGCGCCTGCTGGTCAGGCCATGTGCCCGAGGCTGCTGAGCGAGCCCAGGGGTGTGCTGAGCATTTCCAGGAGCCCCAGGAGCCTCTCCTTGCCATGGGGGTGACCTGGGTGCCTTGGGGACACCATTGTCGCCCTGCTTTGTCTGCCAAGAGCAGTCACCCAGCTGCCCTTAAAAGAGCCTGGCTGCAGAGGACGCCTCTGTGCTTACTGTTCTCGGCCTCTTAGAAGAGTTGGTCCCGTTGTAGGGAAGCAGCTCAGGGCTGTGGAGCCGCTGCTCTCACTCAGGACAGATGGCTGGACCTTCTCAGCCCACCCCCTTCTCTTGTCCCCTGCACTTCCCCCTGCACTTCTGAAGGTGGTTTTCACAGGGTTGCCTCCTGGAAGGGGAGCCAGGCAGGGCTGCTGGGGCCCTGTCACTTCCATGCAGATGACCACGCTGTTCTCCTAGTGCCCTGTCGCTCAGCAGATCCTAAGTGTGACGAGGAAGAATACAGTGTGCTCTCAGTGGGAAAATCCAGGAACGTTTTATAAGAAAAGCTTAGCAATGAAATCTTTGGATGAGGATTGGCAGTCCCGTTTTTTTTTTGTTTTTTTTTTAATGATTTTCTTGATCCATGTATAGGTTTTTAGGAAATCAGTGTTTTATTGATATTTTAAGAAAAGCATACAGTTGATTCAAAGTGTACAACCCATGGTATTTGGTGTAATCGCGTTGATGTGCATTCGTTACCTCAGTCAGCATCAGAATATTTTCATTATTTCAATAAGAAGAAAAATAAAGTAATAAGAAAATTCTTCAAAACTCTAACGGATTTCCATGCTGGAAATAGAAGCACAATTATATTTATGTATTTAGGAATTTTATTGAGATATATTCACATACCACACAATCTATCCAAAGTTTATAATCAGTGACTTTTAGTATAATCACTATGTTGTGCATTCATCACCATAAAAATTTTTAGAACATTTTTAGTACTTTAAGAAAAAACCACGCCCCTTAGCAGTCCTTCCCCATCCCTACATAACCACAAATGTTAACTTCATCTTTATAAACTCATTTACATTTTCTATAAATAGAAGCATGCAGTAGGTTGTAGTTTGTGTCAGGTTTCTTTCAGATAGCATAAGTGATATTAACATATTAACATTTCGTAGTGTTAACATACATTTGTTCAATTTCAAAGAAAACCGTCATATATGCAGTTTTATCTATATTCATATTCCACCCTTGGTTTTACTATGCTGAAAAATAACGTTTGATTACACTCTCTTGTTTGTTACATCTTTTTCTTAAGTAACAAAGTTTAAAGTCTCCAATGCTCAAGTCTTTAGTGTAACCTCACTTTATTTTTCACTTCATTTTTTAAATTTAAAAATTGAATATATAAAGAATATTTTAAAAAGAAAACCCTGTTGGATAAAATCATACATTTCTAAAATATATTGCATACATATACACTTTTTTTCAATGATACAATATATTACACAATATATTTGGTTCATGGTAACTTGCTCATATGGTATTTGTCCTTTTGTGTCTGGCTCGCTTCCCTCAATATAATGTCCTGTAGATTCATCCACGGTGTCATATGCTTTATGACATCATTTCTTTTTACTGCCCATATAATGTTCTGTCATGTCAATACATCACGGTTTTTTAATCAGGGCAAGTGCCTGACAGCCACAACTGGGAAAAAAATACGAATATCTATTGGCTGGTGCCTGGGATGTGCTTCACTCACCATCCTGTCCTCCAGGTGCATTCCCGTTGTCCTGTGGTTGATGACTTTATTTCTTCTTAGCATTGCGTGATCTTCCATCGTGTGAATACAACACAGTTTATCTGTTCACCGGCTGATGGACACCTGGGCACAGGGCGGCAGTCCTTGTGGGGGCGTGCTCCTTGGGCACGGGGTTTCCCTACAGAGGGCACACCCCTGCAGGGCACGGCACTCTTTGCGTGCATCAGCACTTCGCGTTGGCTAGCTCACCACATGGGTCAGGTGAGCCTGGGTCTGAACCCTGGGCCTCCCATCTGGTAGGTGGATGCTCCATCAGTTGAGCCAAATCTGCTTCCCTTGAGTTGATTCTTGTATAGAGAGTGAGCTAGGGGATGTCTTTAATTCTTTTGGTTATAGATAACCTGTTCTCCCACCAGCATTTGCTGAAGAGTCTTGTTTTTTCCCCATTAACACAGGCTTGGAGGGCTTGTGAAAAACCACTTGACCATAGAGGTGACGGTTAATTCCTGCACTCGCAGTTCTATCCCACACATCGCTCCCTCTGTATCTTTTTATTGCAGTATCATGCGAATTTGTCCAGCGTAGCTTTGTAATATGTTTCAAGGTCAGGCAGTGAAATTACTTCCGTGTTGTTCTTTTTTAGAATACTTTTGGCTATTCACATGCACTTCCCTTCCAAGTGGTTTGGTAATTGTCTTTTCTGTTTCTCTAAAGTAGGCTGTTGAAATTTTGCTTGGTCTTGCAGTGAATCTATAAATCAGTTTGGGTAGGATTCACATCTTTATGGTGTTTCGTCTTCCAGTTCACAAACATGGAATATCTTTCCAATTGTTTCGGTCTTTTAAAATTTCTTTTAGCATTGTTTTGTAATGTTCTCCCTATAGGTCCTGTATGTCTTTTGTTAAATTGATCGCTAGGTATTTGAGTGTTTTTGTTGCTATTGTAAATGAAATTTTCCCCTTTTTTTTCTCCTCAGAATGTGGAATACTAGTGTACAAAAATATTACTAATTTCTCCGTGTTGATCCTGCTGCCTGCCATTGTGCTGAACTCTTTTATTAGCTCAAATAGCTTTGTTGTAGACATTTCAGAATTTTCTAAATATAATATAAGGTGACTTCCTCTTTCTTCTTTATACGTCTTCAATTATTTTTCCTTCTCTAATTGCTCTACCTAGAGCTTCTGTTACAATGCTGAATAACAATGGTGCTGGTGGGCATCCTTGTTTAGTTCCCAGTATTAGAGGGAAAGCTTTCAACCTTTCCCCAGTTGGTGCGATGTCAGGTGTGGGTTTTTCATGTGTGGTTTTTATCACATTCAGGAATAATCCTTCTATTCTTCTGTTTTGAAATGTTTTTATAAGAAATGATACTGGTTTTAATCAAATGCCTTTTCTGCCTCGATTGAGATGATCATGTGTCTTTTTTTCCTTCCATTTATTAATGTTGTGTATCACAACGATTGATGTTCGTATGTTGAACCAGGCATGCCCACCAGGAATAAATCCCACTTGATTGTGATGTATAGGACTTTTGATATGGTGCTGGATTCGATTTATAAATATTTTGGTAAGAATTTTTGCTTCAATGGTCATTAGAGAGATTGGTCTGTAATTTCTTTTGTTTACTGTGTCTTTATTTGGGTTTGGTATTACAGTGATGTTGGCTTTCTAAAAAATGGTGGGTTATTTTCCCTCCTTTTCAACTTTCTGGAAGAGTTTAAACAGGATTGGTGATAATTCTTTTTAAAATGTTTGGTAGAATTCACCTGTGAAGTGACATGGTCCTAGATTTTTCCATTGTTGGGCAATTTTTAAAGACAGTTTCAGTGTCCTTCAATGTGATTGGTTTGGTAAGTTCTTGTATTTCTTGTAGTGTTAATGCAGGCTGGTTGTGCTTTTCTTGGCGTTTGCTCATTTCCTCTAGGTTGTTTAGTTTGTTGGCATATGGTTTTTCAGAATATCCTCTTATGATCCTTTCGAGTACTGTGGGATCAGTCATAACTTCCCCTCTTTCATTTCCAATTGTATTTATTAGGATTTTTTTTTCGTTGTTAATCTTGGTAGGGGTTTGTGAATTTTACTGATCTCCATCTCAAATAACTGGCTTTTGGTTTTGACTTTTTTTTTCTTTCTCAATTTCCTTCAATTGTATTCTAATCTTTCTTATCTCCTGCTTGTTTTGAGGATGGTTTGCTTTTCTTTTTCTTGTTTCTTCTGTTGTTCAGTTAATTCTTGGATTTTAGCTCTTTCTTCTTTTTTAATATAGGCATTTGTGAATTTAACTTTTTCTCTCTGTCATTGATTGTGATTTTGATTCCCTTCTGATCTGAGAAGATGCTTTGTATAAATTGATTATGTTTATATTTATTGAGTGCTGTATTGTGCCCTGATATGTGGTCTGTCCTTGAGAAGGATGCATGGGTATGTTCAAAGAATGTCTAATGCACTGAGTTTGGATGCTGTGTTCTGTATATGTGTGTTAGGTCTAACTTATTGATCATATTGTTTCAGGTCTCTCTTTCCTTGTTGGTCTTCTGTCTAGTTCTGTCTAATGTTGTGAGAGGTGTTTTAAAATCTCCACTTGTTTATTGTAGAGATGCCTGTTTCTCTGTTCAATTTTCCCAGAGTTTGTTCCATGTATTTGGGAGACCTTGGTTAGGTGCATAGATATTTATGTCTGTTATACTTTCCTGGTTGCTTGTCCCTTTTATTAATATTTAATGGCCTTCTGTATCTCTCTTAACTTTTTGCACTTACTGTCTGTTTTCTCCAATATTAGTATAGCTAAGCCTGCTTGTTTTTGGTTGCTATTTGCATGGAGTATCTTTTTCCAGCCTTTCACTTTCAGGCAGTTTGTATCCGTGGGTCTAAGGTGGGTCTCTGGTACGCAGCATACGACTGACTCATGCTTTTTTTAAATACATCCTGTCAGCCTGTATTTCTTAATTGGTCAGTTTAATCTATTCATATTCAGTGATATTACTGTAAATGCATTAGTTCTTTCCTCCATTTTCTTCTTTGGTTATCATATGTCATATCACATTTTGGTCTGTCTTTTTACTTTTTTGGTTCTCCTTCTATTCTCCTATTCTCTCCTCCAAGCTTCACTCTCCTTTTTCTTTCAGGTTCTAAGGCTTCCCTTAATATATCCTGCAAGATGGATTCTTTATTATGAACTCTATTTGTATTGGCTTGTGAATATTATATACCCGCCTTCGTATTTGAAGGACAATTTTGGTGAATGCAGAATTCTCGGCTGGCAGTTTTTCTCTTTCGGTCTCCTAATTTTATCATAGTGCTGTCTGCTTGCCTCCATGGTTTCTCATGAGGAATCTGTACTAAATCTTACTGGGTGTCCCTTGTAAGTAATGGTTCTCTTCTCTCTTACTGCTCTCAGAATTTTCTCTTTATCTCTGAGGTTTGACTTTCTCAGTAGTATGTGTCTTGGAATAGGTGTATTTGGATTTATTCTGATTGGGATACAGTGGGCTTCTTAGACATGTAGGTTAATTTCTTTCCCTGGAGTTGGGAAATTTTCAACTAGTATTTCCTCAAATACTAGCCCCCCCCCCCCTCCTTCCCCTGTCTTCTCCTTCTGGATATCTTATGACATGTTTGTTGTTGGTTTTTGAGTTGTCATTCAACCTCTCTGAACCCATGTTCATTTTTTCCCAGTCTTTTCTCTCTGTAATTTTAGCTCTTCTGTCTTTGGTATCACTTATTCTTTCTTCTTTCATTTCGAGTTTGCTGTATGTCTATCGTGTCTTTCCTTCCCATTAGCTCTGTTACTTTTCTATTTCGGGTTTCACATTTTTTTGTGTGCTTGTTCAGTATCTTCTTGATCTCATTCATTTCTTTAGCCATATTTTTCTTTCATTTTTCTTTCAATTTGATTTTGGAACTGTGTATGCATCTCATTAATTAGTTTTCTCAAATCCTGTGTCTCTTTTGAGGCTTTGTTATATTCCTTTTCCTGGGTCATGTCTGCCATTTTTTTAGTCTGGCTTGTAAATTTTTGCTGATGCTAGGCATCTGATTAGGATGCAGTTTCCTCAGATGCTCAGTTTCTTTCTTTTTGTTGGGCTTTGGTGGTGGGAGGCTGTGTGTTATTGCTGCTCTTTGATTCTATGTTCCTCCTGGATGGTTTGTCTTGTCCTTGTTCTTTGGTCAAAACAGGGCTCCGCACCTAGTGTCAGCCAAAGGGGTGCTGATGCAGAATATCATTAATCTGTTGCCTTTATACAAGGTGTTTATTTGGGGTAGAAGCTTATTTACCACGCTCTGAAGTGCAAGTTACTTCCCTCACCAAAGTCTGTTGCCACAATTTGGAGGAAGATGGCTGCCGATGTGTGCCAGGGTTCAGGCTTTCTGGGTTCCTCTCTTCCCGGGGTTCATTTCTCTCCAAGTCCAGCTCCTGTCTGTTCACCACAAGTTCAGCTCTAGACTAGAAAGCTCTCTAGGCTTTGCCTCTCTCTACGAGGTCAGCTGTAGAGTATCAGGCAAATATATCTGTCCTCTCCCTTGGGCTTCAGCTGTGTCTAAAGAGCTCTCTCTGTTCCTCTGGCGATGATCTCCTGTGTGTTCACTTCCTGGGCTCCAGCTCAAAAACTCCAGCCATCTCTTTTGTCATGTTGTTTTCTTTGTGCGTCCCACCCACCAAGGGGCAGGGATGCAACGTCCTGCTGATGTGGCCCCATGAAAGCCTTGATCATCATTTAATCCTGTAAACCTCTGAATCCAAGAGAATGTACTATACCCTGAGGAAAAGACCAATTTATGAGCATAATCTAATATTTCTTTTTGGAATTCATCAGTAATATCAAACTGCTATGCCCAGTAATGGGTTGCAGACTTGCTTCCTGGGGCCTTCGGAGGGAAGCCATAAAGGCTAGCAGAAGCCTCTGCTATTTATTTTTAATTTACTCATGTGTTCTACCTAGTTCTGCTCCTGGAAGGTACTCTTTGGCAGCTCTTTCAGGTCAGTGCCTGGCTGGAGCGTTTTTGCTGTGACACAGACTGGAACAGTGTGGTAGAGGTTCTTGCCTGGAGATGAAGAGCCTTGTAATTTAAACTTTCTCAGAAAGAATTCGTCAGACTTCTCCAGCAACCGCCTCTCTTTTCCTGGGTAGGAAATGGTTCCACTCCCCTCTGTGTCCTCCACAGTCATTCCAGGTTAGTAGAGTAGGAGATTGAGAGGGTCAGATCTCCTTAGTCCTTTGCAGGCTCCCAAGGCAAACAATGAGCTGGTACTGCCCAGCCCGGTAGAGCTCCTGGGAGTCCGCAGACCAAATTTGTGGGTTCAAAGTTTTCAGCCTTAGGCTGTGTCCCTCTCTCTCCTCTTTGCTGCAGAGGCGAGTCCTCCACACTCAGTCCTGGCTATAAGAGAGTGAGATTGAGGGGTCCCACCTGGCCTGGAAAGGCTGGTGGGGACACAGCACACCAGCTGTGTGGGTTAGAATGTGCAGCCTTAGATGGTGTCCCTCTCCGTCCGCTTTCCAGGGGCTGTGGATCCCTGGAGACCCCTTTGTCTAAAGTTGGCTGAGAGGCCTGAGTATTGTGAAGTCCTTAGAGTCAGGGAGGGTGCCAGGAGCAGTAGCTGCTGCTTTCCAGTCACAGTTCTTCTGCCGCGATTCCCCTCCTTTGTCCGTCTCTGTTCTGGGTGGGGTCCAGCCTTCACCTGCTGTCCCAAAGCCTAGAGCTCTTTTTCCAGTCTGTTTCAGCCTGTCCTCCAGCTGCTTTTCTGGAGGAGGAGAGAGTCCCATGTCTTTGTATTCTGCTCTCTTCTTGGAATTCGTGACTGGTGTCTTCTTTTTTTTAAAGGTTTATTTATTTATTTATTCATTTATTTATCTCCCCTCCCCTCCCCCACCCCAGTTGTCCTCTGTGTCTGTTTTGCTGTGTGTTCTTCTTTGTCTGCTTCTGTTGTTGTCAGCCCCACAGGAATCTGTGTTTCTTTTTGTTGCATCATCTTGTTGTGTCAGCGCTCCATGTGCGCGGCACCATCCTGGGCAGGTTGCACTTTCTTTCACGCTGGGCGGCTGCCATTACAGGGCGCACTCCTTGCGCGTGGGGCTCCCCTACACGGGGGACACCCCTGCATGGCACGGCATTCCTTGTGGGCTTCAGCACTGCACATGGGCCAGCTCCGCTCAGGTCAAGGAGGCCCCGGGTTTGAACCGCAGACCTCCCATGTGGTAGGCGTAGGCCCTAAGCACTGGGCCAAGTCCATTTCCCACTGGTGCCTTCTTGACATCTCCAATGAATTTGACCTCCGTGGATCTGCATAAACTGACACTTCATTTACTAAATATACTAATGGAATTTCTACTTGATTGGAGGCAGTCTTTTTTTGGTGGAATCAGTTCCATTCTTGGCAATCCATTCTTTCATATTCATTCACTAATCTTTTTGGTAAATATAATAATTATAGATATGAAAATATTGATATCTTACCATTTAAAAATGACCAGTTAATTATTGTGTATTTTTCCGTCCAGTCTTCCTGTTCTTCACCATGTGTGTTTGTTCATTGAATTCTTGGCCCTTGGCAGTAGGACAGTCCTTATGGAGGGACGCAGAGGGTCAGTGCTGACTCCCTCTAAGCTTGCTCTCTAGTTGCATTTCAACCAAGGTTTTGCACACCAGGTTAAGAAACAAGTGGAATCTGAGTTCTTACTCATCAGAGACCCTCCTGTGTGAGTCCAAGATTTGAGAATCTAGGGGGTCCGTGGGAACGCCGTAATCCAGTGCACTAACTTTCCTTCCCAATGCCTGTGCGCTGTGGCAGAGCTCCTGGCTGTGACGTCAGCGTGGAGGTTGGCAGGTCATTCTCTGTGATTCCTCACAACTCCCAGGATTGTGATCTAACGCAGAGTCTTGTGGGCTTTCTTTTAGTTTTGGACGTCAGGAACTAATGCCGGAGTGTGAGGTTGTCTGCACAGCTAGCTTCCCTAGGCCCTGCGATCTGAAGGCCTCCTTATAAAGGTGGACAGTTTGGTCTCTCTGTAGACTCAGGGAATTGTAAGCACATGCACAGATGGAGGAACTCCCTTGTGGTTTCTTTTTTTGTTCTTGTGGTGGTTTTTTTGGTTTCCTTTTTGTTGTTTTTTTAAAGACTTATTTTCATGGCTCTATTTCTCTCTATCCCCTCATTGTATACACTTGCTGTGTCTGCTTTTATTTCTTTAGGAGGCACTGGGAACTGAACTCGGGACCTCTGATGTGAGAGGGAGGTGCCTAATCACTTAAGCCACCTCTGTTTCTGGTCGTTGTTGTTTCTGTCATTATGTTTTTCCGTTCATGTCTCTTGTTGCATCATCTCGTTGTGTCAGCTTGCTGTGGCTTCCCACTGAACCAGCTTGCTGTCATCTTAAGGAGGCACTGGGAACGTCTTCTCCCTGCTTTTTTGTGTCTCTCGTTACATTTTTCCTCTTGTGTCTCTTGTCGCATCATCTTGTTGTGTCGGTTTCCCAAGCCTGCCTTTCATGCAAGCTTCCTGGAACCAAACCAAGAATCTCCCATATGGTAGGCAGGAGCTGAACCTCTTGAGGCACATCTGCTTCCCTACGTGGTTTCTGATGTTCCCATGACTGAGTGATGCCTGCAGGTCTGTAGTGCAGAGCTTTGGAGCCACACGCCTGGGTTCACATTAAGGCCCTGCCCCTTGGAGCACCAGAGCCTGAGCAGTCCATCTCACCTCGGGGAAATGCACACAGAGACCCCCACAAGCTCACACATAGTCTCACAGTCACACCACAGAGACTCACATGGATTCCCTTAAGCCTCCCTCAGCCTAACCTGTAACCCTGAAAGCAAACAGATCCATTCCTGGAAACTCTGCAAAGAAGGACAGTTCCTGAATGGAAGTCTTTCATCATGTCCACATCCTCCTTTGAGGCTGTGACCAGGCTAGGTCTCCAGCCTACAGCTTGCAGGAAGCCCCCTATTTTATCTCAGTTTTTCTCAGCATACTTTGATGAGCCCAGAATAGCTACCATTTTCATTTGCTTTCTTTTCTTTTTGAGGTTTTTATTTATTTATTTATTTAAGAGTATGCTCTTTGTCAGTACTACCACAGAAAGAACATTATGTCCTTCTTAGATGCTTCACATCAGGGGGTACCTCATGTCAGTGTGTGTAGTTGTTGATGAAGTGAATTTTAAAGTATAAAGACAAAAAATTTCATTATAACATAAATAGAAACTAAAATCTAATGATTGTAGGGAAACAGTACATTTACACATAAAAAATAAGACATGAAATCCAGTGTAACTCATTGAAATAACTTAGAGATAATTAATTTTGAAAATGTGTAAATATGTTTTGAAAATGACTATATTTGGCAATGTGTTAATGTTTCTCTTCAAGAGAGGAGTGCATATAAGAGGAATACTCAGTAGTCAGTGGGAGAAAGAAAATCGATAAGGTAGAAGTAGAAGTAATGAGAGTGAGGACCCGTTTATAAGAGTGGTAGAAGTACAGAGTGCAGAAATATAATGAAGAAAGCTTTCATCCTTTAAAAAATTCTGTTAAAAATCTAGAAAGAAAAGTAGATCTGTCATTAGAAAAGTTGTTTTGAATCTATCGTCCATAGTTTTTAAAAATTGTACGAATAACAACAAAAAATTCATGTTATTCTCAAGTACTGAAGGAAAAGTGCAGAGTATCCCACCACAAATGAATGAAAACTCTTTATCATGACCTACATGATGTACTGAAATATATTTTCTGAAAAGATGAAAGGCATTAAGAAAATGAAATAATATATGACAATACATCATAAGTTTAAATAAAACCTGAAAAATTAATGAGAAGAAGAAAATAAGGACAATGGGAAAAGAGTTCAAGATTGAAATGTAATCTCCACGAAGTAAGGTGACAAGATAATGCTTAAGTCTAAAGAGAAGGATAAAAAAGTAGAAAGGACTGAAAGTCTTAAATGGAGAATGGTAAAGATAAAAAACAAGGCACAGGCTGAGGAATGGTGCAGCTGGTCCAGCGTCTGCCCCCTGGGGTGCCTGAGCCAGGAGGTGGGCAGGGCCATCGCAGTCCCTCGGCCCTGGCTGTCCCTGGGTCTGGGGAGGGCCTCATGTGGGTGGTCCTGGAAGCTGCCCCCTCCTCCCATGATGCTCAGCTCCGGGCTGCAGGCCTTGGCAGTTGGTGGTGTCCAGGCTTCAGCGCCAGGCCTTGGGCGACGGCTGTGGCTCCTCAGATCTAGGCCGCCTTGAGCTCTGCACCTGGGAGGATTGTGGTAGGTGTGAGTCCTGTGCACTGAGGGGGCCCCCCTTCATCTGAGCTCCCTCTCCTTTACTCCACTGAGCGTCCCCGCGCCTGGAGCCGGAGGTGGTGCGTGTGTCTGCTGTGGACCCGAGGGGACTCCAGAGCCCTGATTTGTACCTTAACGTGGTGTGTTCCCACCTGTCCAGGGCAGTCCTGGGTTATGTCTGTTGTCCTCCCTTTTCATGTCACCCGTTCCACTAAGACTATTCTGATGTGACTTTATGTTATATTGTCCCGTTATTAGGTCTGTTACAGAAATTTACTTCAGGACGGTTGACTTAATATCTGAATAACTGAATTATTTGGGTAAAAATTTTAAAATGCACAAAAAATAGAATGTCCAATGAACCATAGATATATGTGCTTATACCTGACTGGCCTGTTCATGCAAAAAGATGAGAGGAATTGGTAAGTGGTGTCTGGGAGGGGGTAGAACTGAGGAGCAGGGGCTGGATGAGAGGGAGGCTTGCCTTTAGTTGTGTACTTGTCTCAACATTTGATTTTTACTAATATGAGCATGTGTTTCTTTTCCACCAAATATAAAGTAATAATAAAGATAGATAATAATAAATATAGGTATGTCCTGTTATGTGAATTTTCCTTCCAGGAACCTCTAGTCAGCTGGACATTCCCCGAGAATGGGAGAAAATTTGTTTTTATGTTCATGAGACATATTGGTGTGTAATTTTCCATTTTAAAAATATCTTTATGTGGTTTTAGCGTTAGGGTAATGTTGGGCTCCTAGAGTGAGTTAGGAAATGTTCCCTTTGTTTTCTGAAAGCGATTGTGGAGAATTTTCATTTATCCTTAAATGATGGATAGTATGAATCATCTGAACCTGGTCCTTTCTTTTTTCAAATGTCATTGATTTTCGATTCAGAATTTTAATGGCTATAGGTCTATTCTGATTATACATTTGTTCTTGTATTAGTTTTGATAGTTTGTATCTCTGAAGGAGTTTTGGGCCATTGCATCTAAGTTATCAAAGTATTGGATGTAGGGATGTTCGTAGTCTTGTTCGAATATCCTTTTTTTTTTTCTCTCCCCTCTCCCCCACCCCCCAGGTGTCTGCTCTGTGTGTCCATTTGCTGTGTGTTCTTCTGTGTCCACTTGCATTCTTGTCAGCAGCACCGGGAGTCTGTGTCTCTTTTTTGTCGTGTGCTCTTGCTGCGTTAGCTCTCCATGTGTGCGGTGCCACTCCTGGGCAGCTCTCGTCACGGCACACTCCTTGCGCGTGGTGCTCCCCTTTGCGGGAGACACCCCTGCGTGGCAGGGCACTCCTTGTGCGCATCAGCGCTGCCCATGGGCCAGCTCCACAGGGTCAGGAGGCCCGGGGTTTGAACCACGGACCTCCCGTGTGGTAGGCGGACACCCTAACCACTGGGCCAAGTCTGCTTCCCTGAGTATCCTTTTAATGTCCGTGGAACCAGGAGGGATGACCTCTCCTCCTTTCCTGGTAATGGTAATTTGTATCTTCTTTATTTTATGTTTGGTTAGCGTAGAGGTTTATCAGTTTGATTAATCTTTCAAAGAAGAAAGTCATGCTTTAGTTGGGCTTAGTTTTCATTTCTCTGTGATTAACGTGCAGGAGTGCCCTTTCCGGGCTGTATGATAAGTGTATATTTAGTTTTAGAAGGAATTGCTAACTAGTTTTCAGAGCGACTATACCACTTTATATCCCTTCGAGCAATATACGAGAGATCTAGCTTCTCTGCCTTCTAACCAGCATTTGGTGTTGTCACTTTATTTTTGTCTTAATTACATGTAGTTATACCTCATAATGGTGTAGTTTTCATTTCCTTGATTACCAATTATATTGCGCATCTCTCATGTACTTATTTCCCATCCATATATCTACTGTAGTGAAATGTTTGTTCATATATTTTGCCCTTTCTAATAATAATGTTTTTATGATTGAATTTTGGAAATTCTTTTAATACATCCCAGATATGAGGGTTTTTATTTATTTCCTAGAACAATGTCCAGGCATTGAACTCGGGATCTCATAAGTGGGAAGGCAGCCCTCAACCCCTGAGCCAAATTGGCTCCCTTGAGTTGTTCTTTTGTTTTTTTGCTAGTTCTCTGTTGTTGTTGTTTTTTTCTTAAGGGGTATCGGCGCTGCAGCTGGAACCTCCCATATGGGAAACAGGCTTTCTACCGCGTGAGCCTCCCGATTTTCTAGATACCTGTTCCATATATCAGCTCCAGATTTTCTAGATATCTGTTCTTTCTTTGTGTTAGTTAGGTTTGCAAATATTTTTTCTGGTCAGTAGTTTGCCTTTATAGTTTATGTTTTATAGATCGGTATTTTAAAGTTTGTCGAAGACTGATGTGTCATTTTTGTTTTTTATGGATCATTCAGCGCACTCTCCCTTAGGATTCCGTCTCCATGTTTTCAAATATGAAATAGGTTTGATGATGCCTCAGTATTTCTATTGCCTAGCCTGACCGAGACTCCAGTGATTCTTCTGCTTCCATGTCAAAATAAAAAAAAATTTTTTTTCTTTATTTATAAAGTAGCTTTAGATGACATACATATTCCATCAGAAATAGAGGGGATTCCCGTATACCCCACCCTTCCCGCTAGCACACTTTCCCTCAGGAACAACATCTTTCATTAGTGTGGTCCATTTGTTACACAGCTCCTGCTCTGTCTAATCCACCATGTCTCTTACCTGGAATACTGTGATAGCTCCTACCTGGTCTGCATTGTGGCCTGCTTGCCTCTGTGGTCCATTCTTCTCTTGTAGTCAGCATGATCCTGTGAAAGCCTAAGGCAGGTGTTGTCCCTTGTTACTCTTTACTGAACCCCATACGTTCCCAGGTTACAGTAAAATCCAGAGTTCTTATACTGAACTAAAAGGACCTCCACGATGTATGTACCAAGTTTTAGGAGCAGTTTTCTTGAGATACATTCACATACCAGACAATCTGTACAAAGTGTCCTCGATGACTTTTAGTATATTCAAAGAGTTGTGCATTCATCACCACAGTCAAGTTTAGAACATTTTCTCACTCCAGGAAGGAAAGCCCCATAGCTCTTAGCAGTCACCTCTCAATCCCTCTGTTATTCCCCAGCCTTGACTAACAACTAATCTATTTCCATCTCTATAAGTTCATTTATCCTTACATTTTATAGTAATGAAATAATAGAATATGAAGTACTTTATGTCTGGTTTCTTTCAGTTAGCCTAATGCTTTCTTAAATTTGTGCAATTTTGTAATAATTAGCGAGGTTGTATATTTATAGTAAAGTCATGTGAAAAACACAATGTTCTCATGTATCCCTCCATTGATACCTTGCATTGGTGTGCTACCTTTGTTAGGACTGATGAAGGAAAATAAGATATTACTGATACCTACAGTCCATAGTTTACATGAGGGTTTCATTTTCCATATACCATCCTATTATTAACAACATGTCATAGAGTCATATATTTGCTATGATTCATGAAAGAACAGTCTTGTATTTGTACTGTTAACCGAGTCCATCATCCACAACAGCGTTCAGTTAAACAATCCTGTTTTGGCTTCTAACTTTCCTTCTGTAACGTATATTACCTTAAACTCCTCTCAACCACATTTATAAACATAATTCTGCACAGTTAACTACATTCCCAGTAGTGTGCTACCACCATCACTGTCTATTTCCAAACATTTACAGTCACCCGAAATAGAAATTCTGTGCGATTTAAGCATGAGCTCTCCATTCTCTACCCCCATTCTATCCCTTGGTAAATTAGTCTGGAGTCTAAATGTATGAGTCTGCTTATTATCATTAGTTACTATCCGTGAGAGCATACGATGATTTTCCTTTTGTGTCTGGCTTATTTCACTGAATATAATGTCCTCAGTGTTCATCCATGCTGTCACATGCATCTGGACTTTTTTCTTTCTTACAGCTGTATAATATTCTGTCATATGTATTTCCCACATTTTGTTTATCCGTTCATCAGTTGGTTGGCTTTTTTTTCTTTGTATCTTATTATTACAGTTTTTAGTGTAAGAATTGTGCGTTGTTACATATACATAGTTGGATTAATTTTTTCTATCAAGATTGTGTCACTTAGCTACAGGGTTCCAAGTAGTTGGGCCGTTGCCTTTTACAAAGTGGTTTTCTGTGTTCTCCTAACAAGGTAAAAATCACTACAAGAGTTTGTGCGAATTCCATCAGAACATCACACTGTGTTTTAATTACCTGTTTATCAGCCTGCCATTAGTCTGAGAACTCTGTGGCTCACCTTCCCTTGTAGAATGCCTGGTACACATAGTTAGATAATTATTAGCTAAATGAGTAATGAATAATATTTTTATTTAAATGGTCTAAGTACATTTATCATTAAAAACCTCCAAATATCCTAGTGCATAGTATGATTTTAAATTCTCAAGTTTAAACAATTATAACAAGGCTTTGTGCTAACTCATTTCTTACAAATTACGGCTTAGAGGCATTTTATTATAAAAATTGGTAATCATATGCATAAATTGATATGAACTTAAAATTCATCCTACATTTACTTCATTTCTTAGCCTGACCTTGTAGTAAATCTTTAGCTGCATCGATTTTGGCTGCTAAATAAGGAGATCCTCCCTTGCCTGGGTGATGTAAGAGCATAATTTGTCTATGAGCATCCCTTAGTTTTCCTTTATTGGCAGTAGGGCTTCCACCTAGTATGAATGCTGCCTCTGGTTTTGTCGTTTTGGGCTGAAACCCACCTCTGTAATAGCCACCACTGAAGGCAGATGTTGGGAGACTTTGAAAAACTCGTTTTACTTGAGGCTCCATTTGCTTCATGGCTTGCAAAACCTAACGGCCTGCAAATCCTGCAGCAGCAATGGTCATCCCAGCCCAGAGGCCGCGGCCACCCACGCCTCTACCAGAGAGCGAGGCTCACCCCTCCCGCAGCTACAGCCTTGGCAGCCCTTGTTGGTGGATATTTGCTTCTACCTTTTGTGTACTGTGCGGTGACCATTGGTATACAAATACTTGTCTGAATCCCTGCCTCTTCATTTGTTTTGGAAATATATCTAGAAGTGGAATTGCCAGGTCATATGTTAATTCTAAGTCTAACTTTTCGAGTTACTGCCAAACTGTTTTCCACACTGGGTGCATTTTTATATTCCTACCACCCATGTATAAGGTTTGCTATTTACATGCTTCCTCATTAGCACTTGCTCTTTTCCAATTTTTAACATAATAGCCCTTTTAATGGGTGTGAAGTCATAAGTCCTCATGCTTTTGATGTGCCTTTCCCTGATGGCTAATGGACTTGAGCATCTTTTCATATGCTTATTGGCCCTTTGTATATCTTCTTTGAAGAAATGTCTGTTTAAATAATTGCCCATTTTCATGTGTTTGCTTGCCATGCCCCCTCCCTTGGAGGTTAGCCAGTGACTCTCTTCTGCTATTGTCACTGGCTATTTCTTTGTTGTGTAAATTCCCCCTCAGGACTTCCCTGCTTCCTCCTCCTCCTCTTCTTCTTTTTTTTTTAAAGTTTATTTTATTTATTTCTCCCCCCCTCCACCGTTGTCTGCTCTATGTGTCTATTTGCTGCGTGTTCTTCATCGTCCAATTCTGTTGTTGTCAGCGGCACAGGAATCTGTGTTTCTCTTTGTTGCGTCATCTCGTTGTGTCAGCTCTCTGGGTGTGCGGCGCCATTCCTGGGCAGGCTGCACTTTCATGGCACTGGGCGGCTCTCCTTACGGGGCGCGCTCCTTGCGTGTGGGGCTCCCCTACGCAGGGTCATCCCTGCGTGGCAGGGCACTCCTTGTGCGCATCAGCACTGCATGGACCAGCTCCGCACGGGTCAGGGAGGCCCGAGGTTTGAACAGCGGACCTCCCATGTGGTAGACGGACGCCCTAACCACTGGGCCAAGTCTGCTTCCCATCCTCCTCCTCTTTTGATCCCAATCGCCGGTCTTGTCTCCGCTGACGTAGGTAAATTTTTCGTTTTTCTTTTTGTGGTTGCAGGAGTGGACGTTGATCCTGGGACCTTATTGTGAGAAGCTGGCACTGCCCACGCTGAGTCATGTAGTTAACTCCCGTGAGTTGGTTTATTCACTTGTTTTGCTAGTTTGTTTTTAGGAGCATTTGGTATGAATGTTAACTCTCCTACATGTCCGTAAGGCTCCATTAACTTTAGTTCAATCTTTTTTCCCCCGTGATCCTCAGTAAATCATTTTACTCATCTCACTTCCATCTCACTGACGCTTGCCTGTTTTACCTCCATTTTCTTATTGATCGCCCCCAGGGAACTTTTGAATTGTGGATTTTCTTTTCACTTTTGTTCATTTATTGAAGTATATCACTCATACCTAAAAATACATAAACTATAAATTTATAGTAATAGTTGTGAACTTACAAAACAAACATACTTAACGTCATCCAGGGCTCTCATACCTCACCCTCCCAGCAGTGCCTTACATGGTTGTGAAATATTTTTAACTAAACATTAAAGAGTATCCTCAAAATATTACTACTAACCAAAGCATCTTACCTTTGGTGTATTTTTCCCCTAACCCACCATAGTAGTATTATTTTGTAGGATTCATACGTGAACATAGGTAAACAGTGTGTATAGTAAAAGGTGTGAACTTATAATGTAAACATGCATACAGTCATACAGGGGTCCCATACATCAATGCTCCTGCAATACCTTGCATTGTTTTGCAACATTTGTTACAAATTATGAAAGAATATCATCAAAATCTTACTACCAACTATAGTCGTTATCTTACATTTGTTTGTTTTTCCTCCAATTGGGCTGTTTTTATTTTTTAAATATATCTTTATGACGGTAGTTATAAACCTAGAAAACAATCATGCAGATATGCAGAATTCTGATTCAACACCCCTCTATCAACACTCCACAACGTGGTAGCATATATGTTACAGGTTATGAGACAATATCATCAGGTTATTACCAAGGCCATAGCTTACAGTTGGCACGCTTTTCCATCCTCCCACATTATCAACACAGTACATCTTTGGCATTGATTGTGAATATTACATTATTATCATTAACCACAGTCCATAGGTCACTCCAGTTGTATTTTTCCCATGCTTCTCCACATTCCCACCACCCTGCAATAGTGATGTATATTTGCTCTCCATCACAAAGGACACTCTTGCATCTGTACCGTCAGCCACAGTTCTCATCCACCTCTGGTTTTACTGTGCTATTTAGTTCCTAGATGATTCTCCAGCTTTCTGTTAACTGACATTTACATCCCTAGAGTACACTTTTCAGCCATATTCCCGTTCATACACCGTCTGTTACTCACTATAATGTGTTACCATCAATTCTATACATTTCCACACTTTTTACAGTAAGGTTACTTAAAACTTCTACCTACATTAAACATCAGTAGTCCATCTCAGTCCTTCTCTTATCTCCTTTAAGAATCTACAACCCACCACAAGTCTTGAAGATATTTTCCTACATTTTCTTTTAGAAGCTTTATGGTTCTTGCTATTTTTTTTTAAAGGTTTATTTATTTATTTATTTCTCTCCTCTCTCCCCCACCCCGGTTGTCTGTTCTGTGTCTATTTGCTGCGTCTTCTTTGTCCGCTTCTGTTGTCAGCGGCACGGGAATCTGTGTTTCTTTTTGCTGCGTCATCTTGTTGTGTCATTTCTCCGTGTGGGTGGCGCCATTCTTAGGCAGGCTGCACTTTCTTTGGCACTGGGCGGCTCTCCTTACGGGGCGCACTCCTTGCGTGTGGGGCTCCCCTATGTGGGGGACACCCATGCGTGGCACGGCACTCCTTGCGCACATCAGCACTGCGCATGGGCTAGGTCTACACAGGTCAAGGAGGCCCAGGGTTTGAACCGCGGACCTCCCATGTGGTAGACGGATGCCCTAACCACTGGGCCAAGTCCGCCTCCCGGTTCTTGCTCATATGTTTAGGTTTTTGTTCAATTTTGAGTTAATTTTCGTACAAGGTGTGAGGTAGGGGTCTGTATGAGTCACCCAAATGCGTCCTGATGCAAAATAACAGAAATGGGTTGGTGTATTAGTCAGCCAATGAGGTGCTGCTGCAAAATGCCAGAAATTGGTTGGTTTTTATAAAGGGTATTTATTTGGGGTAGGAGCTTACAGATACGAGGCCATGAAGCTTTAAGTTACTTCCCTCACCTAAGTCTATTTGGAGCAAATGTCTGCCGATGTCCGTTAGGGCTCTGGCTTCCTGGGTCCTAATTCCTTGGGCTTGCTTTTCTCTGGGTTCAAGGTTCCTTTCTTCCTGGGGCTGACTTCTCTTTCCTCTGTGAGCTTACTTTCCAGGGCTCCAGCTTGTGTCTTGACCATCGAACTCCAGCATCAGAAACCCTCGCATCAAAAGCTCCAACTCTGTCCTTTGTTTGGCCTTTTATCTGTTAGTCCCCACCCACCATGGTGTGGGGAATCAATGCCCTAATGAGGTGGCCTAGTCAAAGCCCTAATCATAACTCAATCACGCCCATATACAGATCAGATTAGAAGCATAATCCAGTATTTCTTTTTGGAATTCATCAATTATCTCAAACTGCCAGAGTTAGGTTTCTATAAAGGGTATTTATTTGTGGTAGGAGTTTACGGATACCAGGGCATCAAGCATAAGTTGCTTCCCTCACAAAAGTGTGTTTTCAGTTGTTGGATCAAGACGGCTGCTGACATCTGTGAGGGTTCAGGGTTCCTGAGTTCCTCCCTTATTGGGGCTTGCTTCTCTGACCTCTGTGTGCTTACTTCTTGGGCCTCCAGCATAAGGCTTCAGCATCAAGTTCCATCATCAAAACTCTAACATCAAAACCCCTCAACTCTGTCCTTTGCCATGCCTTTTATCTGTCAATCCCCACCCACCAAGTTCAGGTACTCAATGCCCAAGTGACATAAGAGATTTACTTGATTAACTACTCAAGAATACTGAGTGCAGTATAATCTCATATGTCCAGAGGAAAAGACCAGTTTACAAACACCATCCAATATTTCTTTTTGGAATTCATCAATAATTGCAAACTGCTACACCGCACCCTCGAAATTCCAA
This sequence comes from Dasypus novemcinctus, assembly GCF_030445035.2. Taxonomy (NCBI): domain Eukaryota; kingdom Metazoa; phylum Chordata; class Mammalia; order Cingulata; family Dasypodidae; genus Dasypus; species Dasypus novemcinctus. The sequence continues at coordinate 234,851 of NW_026688133.1, read as the reverse complement.
AAAGACATCCCCAATAAAAAAAAAATTTAAGTCAGTTACAGTGCAAGTACTAAATCACATGGCCATCAATTTAAAGAAATGCAGTTTGTGCTGGAGCAAAGTTTTCTATAGACCTGTGAAACTTACAAAACCATTCATCTACTTCCGGTACAGAAAAGGACAGACAAAGGGTAAACATTTTCATTATAATCAGGAGAAATTGGGAGGGAAACATGAGTCATGGGTCCTCTACATTTCAGTAAAGCTGCCGGGCATCCTCCATTCAGTGTCAGTCTTCGAGTTATTCTTCAGATGATGATTTCTTCTTCTTGGGTCCATATGTGGAACCACCCGTACCACTGACTTGTCCAATGGTTATTTTCTTGTTTCTACCCTCATGAAGCATCGTGGCATTGACCAAGGTCTAGGTGTCTCCCTCCAAGTGTGTTGGGGTGATTGCCACACCTTACCCAATCTTTGGGTTAGAGTCTTAACCCCCCCCAGTAGAGTGATGTGAAGACACCATTCTCCCTAACCTATGGCATACAACCTCAGCTCTCTCAGAGCAATGAGTTGACCACCTGGCCTTCCTTAACCTTCGGCATACAGGCTCAGCCCTCTCACAGAGTAGTGAGTTGACGACCTGGCCTTCCCTAACCTTTGGGGGATGGGTCCACCCATCTCAGACCTGTGGGGTGCTGACTTTAACTGCCCTATTCCTTGGGGAATGTGTTCCACCCTCTCTGTACCATGGGGCAGCAAAACTCTCCCAGAACATCGGTCAGGAACATCCACCCTCTTCAACTGCTGGCAAAATCACCCTCTGTCCATATGAGTGGGGTTCCTCTCTTGTCCCAAGGTGATGTCCTAATTCCAGATCTCAACTTCCATGGTTTTCCTCTTAAAGCTGTTTCTCCTTCAATCTCTCCTTTCCCTGTCCTTTTTATTACAGGCTGACAGGTTTTTTTTGTTCATACAGCTCTTTCATAAACTTTGTTGGTTTAGCATGTAGTAAGCAGGGGTACACGCGTTCAGACAGTAAGCCGTCCCACAAATCTTTCCTAGATAAATATATCTTCAATCTTGATTTACTAGTTCCTAGTTTAGTTAAGTCCTCCAATGGGGCACTTCCATCAGGGATCTTCATCTCCAGAAGCTTGGAAATTCTGGAATCCGTTTCTGTTTTCTTTATTCCTGACAGTTCAGTCCTCAGCGTATCTCTCTTATCTAGCATTTTGCTATAAGCTGAAAGCAGACGCCAAGCTGCATTCTCCAGGTTCATTTGGAAATTCCTTCAGCTAAATGCCCAGGCTTGCCATTTTCAAATTCTGCCTTCCATGAAATACCAGGAGTTAATCTTGCTAAGTGCTCTGCAATTTTAAAACATGGATCGCCTTTCCTCCAGTTTCCAATGATAGTTTCATCGCTTACTTGTAAGGCATCATCAAAAGTCTCTTTAGCATCCATATTGCTATCAGCAGTCTCTTCAAAGCACTATAGGTCTTTTCTTCCAAGTATCTCACAATTCCTTAAAAAAATACCCCTTTCCCTTTTTTAAAACCATTCCAGCATTTTGGTAATTGCCAAAGAACTTCCCCACACCTCGGGAACAAATTCTGTATTAGTCAGCCAAGGGGGTGCTGATGCAAAATACCAGAAATTGGTTGGGTGGGAGGTTACAGATGCCAGGCCATGACGTATAAGGTGCTTCCCTCACCAAAGTCTGTTTTTGCTTGTTGGAACAAGATGGCTGCTGCCATCTGCAAGGGTTCAGGCTTCCTGGGTTCCTCCCTTCCTGGGGCTTGCTTCTCTTACCTCTCTGTGCTTCCTTCTTGTGGCTCCACCTTAAGACTTCAGCATCAAACTCCAGCATCAAAACTCCAACATCAAAAACCCTCAATTCTGTCCTTGCCATACTTTTTATCGGAGAGTCCCAACCCACCCTGGGGCTGGTGCTCAAGGCCCTACTGACACAAGTAGGTTAAGTTTACTGAATCAAGTAAACCTGTGAATCCAGTATAATCTCATATACCCAGAGGAAAAGATAATTTACAAACATAATCCAAAATTTCTTTTGAAATGTATGAATAATATCAAAGTGCTACAGGGTCCTTTTTCTTTCTTTTGTCTACGGCTCTACAGTTCTCCCATGTAGATTTGTTGAATGGACAGTTCTGCCTGAGCTGGGTGTGTTTGACAGGTTTGTCCAAAATCTCTTGACCCTAGATGTGGTGGTCTGTTTCTGAAACCATCATGTTGTTTCCATTGGTCTGTGTGTCTTTCTGTATGCCAGGACCATGCTGTTTTTACCTCTGCAGGTAGGGAATATGAGTTAAAATCCAGAGTGAGAGTGCATATGGAAGTGAGAGTCCTCCAAGTTCGCTTATCGTTTTTATGATGTGTCTGGCTATTGAAGACCCCTCCCCATTTCAAATAAATTTTATAATCCTGCTTTCCTTTTCTTTTTTAAATGCTGGTGGAATTTTAATCAGATTGCACTGAACCTGTGTATCAATTAGAGTAGAACTGGCATTTAATATTAATTTTCCAGTCTACGATCATGGAAAGTCCTTCCAATTATTTAGATCTTTTTAAAATTAACAATGAGTTGTAGTTTTCTGTATACAGGGGCTTTGCAATGTTGGTTAAGTTCATGCCTAAACATTGAGGTTTTTTCTATCATCTTTTATTTTCACCACTCTTTTGATACTCTTCAGTTACTTTTACTGCTACAATCTTCATTTGTAGACTCTCTTCCAAGCCTCTCTCTCCTCTTTTTGTTTTTTCGAGCAGGAGCACACCCTTTAGTATTTCCTGCAAAATTAGTCTCTTCGTTATAAACTCTCTCAATTTCTGTTTATCTGTGAATATTCTATACTCATCCTCAATTTTGAAATACAGTCTTGCCAGATGTGAAATTCTAATTTCAAAGTTTTTCTCTTACAGTGTCTTAAATACATCATTCCACTCTGTTCTTTCGTGCATGGTTTCTGATGAGAAATCTGTGTTTAGTCTTACATGCATTGCTTGTCTCTTGCTGCTCTCAAACAGAGCACTGAATGAAAATGATTATAATGACAATATATATTCTAGTCAAATAGGTGGGCTTTAAAGAAAAATAGAAATCCTTTGTGCATTTAGAAAAAACCAAGTGGCATAATTGAAAGAACATTAGAATATCATCAACGTTTTGAAAACAGTGCATCGTGTCAAAGGAAAATGGAGTCATTAATTTTATACCCAAGAAAACTGATGTGCAAGTATAAAAGGCATGGAAGTCCAAGTATTACATTTAGTCCATGGGTCATGGGTCATAATGTTCCGTTGTTCCCTTCCATGTGAGTGAGCAGAGTTCAATAAAGGAAGTGTTTAGAAAGACATTGGCCTGAGGACAGATGCTAAGTATTAAATTTACAGTTGCTTGTTCAGCTATGACTCAATGAGGGTTCTATGAGAGAGGGAGTGTCCTTGGTGGAAGCCACCGGGAAGACAGACTTCAGATAATCCAGGGAACTCTGTCTCTCTTTAGGGTGCTTATCTGTATATGTGTTTGTTTTATTGATCAATATTAAGAAAAAAACTAGTTGGGGTAAAATATTGTTTAATATAATACCTAATATTAAAAGTAAAGCCTTTTTCTAAAACTCACTTTAGATCTATTGTACTAAAACCCCGACTTTCACAGAATTGGCTCATTAGAGAAAGGGTATAAGGGGTCGAGTCCTGAGGCATCTCCATTTCTTTGGTTTTATGCCTCCTTTCAGTCTCCAAACAACAGATCTTCTGAGGTTCCAGCTAAGACCCTCAGTTCATGCGTGGTCTTTGTAGCTGTCAGTACTAGGATCTGCAGTGCAAACACTTGTTCTGGAATCTGGGAAGGCAGAGAGAGGAATGGAGGAGGAAGCTGTCCATGTTGACCCTACAGACAGCTACAAGCCCTCTTCTCCAAATTGAGGAGCCTTTGGGTGAATGACCAAGCACCCTAGGGGCTTGTATGGAAGGGGTCTCTGTTCCCTGTGTAGTTCTCAGGACACCTTTCACTTCCTGTGTCTGTTTTCATCAGCTAGTTCTATACTTCACGTGCATGGTGACATAAGACATTAATTGCAGCTACCCTTGTGTTCCCTTCAGTATTCCTGAATTTCCTGAAATGCCAAAAAGAAAGCTAGGAAAGCTGTGGATTCCATGTGCACTTGTTTCCCTTCTTCTCTTCTTCTGATTCCACATTTCCTCTTCTTTCTTTTCATCTCTTTTTACTTCCCAAATCTCTTTATTTGACCCTAGTACAGGATAATTTCTAGAATCAGACTTGTTCTGGAACAGTGTTGACAGCTGGGGGAGGTAGGGGGGAAAAGATTTATGCGTGTCCACGTGGCCCAGTGCAGGAAAACCCGCAGTGGCCTGAGGAACGTTGTCAGGGAGGGGCATGAGTAGAGCTTGGGGGACAGGGCAGCCCTGTCTGGCTGGAGCTGTGGGTGCTGAGAGGAGCAGGGAGCCCTGGGCCCTGTGGTCCAGAGACGCTGTGGTGGGCCTGGTTCATTCCAGGAGAGCAGGTCAGCAGAGGGGGAGAGCCAGGGTGTGAAACAGGCCAGTCAGTCGCCCCTTCCCCAAGTCCTCCAGAAACCCTGCCAGGCCTTGGGCAGTGCTGAGGGGCAGCTGGACAGCACTTTCTCTCAAATGGGAGCCAGTTCAGTTTCATTCCTAATCCTGGAATTTTGGATTTGGGTGAAGAGTGGAGGCTAGAAGTGTGTCCCAGGATATGTCCCCCACTGCCCCTCTCACTCACACCTCCTGCCTTGACCCCACATTCACAAGCACCCCCACAGGCTTGCACATAGAGAGTTCCAAGTCCCTGTACCCAGAATCCATGCCAGCTTACGGGACCACTGATGCTTATAAGAACGGTAGTTCTTTACCTGGAATATCAGTTTCTCTAACCATACCCCAATCCTTGTTTCTTCTAGCATATGGAACCAGAATGATTCTTCAGACAAAGCCAGCAGTCAGTCTCTTATCTTCTTATACAGATTTTTCCTCAAAAGTGAGTGATTCCAGAATATGCACTGTTTTTGCTTGCTTTTAGAGTCATGCCCAATTACAGAAATGAAAACTCTGTATCAGATCATGCTGTGTAGTGTTTGCTCAGGTCCTGTGTTCTCTTGGTGCTTTAGAAGAATAGGTGGGAAACGGTGGTTAAGTCAAAGGCCCCATAAGGAAGTATCAGGACATCTGTGGAAGGGCCAGGCTTGGCTTTGCCCGGACATACGTCTCTCAAGTCCATGTTGCTTTGCAATTACAGAATTCTTAATAGATGGAGGGAAAAGTGTTGCTGAGGTAATGACCCCTACCATATAGTTAATAATCTGCTGCTGCCTCTTGAGAATCCCTTTTTATAAAGGGGTCAATTTGAATAGGACCCGATTTGACACTTTCGTCTCCTACAAAGTTGTTTATCTCAAATACAGGTACATGATTATGTCTCTTTATAAGAAATCACTGGAAAGATAAAGAAGTAAAAAAGGTAAAATTTATATCGTAGAATGGAATAGCATCCCCACCTGAACATTAGATGGTGCCACCTCATCTTCTTAGTCATTGAGAACCTCAACCATCATTTATTCCTTGGGAGCTGGGAGGACATAGAGTATCTCCGAGCACATTGGCATTTTAACCATGAATTACTTGGAATATTTTGGCCTTGGACAGGTGGGTAGAGTGTTTGGAGTTTGTGGATTAACAAGTTCAGTGTGAGCTGCTGGTTTAGCCATCTATCTTAGTATAAGAAGAATAGCAAAGACAGTGGGAGGCAAGAAATGTGAATTAGAGTGCTTGGTTTTGTAGTTAATGGCAACCTAACCTAACTTGTGATAATTAGTGTAGAAATGGTATTAAAATTCAATGGCAACTATACAGGAAGATGGTGGCAGAGTAAGGAGCTCCTAGAGTCAGCTCCTGCCACAGGGCAGTTAGCAAACACCCAGAGCTCTCTGGAACGAGATGAAGCACCTGTTGGAAGGCTCCAGGAGGCCAGAAGAGTGTCCTGCGTTGTCTTTGAAGGAGTGGAAGGAGGAGATGCCCATCTGCAGAGAAGACTCGTAAGTAGAGGCTCCACGCCCAGGAGGCCGGTGCCCATCCTCCGCTGGTGGCACAACCCATCTCAGGAGCTGTTCCGAGGCTGGAATTGAAAGCTCCACTTCCCCAAAACAGGAAAATATCTTGAAGACCTGGTGGTAGGTGGTGGATTCTTAAATGAGATAAGGGAAGGACTGAGTGGACTACTGAAGTTTGATGTATGTAGAAGTTTTAATTCGCTTTAATGTAACATTGTGGAAATGTATAGAGTCGATGGTAACACACAGTGAGTAACAGCTAGTTTATAATTTGGAATGTGACTGAAAATGGTAGTCCAATTATGTAAATGCAAATTGACAGAATGCTTGAGAATAATCTAGGAACTGGATAGCACAGTAAACCAAGAGGTGGGTGAGAATTGTGGTTGATGGTACAGATGCACGAGTGTCCTTTGTGAGCTCCAACAAATGTATATGACTACTGCAGGGTCTTGGGAATGTGGAGAAGCATGGGAAAAATACAGCTGGAGTCACCTATGGATTGTGATTAGTAGTAATAGTATAATATTCTTGATTTTATGCAGAAGATGTACTGTGTTGATACTGAGGCAGTATAGAAAATGTGAGCCAAATGTACACTATGGACATGGCAATAATCAGATGATATTATTTTATCTGTAGCAAATGACACACCACATTGTGGTGTGTTGATGGAGGGGTGTTGTTTGGCAGTTTTGCGCATGTGCATGATTGCCTTATAAGTTACAGCTTTTGTTATTAAAAATATATATACATATTTTAAAAATAATGTTAGGGTGTGTTGGAGGAAAAACACACCAAATGTAAGATAAGAACTATGATTAGTAGTAAGATCTTTGACAGTGTTCTTTCATACTTTGTAACAAACGTCTCATGATGGAGGGTTGATGTATGGTACCCCTGTACGATGTTATGCATGTTTGCTTTGTAGGTTCACAACTTTTACTATACATTGTTTATGTATATTCATATATAAATAATATAAAGATGATAGTAATCGGATGGTTAGGGGAAAACTACTTTGTTTAGTAGTAATACTTTGACAGTGCTCTTTAATCATTAGTCAAAAAGGTTTAAAAACAATGCTAGTTATTGGTGGTAGGGTGAGATGTTATATATGTTTATTTGATGTTATGTATGTTTGTTTCCTAAGTTCGCAACTGTTATACATTTTTCTTTTTATTTCTCTCCCCTCCCCACCCCAGTTGTCTGCTCTCTGTGTCCATTCACTGTGTATTCTTCTGTGATGGCTTGTATCCTTAGCAGCAGCAGCGGGAATCTGCGTTTCTTTTTCTTGTATTTGTTCATGTGTGCTGCACGATTCTTAGGCTGCACTTTCTTTTGCGCTGGGCGGCTCTCCTTACAGGGAACACTCCTTGCACGTGGGGTTCCCCTACGCCGGGGACACCCCTGCGTGGTAGGGCACTCCTTGCGCGCATCAGCACTGCACATGGGCCAGGTCCACACGGGTCAGGGAGGCCCGTGGTTTGAACTGTGGACCTCTCATGTGGTAGGTGGATGCCCTGTCCGTTGGGCCAAGTCCCCTTCCCCTATTATACATTTATTGTTGATATATGTTTATGTACGTATGTTATATTTCTATTTAAAATAATTCAACGACAGTGTCCCGTGGTGCCTATCCTAAATTTCCAACATTGCTGTTGTCCTTTTGACATCTTCCAGATCTTTTCAACCACATGGATCCACATATGCTGACCATACATTTGCCATATGTTCTCTAGGAATTTCTAGTTGATGCAAAGCAACCATTTTGGTGGATTGGATTCAATTCCAGGCAACTCAAATACCGTGGTTTTGAAATCATCTACTTTTTCCCCTCAAAGCTGAGTGATTCCATAATATGTACTCTCTTAGCTTGCTCTTGAAGCCCCCTGCAATTAGAAAAAATAAAACTCTGTGAGAGTCATGCTGTAGAGTGTTTGCTCAGATCTTGGTGAGTTTTGAAATAGCAGTAAATTCAAAGACCCGAAGAAAATTGTAGCGGGTACCTGCATGAGCTGTTCCTGTCCATTTGGTGGCAATTACAAATGCCTTAGTTCAAGGAGGAAAAATTGCTTTAGAGGAAAAGGCTCCCGACCATACACCTTATAAGCTGAGGCTGCCTGTTTTTATCAGGTGTCTTTTATTAGGAGTTCCCTCTTCGATATGTCTCCTCCCCCAAAATGGCAGCTGGCGTCTGTAGTGTACATGGTCGTGTTTTCATGTCTGTACTCATTTGAAAAAGAGTGAACGCAAGAAAGGAACATCCGTTTTATAGAAAAACAGGTGACTTTATCTTGGCATTAGATATGGCCCTTGATCTACCCTGTCAGTCAGAAGCTCCTCTAACATGTCCTCCAAGGCAGCTGGGAGACAAAGACACTGTCACCTTGCTCAGGGAACTTGACTTGACTAGGACAAGGAAGGGGCTAGAGGGTATGGAAGCTCTTGGTTAACAAGCAATGTATCAGCGCTCTTATTTATTCACATTCTAGGACTTATTCTTTTCCTTTCATGTTTTTATTTTGGCTATCGTAGTATATAAGTTGTTTTCATTTGAATTTCCCTAATGAATAATGTCTTTGAATACCTTTTCATGTCCTCGCTGGTAATTGGTATATCCTCCGGAGACTTACCTATTCATATCCTTTGCCCATTTTTAATTGTGTTGTTTTTCTTTCTGTTATGTTGTGGGTGTTATTTTTATTTCTTAGTATCTTTTTTTTAAAGATTGAGAGATCAGACAAAATGTTACATTAAAGAATAGAAGAGGTTCCCGTATACCCCACTACCTACCCCCCAACTCCTCCAATATAACAACGTCTTTCATCAGTGTGTCATATTCATTGCATTTGATGAATATATGTTCAAGCGCTGCTACACAGCATGGATTATCGTTTACATTATTGTTTACACTGTCTTTCCATCCATTCATTGGGTTATGACAGGATATATAATGTCCTGCATCTGTTCATGCAATTTCATTCAAGACACCTCCATGTCCTGAAAATGTCCCCATATCACACGTCTTTTTCCCTCTTCCTGCCTTCAGCAATTCCCATGGCCACTGTCTCCACATCAATGATATTGTTTCTTCCATTGCTAGAGTCACAATAATTTTATAGTAGAATACCAATAACTCCATATTTTATTCCTCCATAATTTGTTCCTCCATGCTGAGAACCCTGGGATGGCGATGTCCATTCCACCTATAAATCGAGATGGGGCTTAGATCCCCCATGACCAATGGATGGGATTCTCCTGCTTGCAGTTGAAGACTTTCTCAATTCCCTGGTGTGGTGTTTGACCATCCTCACCTCCCTGTTAATTAACCTGGGTAAGTCCAACGAACCAAGGAGTAGGTATTGCAATTCTACTAAGGCTCTGGGCCCAGCTGGCACATGGACAGCCCAGAAATTCAAGTCTTCTGAGCATATACCCATCCCAGCACCAACCTCAGGTTCAGTAAAAGTGACAGAAGAGGTATATGTAGAGAGATCACATCTGAGTCCAACTCCATCACACTCAGGGGCACAAGTCCAGAGTAGGGCCCACTGGCAAGGCATGACAGATGTCATAACTGTAGGACCTAGGTGGGCAAACACTAGTAAAGAAGGATTGCCCAGTGATGCTCCCTCGATTCTGATGACTGTCATCATAAGCCTGTGTGCATGAAATTTCTACTGGGCATAGAACTGCAGAGTGCCTAAGAGTTACCTCTGAGAACCTCCATGTTGCCCAAATTGTTTATGTATGTTCATATATATATGACATGAAGAGAATAATAGGGAGGCTTGGGGGAAAACACTTTGGTTAATAGTAATATTTTGACAAAGCTCTTGAATCATTAGTTTAAAAGGTTTGACAAGAATATAAGTTGTTGTTGGTAGGTGAGTCATGGGAGTCCTGTCTGATGTTATATATGTTTATTCCTTTCTTTCACAACTGTTAGTATACACTTATTGTTTATGTATGTTTGTGAGTGGGTGATGTATTTCAATAAATCAATTTTTTAAAAAAGTGCCTTTCGGGGAAGCGGCTGTGGCTCAAAACAGTTGGGCTCCCACCTGCCATATGGGAGGCCCTGGGTTCAAGTCCTGGGCCTCCTTGGTAAGGGAGTTTTGCCTGCCCATCACAGAAATAGACGGTCTGTACACCGCGGAGAGCTCACATAGCAAGACGACACAACAAAGGGAGACAAGCAAATATAGCAAAAATGCACAGCAAATAGAAACAGAGAACAGGTAGCCAAAAACATGTCAAAAAGAGGGGTTTTTTAAATAAATAAATAAGTAAATCTTTTTTTAAAAAAGTGCAATATCTTCCCTGAGATCTCAGAAATTAATAACTTAGAGGTGGATTCACAGCTGGGAGTGGAAACTCCAAGGTCAGTGTCCTGTCCATGAAACACAGCTGTTTTGTCAAAAAATATCCACTTTATTTTAATCCTTTCCCAGTTTTGAATGAATCAGACAAGGGTGTCAAATTTAAGTGTCTCTCAGAAATGGCATAAAGGGCTGTGAGCCAATGTCCATATGGGCAAAATCTATGGTAAGGTAGAAGGGTGTAGTTGTGCGCTGGATGGACGTGACAGTGTTGCAGTGATGGTATTGGGATGGGCGGTGGTGGTCTGTGAGGGCGGTAGGGTGGGGGTTTGCACTGTCCATGGAACTGGGGGCAGTTTTGGGGGAGGGAGTAGATGATCGCTGGGGTTTTGCAGTAGAAACTAGAACATTAGGGATGTTCTTTTGGCCTTTGCAGCAGTGGAGTTGTACTGGTTTAGGGTGTTTGATGAGGGGGCGATGCAGGAGCGGGTGCACCTTGGCAGGCTTGTGGGGAGTGTGAGAATGCTCATCCTGTCATAGTGGGCTGTTTCAGTGTATGGAGACCCACAGTGAATGGGAAGGTGATGGACTCCCATCTTAGGGAGTGCTGCTATGTTCTTAAATACAAGGGTGGGAGTCTTTAGAGAGAGAAGACAGAGCCTAACAGGTGAGGATAGGCCAGTATGTCAAGCCTTCGATGTTACCATAAGTAATTACGAATCTTGTTCTTCAAGGAGTGAAGCTTGGTGGTTGCCGTGACTCCTGAGGAAAGGGGGAGCAAGAATGGAATAGATGGAACATGGGACATTGGAATATTTCTACTTTATCTTACAGTGATGGGTCAGGATATGTAAAAATTCATCAAAATTTTTAGAAGTGCATGGTCCAACTTGTAAAGCATAATGTGAATCATTGACCATTGTTAGCAGAAATGCTTCAATATTTTTACCTCATTTGTAACAAATTCACCATCCACATGTAAAATATAATTAATAGGGGAAACATGAAAAGGGGGAGGATGTTGAAATATGGGAATGCCGTGTATTCTCTGCATGACTTTACTATAACCTAAAGCTTCTTTAAAAAAAAAAAATTAAAGAACGGGGGATATTGAAAAAAATATCACTTTGCTTACAGGACAGTAGATCTTATAGTGATGAAAGACATAATGGAATTTTTTAAATTGAATTTTTTATTTCAAAATTTAAAAATTTTTAAATTTTCTTAGTTTTAATAGTTTGATTATTTCATTTTCTTATTAAATGTATTTGGTTATTTTGTCGACTTCGTGTTGAAGAAATTTTGGATCCCAGACAGGTTACAGCTGTGGAAGGGGTGGATCATTGGTGTGGGATGTCAGTGTTGGGGGATATATGGGAAGAAGTTCACCTGGGGCATACTTACAAGGCATTTGCATGTGGTGAAATGTTCATGGGGTATTGTCAAGGTGTGTGGAGATTCACCCAATAAACAATTTAATATAGAATTCCCATCCTGGGGAGCTCTGCCACATTCCCTAATGAGTAGCAAGAATCCCCCAAGTACAGGGGCAGTGACTAGTGAAGGAGGATGGACCATTGATGGACCCTTGATATTGATGACTATACTTAGGAATCCTTACTTTTGAAATTGAAGCTTAGCTTTGTATTATGGGCTGCCTAAGGAATATCTCCTGAGAACCTCCTTGTTGCTCAAGTGTGTCCTCTAAGCTATGTCAGCATAGAAATGCACTATCTTCACCCTGGCATGGGACATGACTTCCGGGAATGAGGCTCCCTGGTAACAAGGGATTGCTACCAAGTACCTAGTAGTTCAACTGGAAAAAGTCATTGAAGAAAAGGGGGAAAGGGTAAATGCAAATGAGTTTATATGGTAAGAGAGTTCAAAGTGAGCCTGGAAGGGGTGTTGGAGGAAATAATGGCTGAAAACTTCCCAAAACTAGTGAGAGAGATGGATGGACATGTCCAGGAAGCACAACACACCCCAAACACCATAAATCCCAACAGGCCGAGCCCAAGACATATACTTGTCAAATTATCCAATGCCTATGACAAGGAGAAAATGCTAAAAGTAGGAAAAGAAAAGAGAACCATTGCATACAAGGGAGACTTCGTAAGATGAAGTGCTGATTTCTCATCTTAAACCATGGAGGCAAGAAGGCAGTGGTCTGATATAGTCAAGGTACTACAAGAAAAAAATTTCCAACCAAGAATACTCTACTCAGCTAATCTGGCATTCAAAAATGATGGTGAGTTCAAAATATTCACAGATAAACAGAAATTAAAAGAGTATGGCAATAAGAACCCCGCCCTTCATGAAATACTAAAGGGACTACTTCAGGAAGAAAGAAAGAAACAGGAGAGGCAGAGCTGGAGGAGAGTGTAAGGGCAACAAAAAAGACAGAAAGAGAAGGAAATAAACAATATATGACAAACACAAGTCCAAACAAATTATGGCTAGCATAAATAATTCCTTGAAAGTAATAACACTGAATGTAAATGGATTAAACACACCTGTCAAAGGATTCAGACTGGAAGATTGGATAAGGAAATATGACCCACCTGTGTGCTGTCTACAAGAAACACATCTTAGACCCAGGAATTCAAGGAGGTTGAAAGTGAATGGCTGGAAAACACTCTTACATGCAAACAATAACCAAAAAAAAAAAAAAAAAAAAAAAAAACAGGCAGGAGTATCTACATTATTATCAGACAAAATAGGTTTGAAATGTGAAACAATTTTGAGAGACAAAGATGCATACTACATATTAGTGAAAGGGATAATCTTTCAAGAAGGATGAACAATCATAAATAGTTACATTCCTAAGAAGGGTGCCTCCAAATACGTGAGGCAAACACTGGAAAAAGTAAGTGAAAGAATAGGTATCTCTACAATTATAGTGGGAGTATTTAATACACCACTATCAATTTTGGACAGAACATCTCCAAAGAGAATCAATGAAGAAACAAAATCTTTGAACAGTATATTAGAGGAGCTGGACCTAATAGACATATATAGATCATTACACCGAAATACAGCAGGATATACATTCTTCTCAAGTGCACATGCATCATTCTCGAAGATAGACCATATGCTAGGCCACAAAGAAAGGCTCAGTGAATTCAGAAAGATCAAAATCATACAAAATAATATCTCTGATCACAGTGGAGCGAAGCTGGAAATCTTCAAGGGCCAGAGGCCCAGATTTCACACCAAGATATGGGAATTAAACAGCACACTCTTTGAAAAACAGTGGGTCAAAGAGGAAATCTCAAAAGAAATTACTACCTTGAAACTAATGAAAATGATAACACAACATTCCAAAACTTATGGGACGCAGCAAAAGCAGTACTGGGAGGGAAATTTATAGCCATAAATTCATACATCAAAAAAGAAGAAAGAGCAAAAATTGAAGAACTAACTGCACACTTGGAGGAATTAGTAAAAAAACAGCAAAGTAACCTGACAGGAAGAAGAAAGAAATAACAGAGATAATAAGAGAAGTAAATGAAATAGAAAATAAAAAAGCACTTGAAAAGATAAAACCAAGACTGGTTCTTTGAGAAGATCAATAAACTTGACAAACCCTCAGCTAGACTAAGAAAGAAAAAAAGGGGGAAGATGCAAATACACAAAATAAGAAATGAGAAAGGAGATATCACCCGGCCCCCTCAGAAATAAAGACTATCTTAAGAGGATACTTTGAAAAACTCTATTCCAACAAAAATGACAATTCAGAGGAAATGGACAAATTCCTAGAAACACATAAGCAGCCTTTATTGAAAGAAGAAATTGATGATCTCAACAAACCAATCACAAGTAAAGAGATAGAATCAGTCATTTAAAACCTCCCAACTAAGAAGAGTCCAGGGCCAGAAGGCTTCACAGGTGAATTCTACAAAACATTCTGGAAAGAACTAACACCAATCTTGCTGAAACTCCTTCAAAACATCGAAAGAGAAGGAACATTACCTAACTCATTCTATGATGCCATCCTTACCCGATTACCAAAGGCAAACAAAGACACTACAAGAAAGGAAAATTGCAGACCAATTTCTCTAATGAACCTAGTCACAAAAATCCTCAACAAAATACTTGCTAACCGTATTCAAGAACACATTTAGTGAATTATACACCATGACCCAGTGGGATTCATTCCCGGTATGCAAGGATGGTTCAACGTAAGGAAATCAGTCAATATAATACACCATATAAACATATTGAAGGGGAAAAAAAATCACGATTATATCTATAGATGCAGAAAAAGCATTTGACAAAAATACAGCACCCTTTCTTGATAAAAACACTGCAAAAGATTGGAATATAAGGAAATTTTCTGAACGTGAGAAAGAGTATTTATGAAAAACCCACAGTCAACTTTGTTTACAATGGTGAAATTCTAAAATCTGTCCCTTTAAGATCAGGAACAAGACAAGGATGCCTACTGTCATCTCTTTTATTTACATTATTTTAGAAGTACTTGCTCGAGCACTGAGGTAAGAACCAGATATAAAAGATTTTCCAATTGGAAAGGAAGAAGTCAAAATTTCATTATTTGCAGATCACATGATCGTGTACATAGAAAGCCCTGAGAGGTCTACAGCAAAGCTTCCAGAACTCATGAGGTTAGTATAGTCGCAGGTTATAAGATCAATGCAAAAACATCAGTAGCATTTCTGTACACCAATAATGAGAAAGCTCCAGAGGAAATCAAGAAATAAATACCATTTACAATAGTCAATAAAAAAATCAAATACCTAGGAATAAATTTAACTAAAGATGGAAAAACCTGATAAACAGAGAACGACACAAGATTGTTCAAGGAAATCAAAGAAGACCTAAATAAATGGAAGAATATTCCCTGTTCACGGATTGGAAGACTAAATATTATTAAGATGTCTATCCTACCCAAACTGATCTACACATGCAATGCAATCCCAATAAAAATCAACACAGCATTCTTTAATGAACTAGAAAAATTAGGTGTGAAATTTATTTGGAAAGGAAAGAGGCCCCAAATAGCCAAAGATATATTGAAAAAGAAAAGCAAAATTGGAGGAATCACACTACCTGACTTCAAAACATCCTACAAAGCTACAGTAGTGAATACAGCATGGTATTAGCACAAGGAGAGACACACAGACCAATGGAACTGAATTGAGAGTTCTAATATAGATCCTCATTTATACAGTCATATAATATTCGATAAATCTACCAAACCCTCTCAACTGGAAGAGAATGGCATATTCAACAAATGGTGCCTGGAGAACTGGATTTCCATATGCAAAAGAATGAAAGAGGACTACCAACTCACACCTTATAGAAAGATCAACTCAAGATGAGTCAGTGACCTAAATATAAGTGTCAAGACCCTGAAGACCTAGGAAAGCAGTGTAGGGAAGCATCTTCAGGACCTTGTAATAGGAAATGGCTCCATGAACTTCACACCAAAAGCACAAGCAACAAAAGAACAAATAGATAAATGGGACTTCCTCAAAATTGAAGCCTTCTGCATCTCAAAGGAGTTTGTCAAGAAAGTGAAAAGAGAGCCTACACAATGGGAGAAAATATTTGGTAACCATATATCCGATAGGAGTCTTATAACGTGCATATATAAAGAACTAGTATATCTCGAAAATAAAAAGACATACAACCCATTTAAAAAATGTGAAAAAGATTTAAAAGAGACTCTTCTCCAGAGAAGATATACAAATGGCTAAAAGGCACTAGCTATTAGTGAAATGCAAATGAGAATTACAATGTGATACCGTCTTACTCCCATAAGATTGGCAGCTATGAAAAAAACAGAAGACTACAAGTGCTGGAGAGCATGTGGAGGAATGGGGACACTCATCCACTGCTGGTGGGAATGCAGAAGGATCCAGCCATTCTGGAGGACAGTTTGGCGGTTTCTCAAAAAACTAGGTATAGATTTACCATATGACCCAGCAGTTTTACTGCTGGGCATATACCCAGTAGAACTGAAAACAAGGACACAAACCGATATATGCACACCAGTGTTCATAGCAGCATTGTTCACTATTGCCAGAAGTTGGAATCAACCCAAATGCCCGTCAACAGATGAATGGATAAATAAAGTGTGGTATAGACATACAATGAAATACTACTCATCTTTAAGAACGAATACACTACAAACACATGTGATAACATGGATGAATCTTGAGAACCTTATGTTGAGTGAAGCAAGCCTGGCATTGAAGGACAAATGCTACGTGACCTCAGTGATATGAAATAAGTAAACCAAGTTGCCTCAGACAGCTAGAGACTGGATGATAGGTTAAAGGAAATTGGGGGGGCAGAGGAAGGATGTAAGCTGACACGTACATGGGTGAAATCTATGATGAGCTGGAGGTATTTGTACAAGGAAGCGATAACGTGGGGGCATAGGGTTATGTTTGGGTGGCGCTTTGCAGGCTTAAGGAGGGCTAGGGATGGGAGGATGGGTAATATTGCCTAAGAAATTGCGGGGAGGGTGGTTGAACATATGAACTTAGGAGATTGTCAGGTATTTGGCTGAGAGTATAATGCTGCGGAAACTTTTTTGAAAATACAATAAGGAAGGTTACCTGTTTAGGATGCCTAAACGGGATAATCTGACCCAGGACAGGCTCCTAGGGAGTGTGTGGGTGCTCATTTTGCCATAGGGGGTTATATCATTGGATAGAGACGCATATAATGACAGTGAAAGTATGCCCACATCCTGGGAAGGACTGATGTTCTCAAAGAAAGGGAATTGTATCTCTCGAGAGAAATGGTGGCTCCCAATGTATTATGGCAAGTTGAGCATGTCAAGCCCTCAACCCTATTGCAAGTATCTCTGAACAGGGCCCTTCAAGCAATGAAGATTGACCTTCACTGTGGGCCCTAAGGGGAGGGGGAGAGAGGTATTGAATAGATGGAATCAGTGTAAATGTGTGGGTAGTAGAAGTGTTCCACAAGAGTATGCAAGGATAGATATAAGACATGTTAAAGTACACGAAAAACATATAGTGGCTGATCAGCTAAAATGTAAATCATAATGTAAAACATAAGATAACTAAAAATTTAGAAAATTGTATAGTCTAAAATATAAACCACAATGTAAACCCAAATGTTACCTCGCTTGAAAGCTGTTGTCTCAATATCTGTACATCAGTTTCAGTAAATATAACATGAATATGTAAAAAGATTATTGCTTTGGGAGGCAAAAGGTTTTTATGTTGGATATGTGGGGTACTGTATATTGTATATATGAATTACTGGGATCTAAAACTTTTGTTAAGATGAGCTCAATAATTAGGAAAAGAAAAAGAAAAAGAAAGGATGTAGACACCGAGGAAAAGACAGAAGAAGTTGCCTTGCTAACTTGCATACAGGGCAACACTTGTTTCAGTGATGGAAGGGAAAACACCAAAAACAAAGCTTTTGCTTTTTAAAATTTTTTGATACCCCAATTTATTTTTACGTTAACTTTTTAAAATTGTATTCTATGTCAAACCTTTAAACTCATCACTACATTCCATTTTACTATTAATGGAACCTGGGAATATATTGGGCTTTATTTTTGAAGAAGTTTTGCATCACGGAGAGGTTCAACAATGGCAGGAGAGGAATACTGGTGTGGGATGCTATTGACAGGGTACACATGGTTGGCAGGGTGCTCCCCAGGGCATATATCCAGGGTCCATACAAATGTTTGGGTATTTTGATAGTGGTTACAATTAAAAACAACAACTGAGGGAGTGCTGAGTTCCTAGCCAGGGGAGCTCTGTCACAGTCCCTAAAGGAAGAGCAATAATCCCCCAGGTGCAATGGTAAAGACCGAAAAAGAAGGAAGGTCCAACCATGAGCCCTTTATCCTAATGACTGTGTTTGTAAGCCTGTGCACCTAAAATAAGAACAAGACCTAGAGCTGCAGGGTGCCTAGGAGTTACCTCCTGAGAACCTCCGTGTTGCTCAAATATGGCCAGTCTCGAAGCCAAACTCAGCATGTAAATGCGTTCCCTTCCCCCCAGCGTGGGACATGACTCCCGGGAATGAGCCTCCCTGGTGCTGAGGGACTACTACCAGCTGATGATGTAACTAGAAAATGACTTTGAATACAAGGTTGAACTCGAAAACAGCAGAATATCTCAGTCTACATATAATACCAGGAGTTAAAAATACTTTTTGACCTGAATCAAGGGGGAAATGGAAAGGACAAGTGAGTTTATATGGCTATGAGTCTCCAAAAAAGAGCCGGGAGGTTATCAGAGGGGTCGCCCTTATGCACACCTCAGCAGAGTCCCAGAGACAGATAAAGTAGATACAATCCCAGGTATCAGTTCTTCTGAGGGCTACAGAGACCCACAGGTTCTACGGTCATGGCAGATGGAGTTCAACACCGTGTCAGTTGCCCCTTCTTTGGAGTTTGTATTTCTGTGTGATGGAGCTGGACTCAGATGTGATCTTTTTTCACAAGCCTCTCCCGTTACGGTTACCAGAACTGTAGTTGGTGCTGGGGTTTAATATATACCGAGAGGATCTGAATCTCTGGACTGACCATATGATAGCCAGGCCCTGAGCCTCAACAGACTTCAGCTCCTACACTGTGGTTTATTGGACTTACCCCAGTCAGCCAACATGGAGTTGAAGAAATCAACCACACACCATGGAACCAAGAGTGGCTAAAATAGAAAGCAGAAGGATTGCATCCAGCATCCATGTGGAATCTAAGCCCCCTCTTGGTATAGAGGTGGAGTGGACACAACCATTCTAAGGTCCACAGGATGGAGGAATAGAATATGGATTAGAGTGGACTTACTGATATTCTATTCATGAACTATTGTGATTAGTAATCGAAGAATGTGTGGCATTGGTGTGGAGAAAGTGGCCATGGTGGCTCCTGGGTGTGGGGAATGGGAGGAATAGATGAGATGTGGAGGAGTTTTCGGGACTTGGATTTGTTCTGGGTGGTGCTGCAGGGAGAATTACCGGACATTGTGTGTCCTCCCATGGCCCACTGGATGGAGCGAGGGAGAGTGTGGGCTATGATGTGGGCCACTGACTATGAGGTACAGCGGTGCTCATAGATGTATCCACCAAATGCAATGAATGTCTCATGATGATGGAGGAGATTGTTGCTATGGGGGGAGAAGTGGGGTGAAGGGGGTGGGGGAGATATGGGAACCTCATATTTTCTGAATGTAATAAAAGATAAATAATTAAAAAAATAAGAAAATGACCTTGAATAAAAGGGTCAACACAGACCAGCAGAAGATCTCAGCGTACATGTAATATCAGGAGTTAAAATGCATTTTGACCTTGAGTAAATGGGGGAAAAGGAAAGGACAAATGAGTTTATATGTCTACGAGTCTCCAGAAAAGAGCCGGGAGGTCATCAGACCGGTCGCACTTACGCACACCTCAGCAGAGTCCCAGAGACAGCTAAAGTAGATACAACCCCAGGTATTGGTTCTTCTGAGGGCTGCAGAGACCCACAGGTTCTATGGTCATGGCAGATGGAGTTCAGTGCCATGTCAGTTGGCCCTACTTTGGAGTTTGTGTTTCTGATAGATGGAGGTGGACTCAGATTTGACCTTTGTCCACAAGCCTCTCCTGTTACTTTTACCAGAACTGTAGTTCATGCTGGGGTTTAATATTTACCCAGGGGACCTGAATCTCTGGACTGACCATGTGATAGCCAGGCAGTTACCGGAGATTGTATGTCCTTCCATGGCCCACTGGTTGGACTGTGGGAGAGTGTGGGGTATGGTGTGGACCACTGACCATGAGGTGCAGAGGTGCTCAGAGATGTATTCATCAAATGCAATGAATGTCTCATGATGGAGGAGGTTGTTGTTATGGCGGGAGAAGGGGGTGGTTTATATGGGGACCTCATATTTTTTTAATGTAGCATTAAAAATCAAAGAAAGAAAAATTAAAAACGTAAGAAATTTTTAAAAATTAAAAAATATTTAAAAATTAAAAAACGAAGTGAGCCTGGAGGTCATTTTAGAGGTTATGATTATGCACGTCTGAACAGGATCTCATTGGCTCCCACAGTAAGTATTGCCTCAATTAGCAGGTCTCCTGAGGGCTCTGGAGACATCCACACACTACAGGGAGGGAGTCAACTCAGGAGTTTGACTCCTTGCCAGTGGGCCCTCCTTTCTCCTTTGGAATTTCTGCTCCCCAGTGTGACAGAGGTGGGACTCAGTTGTGGTTTCCCTACACAAGGCTGTTGTGCCAATTTTATTTGAACCTGTAGTTCGGACTAGAGTTGATAGGTTTATTTCCAAGAGACTTAAACTTCTGGGCTTTCCATTTCCCAGTTGAGCCCTAAATCTCAACAGGTTGCAACACCTACTTTCCAGGTGTTAGAACCAAGGACAACTGAGAAGGAGATGATCATGGACAACTACCATTCCAAGGAACAGGGAGAGTCTACAACTACAAGAAGATAGTCTCATCCATCTGCCCCATGGGAACTAACCCCTCTTAATTAGAGTCAGAGTTGGCATCACCATCCCAGAATCCTCATGCTTGGTGAGTGAATGCTCCACCAGCATAGGTTTATTGCTATTCTACCATAAACTTATTGTGATTCTGGTGGTGGAATAAGTTCGATCATTTATGTGTTGGCAATGGCCACCAAAAGTTCTGAGAGGAAGGAGAAGGCAAAATAGGTATCATATGGGGGCATTTTCATGGCATTCCCTTGCGTGATACACGCCATTATAGATCTTCTCATAACTTACAGAATTGTCTAGATGAGAATTTAAAATATAAAGTATAATCCACACTTAGTGGCAGTTTTGCTATATGTGTTCATCAATTGTAACAAATGTACCACACGAATGAGGGATGTTATTAATGTGGGCAAGTGTGGGAAGGGGAGAGAGAGGGGCATATGGGAATTGGGAAGGGGAAAGATTTTCCTGAGCCCTTTGATCTACCCAACTGCCAGGGCCTTCTCTTTCTTTCCAAGAGCTCTGAGGAGGGGCTTCTTGTGGCAGATTAAAACTGTTTTCTAGGCTGGGGAATTAAGAATGGGTTTGACCTGTGTTTTCCAATTTAAACCTTTTAACACATTAAAATAAGTGTGGTTATTAATCCTCGTAACAAATTTCATGAAGTAAAAGGAATGTCCTTGAAAGCTATGGAAAGATCTTTTCCAAATTATAATTAAAACAAGTTAAATGAATTGTAATATATTCCAGAACCTAGCATTCAGTGTGGTGTTAAGATGATTCGCAGTTTTACAATTTTATTAAAGAAAATGTTAGAAGCCTCTTGTCAAGGAAAGAAAAAGAACATTGCTGGAATAAACTATAATGGCTTCAAGTTTCTTTAACTTTGGTATACTCTCCTTATGTTTATATAATACCAAGTAAATTAACATTTATTAAATCTTTAAGATGATGAAAGTTGTAAGTTCATGTTTAATGAAACTATGTTAAAAGAAGGAAATGTAGATCTGCCCTCCCTTCAAGGAACAAAGTAAATTTCAGTGGTTACTAATTGTAATGTTTTTAAAAGAGTTGTTTTATTTATTTATTCCTCCCAGACTTTGTTGTTTTTGCTCTCGTATGTGCTTCTCGTGTCTTCTTTTTTCTTCAAGAGTCACTGGGTACTGATCCCTGGACCTCGGGTGTGGGAAAGACACGCTCAGTCATGAGCTGCCTCATCTCCCGTCTGCTGCGTCTCTCACTGTCTCTCCTCCTCATCTCACTTTGTTGCATCATCTTGCTGCGCCAGCTGCCCACAGCATGGGCTGCCAGCTCTGTGTGGCGCGGGCCATCCGCTGTGCCCCATTCAGGCCATCAGCTCTCCCTGGCACCGGCTGACAGAGCTCTGTGATACGCAGGCCAGCTGGTCTTCACCAGGAGGCCCTGGAAATCAAGCCTGGGACCTCCTATATGGTAGGCGGGAGCCCAGTTGCTTGTGGCATATCTGCTCCCCTGATGTACTATAGGAAAATGATTAATAATTGTGAATTCATAAGCTTTCTAATCAATAGTGTCTTCTGTTTTAGCCTAGACTTGCGAATGATTAACTTGTGCATTGTCGTTTAGAATGTTGTAATGCTGTTATGCAGACAACCCCCATACCTAGTAAGCAAAAAAACAAATGTTTAACAGGAACAAGTTATCAGAGGTGGCGTTTGCACCTCCCGTTTGTATCCTCTGTAAAACTAAAAGCTGAATATCTTCATGTTCCTGCTCAGAGTGCCGAGTATAGAACAGAGCTTTTTGGGGCACAGTGTCCCTCCTCAGGGGAACTGGCCATTGCCCTGGAGTTGTACGTTGTGGTTCCAGGTGGAGCTGACAAATCACAAGTTGCATGATCACCTTGAAATCATAGATTTGGTCTCGTATAAAAGTGGGGCATGTTTTGGCTTCTGGTTCAAGTCTCACCCAGGCGGGGCTTGTCTGCCTGGGACTGTTTTTCCAACTGGGACTCTGATTGGCCACTAAAGGGACTTCCCGGCCTTGTGAAGGATCAGATGTTATTTTCCCCCAGTTTCGTGAGTGTTTATACATACTTTGTTTCTTTGCTATACCTCTAAGTAATTATTTTCTATTGTGATTACCCAGTTATTATAATCATTTGATATAATCATTTGATATAATCATTTGATATAATCATTTGATATAACCTGAAAGTCATTTAATTGAATAAAGCTGTTTTATAAAAACAGCTTTATAAAAAGTCGCATTTAGACTTTCTGCCTTTTTCTTAGCAAAACATTCCCTAATTGTAATTTAATAAAATTATTTCAGGGAAACGGACTTGGCCCAGTGGTTAGGGCGTCCGTCTACCACATGGGAGGTCTGCGGTTCAAACCCCGGGCCTCCTTGACCCGTGTGGAGCTGGCCCATGCGCAGTGCTGATGCGCGCAAGGAGTGCCCTGCCACGCAGGGGTGTCCCCACGTAGGGGAGCCCCACGCGCAAGGAGTGCATCCCGTAAGGAGAACTGCCCAGCGCGAAAGAAAGTGCAGCCTGCCCGGGAATGGTACCGCCCACACTTCCCGTGCCGCTGACGAGAACAGAAGCGGACAAAGAAACAAGACGCAGCGAATGGACACAGAGAACATACAACCTGGGGAGAGGGGGAATTAAATAAATAAATAAATCTTCAAAAAAATAAAAAATAACAAAAAATAGAATTATTTCAATGAAAATTATCCAGTGTATGTGGTTATGCTTCATTATGAGTTTGTAAAAGCATCTTCTAAACTGAAGCATATAAATGGCTAATTCCAAGAAGCCATTATTAATTCAGAATGTAAATCGATATTAATAACAAAAAGTAACTTCATTACAGGAAATCCTGTGAGAGGCCACGTCAATCTGCATATTAAAGTATTGGTAAAGGGAAGGGGATTCGGCCCAATGGATATGGCGTCTGCCTACCACATGTGCGAAATAAATAAAAATACATCTAAAAATAAAAGTAGTGGTAAAGGAAGGTAATCTTGATTGTATTGGGAACTCTTAGTTTTCACAAAATGTTGGAGAAACTACTTTCTACTGTAGTGCTCAAGTATAATACCCATTAATGTACATAATCTTGTCAAAAGTAATATCATTTAGTATGTTATATGTTGCCTCTGAAGTATTTAGAAAGTATATAAAGATTAACAATACGGAAGTCCATCTCATTTAAACTCTCTTGTGCATCCCACCCTGGCTGAAATTTCCTGCATGTTGCCTCTCCATTTGAGTTGTTGGCTGAGGTGGTCACTGATCTCTTCAAAATGATCTACCGCATCTCTGGTTACGTTCCTGAGGTGGATGGAGAGGACGTTGCAGTTTCAGACTCCTGGAGCAGCTGGCGAGGGCTTGATATGGCCAGTTGTCCAATGAACACTGCCTTCAGATTGGTTCAGTTTCTTAGTGCTGAAGGCCTCTATGCACAAGGCAGATGAAACCCTGGAGCCTTACCTTCCTAGTCTGTCTCTAGGATCAAGTGTGCTGCAGCATGCTGGCTGTGTGAAGGACATAACAAGTAGAGCAAAAATTACCAGAGTACCGTGAGGCGAACTTAAACCACAATTGGCGTTATGACCTGCTCCTGTGGAGAGGGACCATGTATGGTATTGCAAAACTGGATCTGAGATGTATTCACTGCAGTTCAAAGAGAAACTTATGCATTGATTAGTGCATTGATTAGTATTAAGTACTGTACGTATACGCCTGATGAATATGATAATTTCTCTTCTAGATCTTATGCAGAATGGTATTGAACATGTTCAAAATCTTGATAAGTTAATTCATTTTATAAGGAGTGAATGAATGTGGCTAAAAGATAAAGAAATGGCTCTCTTAAGTGTCACCTTTATTTTGTTTGCGATAAGCTTATCTTGTTGTTGCGTATACTATCTTTGTGAGTTTATGTCTAAGGCAGTGCCTATCTTCACACCTCTCCTAGCTGTCCTAAGCATAACCACTACTGTGGGAACCTGGGTTGGCCGTTTATACCCACACTCATCAGGTTCACCACAGTCTGCCCCTAGGGTTGACCAGGAGCATAAAGAAGTCAAGGAAGATTGCTGTTTCCATCAACTTTGGGAGAGAGTGGCCTCTGAAGGCCCCTGGCTTTTCCCACTCTTGGGTTCCAGGACATCGTGACTGGCCCCCTTTTTGGGTCTGTTCACCACCATCTTGTTTATCCTTTTAGTCAGACCATGTATCTTCAAAAGTCTAATTAAGGTTATTTCTTTTGTAATCAATGCTATACTAGTCATGTGGGGATTTCATCCAGTTCCCGCCAGGGTGCTGGACCCATCTTCCCTCAAACACAGTAAAATTGCCAAGTAGGTTCATTCCCTGTCAGGCAGGTACTGCCACCCTAAGCAGCAGGAATTAACTGCAGAAGAATGGCCTTTGCCCCTCAGCAGCCCTTAAGAGTAATGACATGAACTCTCTGAGGGGGGAGTTGAGGCTGTTTAGTATAGGGAAATGAGAAGATGAGCCACAACATGGCCAGCAGTCAGCGTGGCCATGAAACCCCATGGAGTCCTTGACCTTGAGGTTCCAGTTGAGACTCTTTCCTGGGCTGAGGGGAGGTGCTGGATATTCCAGAGCAGACTCAACATTGGCCCCCACTATTGGTAGGGTAACGAAGAACAGCTTCGTCCCCTCCTATTAGCATTGCTAAGGGGAGGAAAAATTAATAATTTTAAAACTGTCATACAAGCCAGTACTCATTTCCTCTGCCTAGAAGAGCTCACACCAAATTTTTGTGACTATTTCCATCCATCTCTCCATTTCTCCGCAAGCTCTGTCCTTTCCCCTATTTCTCAATATATAAATTCTTTTTCCTGGCCTAACTAAAAAAGAAAGGAAGAAAAAAAGAAAAAAGAGAGATGCTACAAGCAGGTAGTATAGATGATGATGTGAACATGATTCAGTGACTTCCACAACTGACAGTTCCCTCAGTGAGCAGCAGAATGTCCCCAGGGTACAGGGACACCTGCATGTGCATTTCTGAAATCTTAGAATGTTGCCCCATTGGTAGGAGAGCAACATCTTCATGGTTTCAATCCACATAGATATTACTACTATACATTTTTTCAAGGTGCTTAGTAAGAGAATCACAGTATAATGTGGCTTGCAGAATTTTTGTGTTCATAAAAATCTAAGATATCAGTGCACAAAATCAAATCAATTCTTTCTTTGTAGAGGTTATTTGTAAAATAAAGTGTTGACATATAGTATGTGCAAAAGTTACTGATGAGTCCTTGGACCCTGTGATATGCACAATTCACAAAATGTGTATGCCAAATGTGAATATATCCATACAATGGAATACTACTCAGCTGTAAGAAGGAACACAGAACTAATACGTGAGATAACATAGATGAATCTTGTGTACCTTATTTTGAGAGAAGCAAGCCAGGCATTGAAGGACAAATACTACATGACCTCTCTGATATGAGTTAAGCACATCAAGCTGTCTCAGAGAGTTAGAGACGGGAGGTTCGGCTTACAGGAAATTGGCGGAGCTAGGACAGTTGTGAATTGACATCTACATGGGCGAAATCTATGATAGAATGAAAGTAAGTAGTTGTGCACAGAAGGGATAAGATGGGGTCATAGGGTAATATTGGGTGGGGCTCTGAAGGGTAGAGGTAGACTAGGGTTGGGAGGATAGGACAGATGGTCTATGAAATTGGGGGGAGTATTTTGGGGGAGAAGGTGAACATGGGAGATTATCAGGTATATGGTTGAAACTATAATGTTGAGAAAACTCTTTAGAAAATAGAATAAGGAAGTGTTACTTGTTTAAGGAATCTGATGGTGGCATCTGGCACGGGGTGCACGTGGGACAGGCTGCTCGGGAGTGTGTGAGTGCTCATCTTGTCCTAGAGTGTTATATCATTGGGTGGAGACCAATACAATGAGCAGGAAGGTGCTGTATCGCCGTCCTGATATTCTCAAAGAGAGGGTAGTATGTCTCTTGAGAGCATTGGTGTCTCCCAATTGGGGAGGACAGTCTAGTGTCTCAAGCCGCCAGGATTGTTGCAAGAATCTGGGAATCTGGTTCTTCAAGGAGTGAAGCTTGGTTGTCCCTGTGGGTCCTGAGGGGAGGTGGAGAGAAGAGGTGAATAGATGGAAGAGGGGTAACTGGGGTAGTGGAAGTGTTGAACAAGATCATGAAATGATGGACAAATGCCATGTTAAATTTTACCAAAAATTTGTAAAAGTATATAGTCTAAAATGTAATCCATAATGTAAAGCATAATGAAACTAAAGATTTTAAACTGTATACAGTCTAAAATATAAACTATAATGTAAACCAAAATGGAACCATGGTTAGTAGGTACGTTTCAATATCTGTACATCAGCTTTGGCAAATATAGCATCCACATATAAAAAGTCATTGCTGGGGAAGGGGGAGAAGGGTTTGATATTGGGTATATAGGCGTCCCCCATATTGTATATGTGACTTTACTTTGATATAAAACTTCTTTGAAGACAAAATTAAAAATTAAAAAGAGAGGATGTAGACAATGAGGAATGGAAGAGATTGCCTTGCCACTACATACAGTTCAACACATATTACGGTGATGAAAGGCAAAAGTAAAAAAAAACTTTAATATTTTTCATTTTTAATAGTGGAACTTATTTTAGTTTTTCTAAATTAGTGTGTATTCTATTTCTAATCTTAAAACCTATCAGTACTATTTCATTTTCCTAGTAATTGAATTTGGCAATATATTAGTCTTCTTTTTTGAAGAAGTTTTGGATCACAGAGGGGTTCAACTATGACAAGGGAGGAGCACCCGTGTGGGGTGTCATTGATGGTGGACACATGGTTCAGAGGGAGTTCTCCAGGGCTTGTGTATAGGTTATATAAAAATGTTTGGATATTTGTTCGGTATTGTCATAGTAGGTTGAGTTACACATGAAAACTGAGGGAGTGCTGTGTTCCTTGCCAACGTAACTCTGTCACATTCCCCTATGGAACAGCAACAATCCCCCAAGTGTAGGTGTAAAGACCAGTGATGAAGGATGGTCCAGCGATAGGCCCTTGATACTGATGACTCTGGTTTTGAGCCTGTGTGCTTGAAATTTGAACTAGGCCTAGAGCTGCAGGGTGACTAAGAGTTACCTCCTAAGAGCTTCCATGTTGCTCAAATGTGGAAAGTCTCTAAGTTAGGCTCAGTATGTAAATACATAACCTTTCCCCCAGCATGGGGCACGACTCCCGGGGATGAGCCTCCCTGGCGCCTAGGTATTACTGCCAATCACCAGCTGTTGATGCAACCAGAAAAAAAACCTTGAATACAAGGTGGAAATGGTAAAGACAAATGAGTTTATAAGGCTAAGAGATTTCAGAATGAGTTATGCGGTCATCAGAGGGTCTCATGCCCATCTCTGCAGGATTCCTGAGACAGTCAAAGTAGATACAAGCCCAGGTAGTGGTACTCCTGAGGCCTACTGAGACTCACAGTCATTGCAGGTGTCCCTGGAGTTGAGTGCCATGCCAGTGGGACCTACTATGGAATTTGTGCCCCTGAGTGTCATGGAGTTGGATTGAGATGTGACCTTTCTACACATGCCTCTTCTATGACTTTTAGTATATTTCCGGTTTGCATTCAGGTTTGTATATACTCAGGAGACTTGAATCTCTGGACTGTCCATGTGCCAGCTGGAACCTTAGTCTCAGTGGAGTGGCAGCCCCTACTTTCCAGTTCATTAGACTTACCCTGGTCTTACCCTATTACCCATGTCAGCCAACAGGGAGGGGAAATGTTCAACCACCACATCAGGAACTGAGAGTTTCTACAACTGCATGCAGGAGAATCCCATCCATCAACCGTGTGGGATGTAAGCCCCCTCTCTATTTAGAGGTAGAGTGTACATTGCGTTCCCAGGGTCCAGAAGATGGAAGAATATAATACGGATTGCAGTGGAGTTGCTGGCATTCTACTATAGAACTATTGTGACTGTAGCAATGGAGGAAATAGTATCTTTGATGTGGAGTTGTTGGCCATGAAAGTTGGCTGAGGGCTCCGAGAGGGAGGAACAGGTGTGATAGGGGGTCTTTTTGGGACTTGGAGTTGTCCAGAACGATATTGCAGGGTCCGATGGAGGGCGTCCTATATCCTGCCTTAACCCACTGGGTGGACTGGGGGAGAGTGTGAAGTACAAGGTAAACTGTGGTCCATGTGGTGTATCAGTGCCCCAGGGTGTCCTCAGCAAATGCAGTGAATGTGCTTCACTGATGAAAGGGGATGTTGATGTGGGACAAGTGTGTGGGGGGATTGAAGATTGGGGTAAAGGGGAACCTCATGTTTTTTAACATAATATTTTGTGTGACCTACTTATCTTTTTTAAAAAGGCAATAAAAATTTAAAAAGTAAAATCAATCAGATGCCTCTATGAATGACAAAAATCAATGAAATCACAGTACTTAAATACAATAAGAAACTAAAATTTAATAATCATAAGAGTAAAATACTTATAAATATCCATAAGCCCAAATTAAGAAATAAAATGCATTTGACGGCATGTACTTGAAAACACCTTTCAAGGTAATTGATACTGCAAACATGCACATGTAAAGATAATGTCCAGTCTTTTCCCTTGGGACTTGAAAGTTGGTGGCTAGCATATATAGATGCAAACCAAAGTTGCAGAATGCAGAAGAATATTTGATGAAAATTTGTAAAGACATGACATTTTTGAGAGCCTCTTTGGGGTTGCTTGAAGTCTAATGGGGATCCTGATGTTCCTAAAGAGCAGCCTCATTTTGAAGGAGGCATAGCTGTCTTTTGAGAGTCAAGCTGGCTGTGAAATTCCTTCCTGAGAGCTCATACCATCAGGTTAATTTTGAAAACCCGGCAAAAAAAATCAATGAGAAAAAGCCCTTCATTTTACAGACAAAGAAAGGAAACATACACACGTGATCTGTTTTTATTAAGACATTGATTTTAATTTTGAAAATGGATAATGAAACAACCTTATGTGGGTTAGTATGTAAAGAAAAGTCTTAACGTTTTCTGTGAACACTACCCTAGAGTCACAAGCTATTAACTATATGCTAAAGGTGAGAACCTGGTAAATGTAATGTCACTCTAAATTCTTGTTTGAATAAATTGAGAAGATGCATGTAAAAAATAAATGAAAATTAAGATCATGTCTAGATTTATTGTAGTTGTTGCCTTGAAAAAAAGAGTTTAGGGAAACGGACTTTGGCCCAGAGGTTAGGGCGTCCGTCTACCATATGGGAGGTCCGCGGTTCAAACCCCGGGCCTCCTCGACCCGTGTGGAGCTGGCCTATGTGCAGTGCTGATGCGCGCAAGGAGTGCCGTGCCATGCAAGGGTGTCCCCCGCGTGGGGGAGCCCCACGCGCAAGGAGTGTGCCCGTGAGGAAAGCCGCCCAGCGTGAAAAGAAAGTGCAGCCTGCCCAGGAATGGCGCCGCCCACACTTCCCGTGCCGCTGACGACAACAGAAGCGGACAAAGAAACAAGACCCAGCAAATAGACACCAAGAACAGACAACCAGGGGAGGGGGGGAAATTAAATAAAATAAATAAATCTTTAAAAAAAAAAAAAAAAAAAAAAGAGTTTAAGTAGGGGGCCATAATCAGATGGAAAAACAAAATAGAGAATGGAGGTAAGGAGTGTGAAGATCCATACTTAAGAGGGGATGAAATTTGGAAGCAGGAAATAGGGAAGCAATCTCCTGTAGGAGTTAGCATCCAACTGTCCGATGGGATCTAAAGCCCCACTGAATTAGCGACAGAGTGCACATCAGCATCCCCAGATCTTCAGTATTGGGGATTAAACAAAGGAGTAAAGTAGACTTATTATTTTACTGGACTTATTATTCCAGCAAAGGAATTACTTTTATCATTGGTATAAACGCCGCGGCCACTGGAGATTCTGCGGGTGGGGAGAGGTAAGAACAGGAGTAATACGGGTGCATTTTTGGGACACTGGAGCTGTCCTGCATGATACTGCAATGATAGATAAAGCCCATGATCTATTTTGTGAGAACATATAAAAATATGTGGGGCAACTTGAAACTATAATGTAACTATGGTCACAGTTAGTAGCAATGCTTCAGTATGTGTTCATCAGGTGTAACAAATGTACCACACTAATGGAAGGTATTGTTCACATGGGAAAGTGTGTGAGGGGGTGGGGCATATGGGAATCTCCTCTATTTTTTATATAACATTTATGTAATCTAAAGCTTATTGAAAAATTGAAAAATAGAAAGAATCAAGCTTCCACAGTTTTAGCATTGCAGAGAAATAACAGCGAGAGAGACAGGTTTGTGAGGTTGAGAAAGCTATCCTGAATCATACTAAGGTCCAGAATTTCAAGAAAAATGTTCATATATAACGACAACTAGGAAACATATTCAAGCCTATTGCCATGCAAAAGTAATATAGGGGAAGAGTAATGAGTAATATCACTGCAAATAAATGAGTGCTCTTGATCTTGATACACTTTGTATACTGGAATATACGTTTTCAAAAGTAATGTAAATGAAACTGGATCTGAAAGGTTATAATAAACGAGATAAGTAACCTTAAAATTCTGCATGATCTTGCAGTAATGGATTAAGGCCATGTTAAAGTTTATCAGATTTTATAAAATTATATGGTCCAAAATGTAAACCATAAGGTGAATCATTGACGGTGGTTAGTTAACTATGTTTAGATATGTGTGTATCAGTTGTAGCAAGTGTACTTTCCACACATAAAATCGTATCGTTGTGGGAAAGGGGAAAAGGGGAATAATGCTGGTTATATGGGAATTCCCTATATCCTGTACGTGACTCTACTATGATGTAAAATTTCTTTGAAAAAAAAAAGAAAAAAAAACCAACCAAACAGTGGGTGCATAAATTGAAGAAAATGTCACTGTACATACAGGATAACTGTTTTACCATGATGAAAGGCAAAATGCAAAAAACCATGTTACTTTTTCTTGGAATATTTTTTCATTATTTTTTAATATCCCAATTTTAAAAAATATTTTTACTTTTTGTTAATTTTTTTCTCTATTATACTTACGTATAAAACTACTTCACTTTCTTAATAATTTTGTTGTAGTAATAATATAGGCCCTTTTTTTCTGTGTATCAGACTTCTTTCTAACAGCTAGAAACTAGAAACAGTCCTAATATATATCAGCAGGTGAGTAGATGAATGCACTGGGCTATATGCATTTATTGTAATACTAGAAATACTACTCAGCAGTAGAGTCATGAATGCTTGGGATTCACAATATGGATGGATTACCAAGTTACACTGAGTGAAGGTGAAGAAATAAAGCACATACGTTATGATTCAATTTTTATAAATTCTGGAAGATGCATAGTAATGCAGTGTAACATAAAGATTTGTCCTTAGGTGGGCATGTTTTGGGAGGTTGGAAGAGGTAGGACGGAGGAATTAGAAAAGGAGAAGAGAACACTTGTAAGGTTGTTGGATTTGCACACTTTCTTGATTGTGGTGCTGGTTGCATGAGTGTATGCATATCAAAGTACATAAAGAATTTTATAATTTAAATCTATGTCATTTTTGAGATGTCAGTTGTCCCTCAAGAATCTGTTTTATAAAGTAGATCTATTGGTAAGGAAGGTGATATGGAGACATAAATGAGGATCCATGATGTGAGAGAGATTCCTGAAATACAATTCCTGAACGCTGGTCCTCTGCATGTTACTCAGGTAAACACTAGAAAGCATTCACAACACAATTGATTCCCACTACAGAAAGGCATCTGTCCAGGGTGTAAACATCAGTAAGTTTGTCAAACTGCGTCTTGTTCCCGTAGGAATTCCAGTCTAGTGATGTAGATTTGGGCTCACATTTACTGAATATGTGTTCATAGGCATGTCACTTGTCTTTTATTCTTTTTGTAGTTTTACATCTGTGAAGTGGAGGTATATGGATACTTATTTCCATGTTTCATGTTCTTTTGTTAAAAGGAAATGTTTGGTATCAGTTTTAGGTTAGCACAGCCTTATAATAGGAAATCCCATTTTCCTGAATGCTACCTTTTCTAACGCCACCAGGACACTCATATCGGCTCTAGGCATTGTCCAGTATCCAACACTAAACCTTGCTTTATGGTGCGAGGAAATGACAACTGGGTCCCTAACCCAGCTGATTAAAACCAGCCCAGTCTTGAACCTGCAACTCTGGGAGAGGAGAGCCCCAGCCCCGGGATTCTGAGGTCTTCACATTCATTGAGTAGAACTGAGAAGCAACGATTTATCATGGAGTTGTAGCTTAGCTAGTTTCATAATATGGCAAGTTTAATAGAAATTTTTTTTTTGTATGAAAAATATATTGGCTTTGTGAGTGAATGTGAGTGAGAGGAAGATTGACATTGTAGGAGTTTTCTGAAGGTGTTGAATGTTGAGTGCAGATGATGGAGTCTGGGTGAGAGTTGGGTAATGGCTGGGAGTTTCTGAGACTCTCCTGTATCCTTTGAGTTCACCCTCAGTAACTAGTAGTAGTAGATGAGCTGTTTCCAGCAGACACCCTTGGGGGTTCAGGATTGATGGAATGAAGAAACACTGTGCAGACTATGAAGGGCAAGTCCATCATGTCCAAGAAAAATGTCTAGAACCTACCATGTCCACCAATGGATAGTCTGAAAGCCACGGGTATGTTGGTGTATTACTGAGTGAGATAAAATGAAGAGAGGTAGTGTGAGCCCAGATTCAAATCTCCGCTGCAGAGTGGCTTCCAGGAGTTGCTCATGGCCCCACAGTGCCAGAGTTGTGCAAAGGCAGAAGAGGTTGATTTTGTCATCTGGAATATTCCCTAAGGGTCTGTGTTTCTCCTGTACCAGTGGACAGCTATTCTTTCAAGTGATGAGTGGCTCTGTGGACAGCTGTAGGGTCCCGCAGCTGAGAGGAGAGTACGTAGCTTTGATGACCGAGGGCTGCGTTTGAACCTGAGGGGCCTGCCAAGGGCTGCAAAACTTGGCTAGCGATAGTAGCCATACTGACTCACAGCTATAGCTCAGCCATCCCTGTCCAAGTTGCCTGCCAAGGACAGTTCTAGCTGTCACCTACATCCATCAGCCTGTATGCTCAAAACCAGTGAAGATATGCCGTGCGGACGCATATTAGAGAGAAGAATGTAGGAGATCAGACTTACAGCTGTACAGGAACAGCAGGATTGATGGTAAGTTTGTCTCAGTAACACCAAGCCCATAATTCAAGACCAGGGTTCATGCAGGTGGAAGTCAAGAAGATGCACCTCAGGGATCATGTCAAAGAGAAGGTGAGGGAAAGGTAAAGATCACTGAATCAAAGTGTAGGTACAGGGTAGGTGCAAGGGTACGTGAAGATCATCGTGTCCAGGGATGTGAACAAGGGTGGGATGGAGACCAGGGACCCAAGGATAAGTGCAGGGGACCTCAACATTACTGAGTGCCAGGGCAGGACCTGCTGCAGGTAGAGGGAGCGTTTGGAACCATGGAGTCCAGCTTCTCTAGCCAAGCAGGTGAAAAGGGGACCCAGCCACATGGATTCCAGGGGCCAGAAGCTTATCAGTGCCAGGGGAGGTTAGGAAGACTGAGTCCAAGGCAAGTTTCAGGAGAAATTGAGGCCATGGAGCCAAGGGCTCAGAAACAAAGTAGTTGGAAACCAGAAGCATTCATGCCAGGGATGAAATTTTGAAAATCCATTGGGGAGATGTCATCAAATGACAACTTTCAGATTTTTAGGCATACTTGTGCAGCATGTGAATTTTGTTTTGGAAATTTAGGAATTATGAAGAAATATATGGTCCTGTCCTTTAGTCAAATCATCCAATTTGAAATGGGATAAAAGACACAAAACCATAATCACACTTACACATTCACCAATGTACAGCCACATAAACACATAAGAATGTAGACATTAGGATCCATAAATGGCATGTGTTCATTGCCGTAAACCACTAACACAGTCACACGCTAACCCACACTCAGACACCCAGTAGAAGCACCCCAGCCTAACACGTATAGTAAGATTCACGTACAGTACTACACCCAAGCTAATACACACTCTTTCCCACAGTAAGAAACTTAGACACACACAGACACACACACATCATTTCCCACAAGTAAAACGTAGCTACCTACATGCTAATGCAAACACATGAACCCATGGAAATGTGCATAGAATAACCTGTGTTACGTACATATTGATATAGAATATCAAACACAGTATCCCATATACTTAGGGTTAGCACCTGCAAACATACCCATACATTTTAGAAAGGTAGACGCTATTGGTAAGATGTTTTCTAAGGAGAGGAAATAACCAGGCTAATTCAAGAAGGTCCTACTTAAGCTCTCTCTGCCCTGGTTCATCAGATGGGCTTCCGTGATTCATGGATCCTTCACTCCACCTAGTGGCCATCCCCATTGTGCCAGCTGTGCGGGGGCATTGGTGCCTGGAATCCCACTACATTTCTCTCACAGTGATTCTTAAACAGTGATACACTGCTCTTTCCAAGACAGTCATGGAGCTCAGCTGAAACAGGAGCTGGTTCTTCGGCATATCTCTGGAATAGATGTTCTGCTCTGGTCGAAAGGTTTGGAGTAGGCAGTAGAACTAAATGCAGTGCCACTCATCCACCGTGATGGTACTCTCAGTACTGATGGATCCAGACTTAGTTGGAACACTCGCTGTGATGAAGAACCTACCAAAATAGGAGGTGACAAAAGGGTCTTTGAGCGTTTCACCTGATGTGGGCTGGACATCCCTTGCTGTACCTGACATGGGACACCTGAGGACAAGGTCTGCCACAGTGAGTGAGATGAAAACTCACCATTCATCTCGATACCCACCAATCCCTAAGACACTTACGAACTCCAGGAGTTCCAAGTCCATGAGATGATCTCCCTGAGCACACACCCAGTTCACAGAGAAGAGTCATAAACTTTCCCATTCTGGATCTGTCCTTACCGAGGAAGCAGGGGTCCTCCTGTGCATGTGGGAGAGCCCTTCTTAGCTATGGGGAAGCTCAGTTGGGACATTGTTCCCCATGGGCTGACAAGGATATCTACCCACAGTGGGCATACACCAGACTAACAGAGGCCTTCTGCTTCAGAAGGTGCTGTTTGCATAATTTCTTCGTTATATACTTCCAGATTACAAACGTAAAGAACAGCAATACACACATTTTGAGAGGCCCAGATGGATCACATGCGTGCCTATGAAAAATGATTTAAACATCAAAGACAAACACACACACAATAACACACATATTTACTGTCCACTAGAAAATAAAATGACCACTGAGAAGGTAACACCTGAGGATTCGTCCACCAAGGCAATGTATTAGGCAGACTATGTAGCCCCAAATATATCTAGGTCCTTCAACAAGACACTTGTGAATGATGGCTGATATGGCATGAGGGTCGTTGCAGGTATGATTCAAGATTTTGAGATGAGAATTCCTGGAGTTTTCAGTGGGCCCTATACTTACTGACAAGTGTCCTTATTTGAGGATGAGAGGGCTATTAGGTTGCAGGACGTAACAAGACAATGTAACTGCTGAAGTAGACTGATTACATCAGTTTTCAACATGGCCTAAGAGGCCGTGAGTGAGAGAATTCAAGAAACCCTACTTTGGAAGCTGAAACTAGATTCTCTCCTAGAGTCTGTAGAGGAGATACATTCCTATAAATACCATGATTTGGCGCAGTGAATCTGAATTCTATTTCAGACTTAAATACCAGAATTCTAAGGATGGAAATATGTGTTGTTTTGATTCGAAAATTTATCCTCTTCAAAATAGCATAGGAATCTCATGCCTCCAGGGAGGTGTATGTCCATCAGGACAACCCTAGTAACAGATCTGTGGCCCATGGATGTGTCTGTGTTCAGGTATTTCTGTCAAGGAAAGGACTGAAGGAGCGGGTGCTGATCAGGGCTGTGCTTGAACCGAGCCTGCCTGTGAGCCCCTGGCTGGGAGGCCAGTTACTAATGATTTCCCTGTCAGAGCCTTAGGGCTTAGGAGACTGGAAATGAGCTGGAAACAGAAAAACTTCCTTGATTTTAATAATGGCCAGCTTCCCTTCTAGTTCATTTATTTAAAATTCACATACACAAGTTGTGAGGATTGGCTGCCCTTGTTGGTGAATGATGAAAACAAGACTGAGATCATTGTTTGTGGCAGAGCAGGGTGACTGCAGAGCTCTGGAGAAAAGGTGGTTTTCCTTGCAAACTGATGTGTAAAACACAAGGTGGAAGTTGTCAGAGACTAGTAGATTCATCCTATGTTGATTATTTATGAACATGCTCGCCAGCACATGATATTTTCCAGATGTATGAAAATTTTATTTTTAACACATTGGGAACAGCCAAAATATTCTGAAATACGGTTGGCCGGTTCACAACAACACCAGTTATTTCCGAGTATTCTCAGTTTTCACACTCTCACTAATCCATATGTTCGTTAATATGAAAAAAAGAAAAAAGACTATAGCTGTATTAGTCAGCCAACGGGGTGCTGATGCAAAGTGCCAGAAGTCTGTTGGCTTTTATAAAGGTATTTACTTGGGGTAAAGCTTACAGTTACAAGGCCCTAAGAGTCCTGCTCAATGTTTTCTCAGGAGAGTCAGTTGCCCCGAGTGGAAGCTGAAGGGAGGAGACCTCTGCCTGGGCTCCCTGGGCTTCCTGCCTCAGTCTCTGTCATAGGGCTCGTTCCTTCCAGGCCTGCTCAGCTGCTCAGCTGCTCTGTTGTCTTCAGCTGCAAAGTGACAGGTGTGTGACTCCTCTCTCTCCGTGGCCCCAGGATGAAACAAAACAGAGCTCCCTCCTCTTCCATGTGTCTTCTTAAGTAAAGACTTTTGTATCAGTCCACCAAGGGGACAGCTCTCAGTATAACCTACCTGTCTGCCTCTCCCATTTCCCCTATGAATACTTTCTTCCATTTGTATGTTACATATATTAGAATTGATGAATATTGGTGCACTGCTACTTCTATCCTCTATAGTTTTGATTTTATTTACACTTTTCAGCATGCAATTTTATAGGTATTGGTAGAATGTATAATGGCTCATAACCATCATTACGATGTCATGCAGAACAATTCAGTTTCCCTAAAAATGTCCTGATTTCCAACTTCTCTTCTCTCCCCCTCCCAAAAGAAAGTCTGGTGACCACTTCCGTTGCATCAGCACTAAAAAGTTTCTGTTATTTGAATGATACAAGATCTACTTTGGTCCATGGTTGCATCCTTGCTTATGTTTGTTCATTCCTCTATCTTGAGTGTGGAATAGTGATGCTTGCTCTCCTTCAGAGAGCATGGAGGCTTAGATCTTATAGGGCAGATGAAGGAAATGTTTTGCTTGCAGTTGTAGATACTCCTTGCCTTTTGGGATCATTTTGTTAGTTGCTCTGGGCAAATTCAATGATCTGGAGAGTAGGTGTTCTTGCACCTCTGCTGAGATTCAGGGCTCAAGCAGGATAGGAAAAGCCTCAAGGTTTAAGTCTCTACCTTGCCCATTTTCAGCTGGTGTAATGGGTAGACTCTGTCATCTCAGTCAGGTGAAGTGTGCATTTGTTTGGTCAAGAAAGCACTGAGCTAATTTCAATATAAGGGTCTTTCCTGGACTTTAATCAGTGAGTTGATGGCATAGATGGCAGAATACTTCTACAATCAATGAGGAGATTGCCGTCAGCAACGAGTGACGTCTCATCCTTTGGTTTGAAATTCTTACAAGGAGAATGATCTCATCATTCAGAGAGAGAATCCCCATCTCTATGTAAGATAGCTAGCTTCTCCGGTGGGAGTTGTAAAACTGACTCTGCCCTCTGATTATTTTCAAGGACTTTAAGGACCCTCTGTTTCCACTAATCAAGAGGCTACTGACAGTTCATGGCATTGTTACCAGATTTTGTCTAGGTTCTTGACTGAGCTGCAGAAATGAATTTCAAGAGCTCATCGAGGGGAAAAAAGAAGAGCACATCTGTTGAGTTAGACCAATAATTTATTCAGGTCGGGTGGGAAGAGAAATGGGAGAAAATGACAGATCACAGGTCCCAAGTAGAGAGAAAGATGCTGAGAAGTGATCAAGCAGGCTGAGTTACAGACTACAATTTCTCATTATAGTTTATAAGTGTCCAGGTTTGACTTGCATGTTGATCCATGTGGTAGAACTCAGCGGGAGAAGGGTGCAGAAGGCAGAAGCAGGGCAACCCAGCACTGGGACTGAGACGGGGAAGGCAAGAGAGCAAGAGAGCTTGGCGCTTGCGTTCAAACTGTAAATTATTCCACACTTTGCTAATGGTAGGGTACGTGTTGCAGCTGTTTGTTGTTTTGATTGATTTCCTCTCCCATCAATCCCCCAGGAGGGCCCAATTATTAAGTCCTTGGGGAATATCCTGGGCTTCTCCTGGCTCGTGGAGGAAATGGTCTTCTGGATGGCAGAACCGTTTGTGGGGTCCCGCAGCCATCTTGAGGTTACTGATGTCCCCGTGGACTCTTTGCCAGGTTCCAGATCTGACTCTTGACTCCCTGTCTTACTAGCTGGCTTCAGCATGAGTTGGCAATAGTGATCCAAAATATCATCCCATGGTATGACTCTTTCAATGTTCATAAGAGGCAGGGATCTGGCCTAGAGTGTTTTTAAGCCCTTAAGTATTTTGTGGAGAAAGAAGGTTTTGTTCTTGAAGCTACAGTTTTGAGATCTCTGAAAAGAAATTTGGGTCAGGATGAATTTATTGATTTGGGCCTGTTCGAGAAAAAAGTGGCACTCACTTGGGCCCAGAAACTGAGGCTTGCAGGCAGGCAGAAGTTTATTATGGGGAAGCTTTCTGAACGGAGGGGGTCTGAAGGACTTTGGCCCCTCGTGGAAGGTGCAGGTGTGAATTTATACAGTACCTCAATAGGCAGGAAATGCTAGCTCAAGGGAAGGGGGTTAGAATTAGAGCCTGAGTATAGCCTGGGTTAAAAGTGAATTCTTCTGGTGCTTGGCCTGGGGGTAGTGGCCTAGGAGGTGGGTAAGCATTGCCTGGGAGGAGGGCTGGGACACTTGGATCGTGTTCCCAGCACTGTCCATCCCCCTCATGTCCCAGCCTCTCCCCAGGAACCTGGGAATCAGAAAGCCAGCAGCCTGAAGCCTGTTCTGGAAGGGGGTTCCTGTCTTTTCCTTTGTGCTTGGCACTGAAGGAGCACGTGGGCCTTCACTACCAGTAAGAGGCACTCTTACTCCTCAAGCACAAGTCACGCTGATGAGGAAGCCTTTTCTGGCAGGGCAAGCAGGGCGAGGTGCAGGCAGTGGGAGCTTGCTGGACTTCACCCACACACGGCTCTGAGGAGGTGTGGCCTCTCTGTGAGGACTGTCAGCCAAGCTCAGCCTTGAGAAACCTGTGGCTTGCAGCACGCAGGAGGAGGGGGACACGATGTTTTTGCTCATCTACTGGCATCTCAGTTCACTCTAATGGGGAGCTTGATGATGCATTTATATTATAACATTGTCTATTTAGGGAAAAATAATATGCAAATGAATGCCTGATACATGCCTGAAATATTTTTTCTAAATTAATGTATCATGAGTACACTTTGTATGAAAAAAATCATGCATTATTCTGTTGTTTCATCATTTATATGTACTATATATTTTTGACGCTCTGTACATATGTGTGTGTATAAGGAATGTGATATTAAATTAAAGGGCTTTGCATAGAATCATAAGTTATAAAGGTCTTTAAGTGTACAGGCCTATTACTTGATGCCACATGAGATGGAGAGAAGAAAGTAGTTTCTTAGATGATACCCCTATGTCCATGCCAGGATTACCCACTTCCTCCTTTTCCTTGAGAACACGGGCCTCTACAGAGTGGTCCCAATTTTGTCTGGAAATTCTCAGACTGAGACCTTTACAGAGATGGACAATGCATGTTCTGTTCACAGTTTCAAGCACATTCTGAAGCAGAAAAAATCTCAGAATATACATGTACTCTTTTATAATATGTAGGAATGTGTATATGCATGTTCACCGAAAGGGAATAGCAATAAAAACATGATTTGAGCTTGAAACGTGGATACATAAAAGCAGTTCCTAGAACTGATGGACTTGAATGTAAAATATTTTAAGATGGTTATTCAATAATATTATTTAATTGAATTGAAAGGAAAAAGATATAGTGTAGATATCTTGGGTGACTGAAAACTCTTTCTTTGGTGGCAGAGTTTGGGAAGTAAGGAGATCATCTGGAGGCAGGTGATAATCATGGAAGCCTGGGAGAGAAGGTAGTGAGATAGAAGGAGAGTGAAGGAGGAACATGACTGCTCAGGGTAAGCCAAGATTTTATAGCAGAGACCATCGGGCTATCAGATTTACATTTTGTAGTTGCTGCAGAAAGCATGAGACAATGAATTCTACCAGTTCCATCTGTAGCATGGGGCAGGACAACATAATTTCTTTTGAGGAATTGGATCAGAATCAGAATAAAGACTTGAAGGATATGCAAAGTTTCTTAATCATGTAAGTGGTTTCTAGAATTACAAATCCTTTCAGTTAATGAGGGAAGGTGATGGTGTACAGGATTACCTTGGGGAGAAGCAAGAAGATGGCACAGTGAGAGCATGGAAGGACTGGAAAGTTGACCCTAGGAGGATGTGCTGATTCCTGAGGTTGCCACGAGAATCCTCAGTTGTGGAGTGCTGTGTAGTCAAAGGTACCCCTAGAGTTCAGGCCTATTATGCAGACCTACAAGCTGTGACCATGGTCTCCCCACTGTTTAAATTCATGCCCACCAGTGGGAAGTCACCGACAGTCCCAGGTCCAGAGATCCCTGGTAGAGAGTGGGAGAAGCAGTGATTTCATGAGTAATGCAGAAACCTGGATCTGTTCTCAGTGATAGGAATCATGTTTTCTCCAAGATGTGTCAGCAAAGGAAGCTCCAGGTAGACACACACTCTCAAGGTGAACCTTAATGATGCAGTATGTAGTGCACATCTAACTTTTCCTTTCAAATTGAGCAATTAGACATGGAGGGGACATTTCTACTCGTGACGTCTCAATACCAGCCCAGGGATCACTGAATTGAGCAGCCTGGTGTGTGTCTGTTTGGTGAATGGGCTATTGTCTCTCAGTGGAAAGGATTCACCAATCAGCGATTTCCTAGAAGTCAGTTGGACAGAAAGAGTTTTCTGAGTTGATCCTCATGCTTTAAGTCCTCCTTGTCCCACAGGACTAACACCACTGTCCTCTGCTGAATACCCCATCCAGGATTAGGTTGCCTCATACCTGACAGTTCCTTAGATTAGCTATTTGTCTATTAAGAATTGCCTGCATTGTTAATTAATTAGCAATTGTAGCACTAGGCAGTTGAAGGGTGTGAAAAATACGGCTATAGGAAACTGAAAAGTGATCTCAAACTTCCTTTTTTAATGAAGACTGTGTTTATGGCAAGATTGCTAAAATTTTATAACACTTGAATCAGTAATAATAACATAATGAAGAAGTTTTGAGGCACTAGTCAATGAGAATACTCAGAATTCATTTTGTTGTGCAGCCATTTTGGTACTGGCTCTGTCAAGGTATTCCATATTTCTACCTTAAATAAATTGTTGAAAAAGTAACTTTCTGTTGAAATGCAGGCCATTTCATTTGCATGCCGGGATTGTGTCACCATTTTTTAGTCTTTCCTGTATTATATTACTTCAGTTTAAAATCTTTACATTCTTCAAGACTTTTCAGAATTATTTATAGTGTTATAACATTGGTATGTTTTCATTCTCAGAACCAGTCTTTACAACATAGCATTGGGTTGTATAACAGCAGAGTGCAACATGCTTGGTTCTGGAAGTGGAGTGCTGGATAAATCTCATTCCTTCCCAGGGGCTCAGTGTTAAATTTAGGTGCTGATGAAGTAGTGTCAT
Organism: Dasypus novemcinctus; assembly: GCF_030445035.2. NCBI lineage: Eukaryota > Metazoa > Chordata > Mammalia > Cingulata > Dasypodidae > Dasypus > Dasypus novemcinctus. Next base: position 192,080 of record NW_026688133.1, on the reverse strand, counting down.
AGTCTATGGGGTGGGAGCAGCCAATGGAACCCTACAACAAATACTTTATATGAAAAAAGGGAATCTATACTGACAAGGTAATAGTGAAATTGTGGAGAATGCAAGGAAAATTTTAGGTAAAGCATTACTTGACAATAGAAAATGATCAATAAATAAACTTCATAGGCATAATTTTCAGAAATTTGGGGGGGAAAATGTCCACACTTTGACCAAGTTCATTACCATGCAGAAATTCCAGGTAAATGGGTCAAGTTAACTCGAGGATTTTGGAAGGAACCCTGAAAAGAGCAGAGGTGCAAGAGAGCTTTCACCTACTCAAACACTCCCTTGGTGAGAACATTTAGAGTTCAAAATTAATTAAAGTCTATTCCTTTTCCCGTGAATAACTTACTGCAATAAAAAACACAGGAAATATATAGACATATATCTGTGTAACTATTACTACCAAGTGGATAGTGAATGCCCCCAGTTTTCCTCTTCTACCTCTGTAATTCATAACTCAAGCCCCTTCTCTTTTCTTCTGGCAATGTTTGATCTCCCTGTTCAACTCGTTTCCTTGAATTATGCCTTAAACTTGGAACATTTCTAGTGTAAAATTCACAGGTATTCACTTTATTCACTGGATATGTATCACCATCACAGTGTCCATATTAGAAAGCAGTCATCACTATTTTAACTTGTATAGCTTCTCTTCATTCTCTCCTGAATCCCATTAAACCCTGTGTTAAGTCATTTCCCTCATATCTCTTCTGAGTCAGTAGAGGAAAGGTACTGGGGGCCGTGCTGGGGCTCCCAGGGCACAGAAGAAAGGCAAAAGGGAAAGTCATGATGTCTTCCACCTTGCTCAGTGTCAGTCTAGGCTCTGCCCACACTGATGGGCATGTCTCTAAGAACATAGCTTGTGATTTTCAGAGTAGGGAGGGAGCCAGAAACTTGAAGCTGGAGGTGAGATGAGAGAGGAAGCCCAGGACCCTGGCAGGAAGGCCCGTCCCTCCCTCCACTCCCTGCACCTGGGAAGAGCTTCAGCTCGTTGGTCCTGATCCCACTCAGTCCAGCCCCTCCTGGGCTCCCTGAAGGACCGACCTGGTTCTGGCCTCGCACTCCCTGCCTCACCGCCTTTGCCTTCTCTCCTGATGACTACTGAGCCCTCAGATCTCAGGTGTTTCTGTCGTAGAGGCACGTTCATTAGGTTTTCTTGGGAAGGGCACTCAGCTTTCCACTGTCCCATGGAGTACCCATGACTCTTGATGAAATACTTAGTGCTTCACCTGTTTATGTGATTTCAGCATTTTCCAAGGGAGAGGAACTCACTTGGCCTGCATTCCTGCACATGCACAGACGCTGGACCCTGGGACCCATTCGCTATCTCCATATCTTTGTGTGTACATGTAAAATATGGCCAGAAGAGCTATAGATTAATACCAACAAGAAATTCCAAGGCATTCAGATCAGTTGGCCTTTTGTGCATCAGTGATATTTCTCCATGGTAAAACATAATTTATTTTAATATTGTCATCCCATAGAGTTTCTTCTTACACAGAGAATAAGAATATTAATGAGAGAAACCCATCTGGTACAATGAAGGGTAGGAATGGAGTAGTTTCATTATGTCAATCCCATCATTTTGCATGTGAGTGTCACTGTATCAGACAGGAAGGTCTTAGAGGCTATGAAGTTGGGTGAGGTGAAACTCCTGATTCCGGCATAGATTTCCCACAAACAGATGGGGTGGAGACAGAGGAACAGGTTGAGTCATAAAGCAAATTTATAAAGCAGAATCTAGTGTGGTAGCAGTGGGCTCTAGGAATGGATTTTGTGGATAGGGGAAAAAGGTGAGATGACATGGATGGACTGCAAGGCGGTGGCACATGGAATCGGGAAGGGGATCCAGAGGCTATGACAGCAACAAGGCAGGCATGTCTTCCTGGAGCCAAAATAGAATTTGTCTTAGTCGAGCGGGTGGTGGCAGTGGCCATGTATTCACTGGGATGGGCCCCAGGGGGAGGGGAGCCGAGGAGTGAGAGTCAGGAGAGGAAGGACCATGGGTGTGGGGATCCCCGTGCTAATTCTCGGGGGATCAGTTTCAGGAGCAGGTTCTTAAACATCCACTTGCCTAGGTGTCATGAAGTTACTGAGTATGTATCGATCAGAGTGAGAACGGTGATGTGGGGTATTCCTAGGAGAAGAAACAGGGCCCTGCCAGTAACCCCTCTCTCTCATCCCACTCTTCCATCTGTCCTCGCTGGCCTGTAGCCTGGATGTCAGCACCCTTGTCCTGCACTGGGAGCCAGGCCTAATGCATAGAATACTCAGGAGTTCTTCCTGCACTTTTAATTCAAGCAAGTAAGTCATAATAGAGGTTTATTTAGCATAAAACTTACGTTTCTGAAGATATGAACTGTGCAATTCGGTGCACCAGCCGAGGTGCTTTCTCACATTGTCAACCCCTGGTGATCCTCAGGTCCTGCCCCATGGCACAGCTGGCTGCCTGTCTCTGCCGAGATCCCTGCCTTCCCCTCCAGAGTCTACTGTGTCCTGGAGATGTGCTGTGGGCAACCAGGCATAGGGCTTGTCTCTCATAAAATAATCAGAGAAGGAAATGAAGAGCTGCTTTATGGATGTTTGCATTTCTTTTTTTTTTTGTCAATTATGGTAAAAGAGTGACAATTAAGTTTGAAAGGGTTTAAATCAGAGGGGAAAAAGGGAGATTATATGGCACACTTGTTCTATGACACCTGCAATTTCTACAAGTATAAAGATAGATAGTTTTATTAAATATAAGGACAGTACAGGTACAAACGAACACCTGACTTCTTCTACAAGGTGACATTATGATAAAATATATACATATATACACACAATTGTTAAGGGTGGCTTGCCTGTTTCACAGTGGTATAGTTATTTCTGGCTTGATTGCCTTTTGCTTCAGAGTCTTTCAGTATAATTGCAGCGGTGTTGTCAGGTAGCATGGCAGAGCTGTAAATGTGGGCAGCACATCTGAGACGGGTTTCAAAAGAAGATTCCCAGGCCCACCAGTCCCGAGTCTAGCAAGGCTGATTAGAGGCACCGCTGCAGAGCAGGGAGCTAAGAATGGATTCTCAGGTGCTCTTGTACTGGTTCTGGATGCTGCTGTATATTTACAATGTGGTGGTATATTTGTGGCTCGTTGGGTCCTTCCTGGTGGATCTTGGAGATTCATATCATGAGCAGAAAGTTTTGGTGGTGGCACAGATGGATGAGACTCTGTTTGTAGAAATTTCAGAAAATGTTCTGAGAAAGAACTATGAAGTACACGCTGTCGACTAGGTTTCAGAGATGTATTGGGAACACTTTTTGATCCTCCTCCAAGCCAACCACTCATCCACCTGGTAACTGCACCCTGGCCATCAGTGAACAACTCTTCCATTTCCTCCTTTTTCATACCCAGACTGCTTCCCATTAATCTTAATACCTCAGAACGCTTGGTTTTTGGTGCCTGAAAGTATCTAATAAAGAGCTTTCTCATTAGGACTTTGTCCACTTTTCCTTCCGTGCTCTTTAGTACGTTCGTCAATTTCTTTTGTACCTCATCCAGCCTTTCTTCTTGGTATGCATTTTGTGTTTTAAGATTTTTAACTTGTTCTTCCTTCAGAGTTAACTGTTCTCTCAGTCTTGTTGCTGAGTCCAATGCAGCATTCGCCTCATCCAAACGTTCCTGTAATGATGAAAGTTTTCCTCCCAGATTTTCTGCCTTTGTCTTCCATTCCCCCAGAAGGTTGTTTTGCTTTGCTAGTTTGGCAGAATACATGGCTTTTTCCTCTTGCTGGAAACGGTCTAGTACCCCCTGCAGGTTGGCTAAGGAGAGAGCATACTGCTTTACTTGTTCTTGTGAGATGGAAAGCTGCTGTGCAGTTTCATCCCTCTGTGCAGAGACTGCATTCAGTTGGAGCTGCAATGATGCTACCTGCAAACTGGCTTGACGCCTTGCGTCCGTCATTGCATCAGAGGATGAAAGTAGCTTGTCTTCCAGTGCTGTGACTTTCTTTCTTAGGCTGTTCTCCCTGTCTTCTGCAGCCAAAGCTTCACGAGTAGAAGAGTCTTGTGATTCTAAAACATGCTTATGCAGGCTCGCTAGCTCCCAGTTTAAGTGTAATTCCTTGTTATGTAAATGTTGTAGCTCATTCTGCAGGGCACTGTTTTCCATTTGTTTCTGTTTCAGGGCCAACAGGACTTGATCTCTCTCCTGTTGAAACACAGCTGCCTTCTCCTGCATGGATTTCACTGCATTTAAAAGCTGATCTAACTCCCCAGTCTTGTCCTGTTCCTTTCCTTTGAGTAGTTGTTCCAAAACAAGAGCCTTCTCCTTCATTGCCTGGCACTCAAACTCCCTTTCTTGCAGCATGATTGAAATCATGGTATTAGCCTCTTGTAATGCTTGATGTTCTGTTTCCTTTACCCTGGATGTTTCTGCTATTTTTTCATTTTCCTCTTTCAGTTTAGAAATGTCCATTTCTAAAATTAATATTCTCTCCTTCAGGTTTGTCACTGCCTGCCTTAAAAGTTCATTTTCCTTCACTTTGTTAGTGAAATTCTCATTTAACGAAAGGAACTTGGCACTGTTGGCTTCGATTAAGAGGTCTTTTTCCTTAAGTAACTTTTTAAAAACATCTTGTTTGTCCTTTATCTCCTTAACTTCTGGATCATTTTGTTCATGTTCTTTTCCTTCTAGCTCTGGGGTGGCAGCAATTAAATGACATAATCTGTGATTCTTTTCCTGTAGAGTTCTGATTGTTCCATCTTTTTCCTGCAGTGATTTTCTTAACTCTTGTAACTCTTGTTGAAGTAATTTAGAAGGCTCCCTCAGTACATCAGATTTAGTGTCCCTAAGAGATTCTGCTGACTGTGAAACAGGTGATGGTCCAGAGGAGAGCTGTGGTAAAATGATATCAAGTTTTCCTAAAAGAAGATCCTTGGTGTTGCAAAGCTGCCCTAGGCTGTGCTGAACTTGTGCTAATTTCTTCCCAAAATTTTTGAGTTTGCTTTCGTTCTGCTTGTACCGTTGGATTAGTTCAGTACGCTCTCCTTGGAATCTACAGTTATTTTCACTGTCAACCAAAACCTGAGCCTGAATTTGATGAAATTCCTCCTGTACTTGGGTTGACTCACAGTGTATGTTTTGTACTGTGGTCATCACTTGCTGTTTCCACCCTTCCATTTCCTTTACTTGTTGCTTTAATTTATCCCGTTCCTGCAGTATCTCCTCAAAGTGATGACTGTTAACACCTCCGTCCTCGTTACCAGTGCTGGATGCATGTAAAACAGTCAGTAAAGTCTGACATTTCTGACTCAATGCATCTATTTCAATGTCTTTTTCTCGAATGATATATGATAAATTATGCACAGTTTCTCTAAACATATTCTGGTCACTACTTTCAAATCGAGTGCACAAGGTTTTATTTTCTTCTTGCAGCTTCCTAAGGACTGCTTCTTTGTCAGAGACTATGTCCACCATTTTGTGGTATTCTCTTTTTAGGTGGCTATTTTCCCTAGTCCTCTCACTGAGAACAGCTAATACGTGTTCTCTCTCCAGGACAAAGGCCTGCATTTGCTGTTGGAGATAAGCAGCATCCTGGGTGTAGGGAGCTGAAGAGGTTCTTGCATGAAGAGCTTGTATTTCCGAATCTTTCTGCTGGATTATGTGAGTTAGTTTCACAAGCTCCTCTTTGGACAGCTGATCAATCTGCTTTCTTAAAGATATATTCTTTTCATTTAGAATTTTAATCTCTAATTCCCTTTCTTTTATCCCCTTTACTAACATTTTAATTTCACCTTTAGATAAATCAAGCCTTTCCCTTCCATATTCTATTTTAAGGCTCTCAACTTTCTTTTCAACAGAAATATCCAAATTTTCTGTTTGAAGTCCCTGTCTTCCTTCCTGCATCTGGGTTCTGGCTTGTTCAATAGTGTCTTGCAAATTCCTTGTTTCCTCATCCTTCTCTAAGCAAAGCTGGGTCTGTGAGGTATTCATTTGCTCATGCTGGTATTGAAACTCATCCCTTTCCTTTTTGTGCTCCTCTAAAAACTGAAGCACTTGAATCTCACTCTGGTTTTGATCTTCAGTTGTCTTCTGATGATGTTGTGTTTCCTCTTGAAGATCACCCTTTACCATATACAGTTGAGATACGTCAGACTCAGTGGCTGGCTGCTGATTCTGCACCTGCTCCTGTAGCACAATCTGTCCTACTCTAAGATGACTGATGTCTACATCTTCCTCTTGTAATTCATTTTGGTAACTTGTAGATCGCTGCTTGACTTGAAGCTGTGAGGCTTCATGCTGCTCTTCTAGGTCTGCACAGTGTTTAAGTCTCTCATTCGCTGATTTTAAGGTTGAATGGATGGATTCGCTCTCCTCTCTGCTTGAGTTAGGTAAAGCTGCTTCCACGTCCTCCATGCCTTCCATTAGCAATCCTGTTGTCAAGTTTGACCTCTGTCCAGTGAGAAAAGCCAGGCTGCCCCTCACTCTGCCCAGAGTTTGTCCCAAGCTGGAGCCGAGGTCACCAAGCCAGGACAACATCGCTGTGGGTCAAGGACCTACACGGTCTGCTCTGAGTGAAGCAGCCGATGTGGTCAGACTCTCCCACCAGGTGTCCTCCAACTGCTGCCTTGACGGAACTAGTCCAAATCTAAGCACTCAGGATTCCACAGCACAGTGAGGGGTTGCTGGGCAACACCAGCTTCAGGGGCTCCCCCCAGCTGCCCGGCTCTGCCCAGAAACACCAAGACCTGGCCTGGGACTTGACCACAGGCCTCCACCAGTGACTCAGTCAGGTCCACGGAGCCTCCGCTCCTTCCCACACCTTCCCCCCATCTGAATGGGCTTTTTCTTCCTCTGCTTTCCTGACTTTCCCCGGTTCCACGGGCAATTCCTGCCGCCTCCACCCCAGTGCAGGGACACCTGCCCTGAGAGCAGTGGCTTATTGGAGTCCAATTTTATGACAGTTGATTTTTAGGTTGTTTTCTCTACATTTTAATCTGTTTAGGGCAAGAATATGCCTCGTACTTATTTCTCTTAGAAGTATATTTTTTATTCAAAAATAAATATTTTGTAATACTTGGAAAGGAAAAAGTGAAAAAATAGAAAAAATGGAATTCATTTCAAATTTTTAAAATGTGTGTTCACCTCTTTTAGAAATGCGCAGTCTCGGGCAACATCCCAGATCTGCTGATTCAGAAACAACGTTTAAGAAGATAAGCAGGTGTTGTGCTCATTAATGTGTGAGAAGCTCAAAATTGTAACGATTTTAAGATGCAGCATTTTAATTATGGTATTTATTGACTGTCTTATTTTAGTACAAGTGCTGGACACTTTGCCTAGTGCTTCGTATGCATTTTCTCATTTAATTCTCACACGGGCTATTCTAGCTCTCTTACCTTTTCTTACCAATTTTAAAATAAACTTGTCAATTTCTCCAAAAAATCAGTGCAATTTTCATTGCAGCCGTTCAGTTTATCGATTAATTCAGAATAAACTGACATAACATTAAGGTTTCTAGCCCATCAAAAAGGTCTATCTCAGGCAGCGGACTTGGCCAAGTGGTTAGGGCATCCTTCTACCACATGGGAGGTCCGTGGTTCAAACCCCGGACCTCCTGGACTCGTGTGGAGCTGGCCCATGCGCAGTGCCGATGCGCGCAAGGAGTGCCCTGCCACACAGGGCTGTCCCCCTCGTAGGAGTGTCCGCCGCATAGGGGAGCCCCATGCGCAAGGAGTGCGCCCCGTAAGGAGAGCCGCCCAGCACCAAAGAAAGTGCAGTCTGCGTAGGAATGGTGCCGCACATCCGGAGAGCTGACACAGCAAGGTGACAGAAACACGGATTCCAGCCCCTCTGACAACAAGAGGAGCAGACAAAGAAGATGCAGCAAACAGACACAGAGGAGCAGGGTGGGCGGGAGAAGGAGAGAGAAATAAATAAATGAATAAATCTTTTAAAGAATTTTTTTAAAAAGAGAAAGTTATATCTCTCTGTTCATCTAGGTAGTCTATATTTTTCATTTAGGTTCTCTTTTATTTCTCATAGAGATACTTTATAGTTTGTAATTTTTTGAAAAAATATTTCCATTAGAAATTTGTGGTTTTACAGGACAGTCTTACATAAAATTAAGGATTTCCAAGTACTACCTCATCACCAAGCCATTGTGTTGGTATAGAAGTTTTGTTAGAATTCATGATAGTTACAATTAAGGAAAGAGTAATGAATTAATACATCTCCTTCAGTAAATCAGACTGAGATAAATTTATAGTTTTTTCACACATCGTCTTCAGCCCCTATTATTTTTGAGATATTCAGATAGTTGTGCGTGATATTGTAATGACATATACAAGCCATTGTACAGTTGTCAAAACATAGGTAATTGTGTGGTCCAAAATGTAAAGCGTAACGTAAACTATACACCACTCTTAGCAGCAATGCTTCAATCTGTGTTTATTTATTTATTTTTTAATTTTTTAAAAATTGATTTTGTAAAAATATTACATTAAAAAAATATGAGGTCCCATTCAACCCTGCCACCCCCACCGCACCCCTCCCCCCCCAGCAACACTCACTCCCATCATCCTGACACATCCATTGCATTTGGTAAGTTCAATCTGTGTTTATTAATTGCAACCAATATACCATATTGATGAAAGATGTTAATGGGTAAAAGTGTAGAAGCAGGAAGTTTGGGGTATATGGGAATCCCTGATATTTTTGATGTACCATTTATATAATCTAAAGCCCCTTTTATTTTCTTGTTACAATGTCTATAATCCATCATGTACCATAAGGTTCACTGTGTTGACATACAAGCCTTTGTGCAAAATGTCCACTTTCCTAGGATTCTCATGATGAACCTTCTTTAAAGCCTTTACCCCAGTGAAAACACTATTATTTTAGAATTCCCTGTTCATGTTTCACTCTTTGCTGCCACTGGACCTTTGCACATGTCATAGAACCTACCTGTCATATTCTTTATCCGCTCATATCTTGTGTTGTTTTTCTTTATTGATCTCTGTCCCTTTATGTTTCCTATCTGACTTGGAATCCCCTTCCTTTCCAGAACTTGCTCTTCCAGAAAAGCAACTCTCCTTCCAACTCTGACCATTCCCTTGCAGTTTGATCCCCTTAACAATTTATTCAATTTATAACATTCATAGATCTTGTATAATATATGAATCTTAATTCAGCAGTCCTGTCATCATATAGTGATTCCATTAACAAAAATGTTGTAGGTTGTACGTAAATGTAATATTTCTTTAAAAGGTTTGCATTATGCATTGGCAGTGATTCAATTCAATGAATTTGGATTTTTTTCCATGCTATATTTTAAGGAACATTATTATGCAAGTTGAGTTACATCTATAATTTGTTGGCTGTCAGGATGTTCTGGTGGATTCCTAAGAATGGTTCCCTAAACTGGTTTGGGTATGTTACTTTGGCCCTATTTCTATTCTTCCTTAGTATCATGTATTAGGTACAGCAATCAATAAATGCTAAGAGTGGTCAACCATGTGTAAGATCAGATGCCTTTGATTTAAAGATTGTGTGCCTTTGATTTTCCTGGTTTAGATTCCTGTTTTTAAAATACTTTAGATCGTTTTGAAGAGAAGCTGTATCCATTTTCATGGTTGGCATCTAATTCAATGCGTAGTCAAAGAGTGACTCATTCTCGTTGCATATTTCCTGTTAAATCAATGTATATATGCCAGTCTTCCACTCACTAACCAAATATTTCTTCCCATTAGATGTATATTTTCATGTCGTTGGACTCAAAGCTTGGTACAATCACAGAATATTAGATATGGCATCAAGTCGTGGCTTTGCTACTCAGTAGCTGGGTGAACTTGACCATGCCATTTAATTTCTGCATTCCTGTTATTTTATCTGTGAAATGGGGATGATATTTATTTCGCCACCTGCCACATATGATTATTGTAAGGATCAAAATGAAACTGAAGTTAATGTGACCTGAAGAGACTTGAGTGACTGAATCCTGAGGTTGCACAGCCAGGAGAGCAATAAAGCCAGGACTGAGCTGAGGGCTGCTTGTGCCTTGGTGACTGTTTCAACACAACTTTGTTCTGTACCTTGGTAGATAGTCTCTGTGTGAGTTTGTTGACATAAGCTTTGTGAAAGTGCTTTGTAAACTAGAAAGGACACAACCAATCCACGGTTCACAGGATGGAGGAATAGAATATGGATTAGAGTGGACTTACTGATATTCTATTCATGAACTATTGTGATTAGTAATGGAAGAAAATGTGGCATTGGTGTGGAGAAAGTGGCCATGGTGGCTGCTGGGTGTGGGGAATGAGAGGAAGAGATGAGATGTGGAGGTGTTTTAGGGACTTGGAGTTGTCCTGGGTGGTGCTTCAGGGACAATTACCGGAGATTGTATGTCCTCCCATGGCCCACTGGATGGAACGTGGGAGAGTGTGGGCTATGATGTGGACCATTGACCATGAGGGGCAGCGATGCTCAGAGATGTATTCACCAAATGCAGTGAATGTCTCATGATGACTGAGGAGAATGTTGCTATGGGGGGAGGAGGGCGGTGGGGGGTATATGGGGACCTCATATTTTTTGAATGTAACATTAAAAAAATAAAGACAAAAATAAAAAATAAAAAAAGAAATAAATGTAAGTTGATAGTTTCTTATATGTCTGTCAAAGAATTTTGTTATTTTCCAAATGTTTGTCTAAATTCAATGATGTCCATCATAGAGAGGTTCTTTATTTTAATCTACTTAAAAAAAAACATACAAGTGTTTTCCCCTTCCCCTCCCTACCTTCTCCTGCCCTGCTTTTTTTTTTTTTTTAAATCTGTATTCTTCTGTATCTATTTCTCTCTCTCTTTCTCTTTTTGTCTTTTCTTCTCGTTTTTTCTCCTCTAGGATTCTTTGGGATTCGCTTCTGGGGACCTCTGATGTGCAGAGAGGTTCCCTGTCAGTTGTGGCACTTCAGTTCCTGGTTTTTTCTGTGTTTCTCCTTGACTCTCCCCTCCATCTCCCTTTTTTTTCTTGTTGCATCATCATCTTGCCGTGTGACTCACCCGTGTTGCCACTGGCTCACCATGTGGGCACTTGGCTCGCCACGTGGGCACTCACATAGGCACTTGGCTCGCCACGTGGGCACTCACACAGGCACTTGGCTCGCCACGTGGGCACTCACACAGGCACTTGGCTCGCCACGTGGGCACTTGCGTGGGCACTCGACTTGCCACAGCGGCACTTGGCTCGCCACGTGGGCTCTCGTGCAATCACTCAGCTCACCACACAGGCATGCTTTCTCTTCTTCTTTTTCACCAGGAGGCCCCAGGGATCAAACCCAGGTCCTCTCACCTGGTAGGCAGAAGTCCTATCACTTGAGCTACATCTGGTTCCCCCGAGTGTTTTTGTTAAGTTAGCAATATCTAAACAATTTATTACTTAACACATCTTGGAACTTACAAAAAATATACTCTATGCTTCCCTGAGTCTATCGAGTTTCTTATCTCAATATGTTTACCTTAAACATGGTCCCCCAAATAATGTATGTATATTCTTCCTAATTATATCATTCCTTCAGTGGAAACAGTGAAAAGATAAGTTCTTCTCAGTATGTTAACCTTAAAAGATAAATACTGTATGTATATCCTGCATATCTTCATTGGTCTTTCAGTGGAAACAATGGAAAAATAACTGGACTGGCTTAGCTTGTCCACATTCATCTTGGTAGTGAGTCTGTCTGCCTTTCTACAGATCCATTGTTATGGTGTATCCTTTTTCCCGGGTGCACTGTCAGCCAAATTTCAACACAGTCTTCTCTTTTTGGTCAGTTGTACTAGGCTGCTTGATAGTACATGTCCATTCAGTGAGTCTCAGTGGATGTCTTTTTGGGTTTTTTCCATCTACTGAAAGTAGCTCAACATTTCTACCTGATATATTCTTACCTTGTGATTTTTAGGTAGAGGATATTTCACCAAATTACAAATCAATGACTTGTGTCTGAAGTTAGCATTTGTACTAACCATCCCATTTCCTCAAATTCTTTTAAAAAATTATTTGTATTGTGGCAACCTATGTAACATAAATTTTGTCATTTTAACCATGTTTATGCCTGCAATTCAACAGCATTAATTACACTGGCAATGTTATACTGCCGTTACCACTATCCATTACCAAAACTTTTTCATCACTTCAAACAGAAACTCTGTGTCCACTAAGCAATGACTGCCCTTTCCATCTCCCACTGGCCCCTGGTAACCTCTAATCTTCTCTTTTTCTCTATGGCTTGGTTTACTTTAGCTGTTTCATGGTAATGGACTCAGAATATTTGTCCTTTTATGCCTTGCTGCTTTCATTTAACATAATGTGTTGAAGTTCCTTCCGTGTTAGAGCATAAATCAAAACTCCTTTTTATGACTAAATAATATTCAACTGTATATGTGTACCACAGTCTGTTTACCCATTCACCTGCTGATAGACATTTGGGTCATTTTTACCCTTGGCTATTGTGAATAATGCTCTTCTGAACATTGTTGTCCAGTTATCTGAGTCACTGTTTTCAGTTCTTTTCAATATATACCTAGGGACAGAATTTCTGGGTCATATGGTAATTGTATGTTCCACTTTTTGAAGAATGGCCAGATGGCAGCATTTTACATTCCCACTGTCAATTCAGGAGGGTTCTGTTTTAGTTTCCGTGCTGCTAAAACAAACACCTTGCCAGGGTGTGAGTAACAACCGGAATTTATTGTCTAAAGACTTCGGAGCCTACAAGTCTTGCTTCTTCCTGGGGTTGGTGTCTTCTAGCTGGCCTGCAGTCTCTGTGGTTCCTTGATTTTCCATCACATGACAATGCACATAGTAACGTCTTCTGTTTTTCTGTTCCAGTTTCCTTTGATTGTTGGCTTCTGGCTGTTCCCCGGCGCTGCTTTCCATGTGTCTAGTTTCCTTTGCCCATAAGGACTTCAGCTACATGGATCTTCATTCATTTGAGCACACCTTAACTAATAACATCTTCAGGGTTCCTGTTTACAAATGAGATCATACCCATGGGACCAGGGGTTGGGACCTGAACGTGCCTTTTGTCATAGCTATGATTCAATCCCCAACAGTCCTCCCTTGCTACCTACCACCAAAGGATATGCTCTTCACAAATGCAAAATACGTGAGTTCCTTCACAACATCCCCAAAACCTTATGCCATTTTAGAACAATGCTAAGAATAAACTCTCAAATAAACTCTCAGCAAAATCTGTCACGGGTATGGTCCATCCTGGGGCAAAATTCCCCTTTCAGATGGACGTGGAAACCTGGAAAACCACTTATCAGCATCTAATGTACAATGGTGGAGCAGGCGTAGACCAAATATTCCCATTGCAGAAAGGACAAATTAGCAGGAAAACAGAGGTCATGGGTTCCATACGATTCTAAAACCAAGCAGGGCAAACTCTATTAGCTCTCAAGATCTGAAAGCCACCTGTGGCTTGATGCTTAGTCCATTGTGCCTGATAGAGCAGCAGCCCACCTCTTCTAAGCCTTTGTGTAGAGGCCCTGCTCTCCCCAAACACTGGTTCCACACTCTCCGAGCATTGGAATGGTGGCCCGGTTCTCCATTAGTACCCAAGTCCAGCGCACAGCCCCACGATCTCCAAGCTCTGGGTGGTGGCTCTCTCCTTGAACAACATGGCACAAGACTCACCATCTCTAAGCACATCAGTTCAGGCCTTCTCTGTTCCCCTCAGTCCAGGCTGGCAGTGGTTCCACTCATACAAGATTGGAGAAAACCTTGTTGGCTTTGCGTGTGGTTCAGGGGGAGCCGCACCATCAGACAATAGAACAGTCCACAGATCCTGCCTGGGCAAGTGCATTTCCAGTCCTGACCTCCACTGAAATGGCCGAGTGGACCCCTGTTCAGCCACACCTTCTTTAGCGTAGGGTGTTGGGTTTCACCCTTACCTGGACCCTGTCTTCTGGGAACTCTCTGAAAGCTCAGGAAGTCTCTGATAGAGCCATTTCTGACCCTAGTTTCAGAAACATTATCTGGATAAACTGAGAATTTTTCAAATCATCAATCACTGTTTTATTTGTTTATGTGTATGTGCTTAACAATTCAATCCTCTGTTTCTCTCTTTCCTCTCTGATTTCACTATGAGCTGCGAGGAGAAACCAGGCTGTACCTTCCACATTTAGCTGGGATATCTGTCTCCTCAGCTTAATGTCCAAGTTCATCACTCTAAAATTCTGCCTTCCATCCAACATCAGAAACTCAGTTTTACTAAGTTCTCTGCTGTTTAGCAAGGATTGGGTCTTTTCAAACTTCCAATGCCACAGTCATCATTCTCTTCGAAGGCCCTGCCGGTGGTATCTTTAACATCAGTTCTACTCACATTTTGTTCATGATGAATTACGCATTCTCCAAGATGATAACAAACTTTTTTTCCAGCTCTCACTCATTTTTTGAATGCTCACAATTCTTCTAGCCTTTACTCCATACCTATTACAAAGCTGTTCCCATATTTTTAGGTATTCGTAATAGGAGCACCTCACTTTCCGTTCCCAAAAACTCCTTTAGTGTCTTGGCTGCTAAAACAATTCCCATGAAGTCATTTGCCTGAACAGCAGGAGTTTATTGGCTAAGACTTTCAGAGACTGGAAGGCTGGCTCCTTCCTGGGGTCAGTGTCTTGTGACTGGCTGTGTTCTGTGGTTCCTCGGCTTTTCTGTCACATGACAAAATGCACAGGGTGGCATCTTCTCTTCCCTCTTCTGGACCCATTGACTTCTAGCTGCTGACTGCTCCCTGTGGCTTCTCTCCCAGTTTCCAGTTTCCTTTGCTTAGAAGGACCTCGGCCAAATTGGATTAAGGCCCACCTTCATTCAGTTTTGACACACCTTAGGTAATACCATCTGCAAAGGTCCTATTTACAAATGGGTTGACACCCGCAGGGCCCGAGATTGGGACCTGATCATGCCTTTTGGGAAGGGGAGGGCATAATTCAATTCCAACAGGAATTTCTCCACATCCCCATCCACACTTGTTATTTTCTGGAGTTTTATTTTCTTTCACTAATAATCATTGAGTATGTGTCAAGGGGTATCTCATTGTGGTTTTGATTTGCATTTCCTTAATAACTTATGATGTGGAGCATCTTTCCATGTACTTATTGACCTTTTGTATGTATTCTTTGAAGAAATGTCTCTTGAAGTCCTTTGATCATTTTCTTTTGGGTTGTCTTTTTATGGTATTAAAAACTTTCTTCGTATGTTCTGGGTAATAAGCCCTTATTGGAAGTATGATTTGCAACTATTTTCTCCCATTCTGTAGTTATCATTTCATATTCTTGATAACACCCCCACATTTTTTTTTTTTTGGATGATGTCCAGTTATCAGTGTTTCTCTTCTGTTGTTCAGGCTTTTGGTATCATATCTAGGAATCCATTACAAAATCCAAGGTCCTGGAAAATTTCCCCTTTACTTTCTTCTAACAGTTTTATGTTTTAGCTCTTGTATTAAGGTCATTGATCCATTTGGCATTAATTTTTGTGTATGATGTGAGTGCCTTAACGGTAGGCCCTAATTAGCAATTTGTCCTCCTGTGATGGAGTTAGACTCAGATATGACTTTCTACAATGCCTCTTCTGTCCCTTTTTATTGAACTTCTGGTGGATGCTGGGTTTGCTGTATGCCCAGGAGACTTCAATCTCTGGGCTGTCCAGGTTCCACCTGAGCCCTAAGTCTCAGTGGTATTGCTGCACCACCTACACTCCACTTCATTGGACTTACCCAGGTCAGCTGAGAGGGAGATGAGGATGGACAGCAACCACACCAGGGAACCAAGACAGTCTACGGCTGTGGGCACGAGAGTCACATCCACCAGCCATGTGGGAAAGAAGCCCCTTCTCAATCGAGAGAAGGAGTGGGCATCGCCATCCCAGGGTCCTAGGGACAGACAAAGAAAATATGGACTAGAGTGGACTTAATGGTATTCTACAACAGAATTATTTTTACTCTAGCAATAGGAGCAATTGTATCATTGATGTGGACACAGTGGCCTCTGGAGTTGCTAAACGCAGGGAAAGGGAAAAGGAGGTGTGATGCAGAGGCATTTTCAGGACTTGGAGATGTGCTGATTGATATTGCAGGGACAGATGCAGGACATGACATATCCTACCAGAATCCACTGGATGGACTGAAGAGAGTTTAAACTACACTGTAAGTAATAGTTTTCATCATTTGATACATCATTTGATAAAATGTATTCATCAAATGCAATGCAAGTACCACACTAATGAAAGAAGTTCTTGATGTGGGATAAGTGTGGGGTGCGGGGTGGGGCATCGGGACCTCCTACCGCTTTTAATGTCACATTTTGTGTGATCTACGTATCTTTTGAAAGTAAATAAAAATATATATCTAGGCAAATTATGTTCAGATAGTATTAGTTTTGAAAGGATTGAAAGAAGTCAGTTAAATTAAAAAAAAGATTACCTATATAAAAACAATGAGGGCGGCGGACTTGGCCCAGTGGTTAGGGCGTCTGTCTACCACACGGGAGGTCCGCGATTCAAACCCCGGGCCTCCTTGACCCGTGTGGAGATGGCCCATGTGCAGTGCTGACACGCGCAAGGACCACCATGCTACGCAGGGGTTTCCCCGCATAGGGGAGCCCAACCCGCAAGGAGTATGCCCCGGAAGGAGAGCTGCACAGCGCAAAAGAAAGTGCAGCCTGCCCACGAATGGCACAGCACACACAGAGCACTGACACAACAAGATGATGCAACAAAAAGAAACACAGATTCCCGTGGGGCTGACAACAACAGAAGCAGACAAAGAAGAACACACAGCAAAACAGACACAGAGGACAACTGGGGTGGGGGAGGGAGGGGAGATAAATAAATAAACAAATAAATAAACAAACAAACAAATAAATAAATAAATAAACCTTTAAAAAAGAAGACACCAGTCACGAATTCCAAGAAGAGAGCAGAATACAAAGACATGGGACTCTTTCCTCCTCCAGAAAAGTATCTGCAGGACAGGCTGAAACAGACTGGAAAAAGATCTCTAGGCTTTAGGACAGCAGGTGAAGGCTGAACCCCACCCAGAACAGAGACGGACAAAGGAGGGGAATCGCGGCAGAAGAACTGTGACTGGAAAGCAGCAGCTACTGCTCCTGGCACCCTCCCCGACTCTAAGGACTTCACAATACTCAGGCCTCTCAGCCAACTTTAGACAAAGGGGTCTCTAGGGATCCACAGCCCCTGGAAAGCGGACGGAGAGGGACACCATCTAAGGCTGCACATTCTAACCCACAAATCTGGTCTGCTGTGTCCCCACCAGCCTTTCCAGGCCAGGTGGGACCCCTCAATCTCACTCTCTTATAGCCAGGACTGAGTGTGGAGGACTCGCCACTGCAGCAAAGAGGAGAGAGAGGGACACAGCCTAAGGCTGAAAACTTTGAACCCACAAATTTGGTCTGCGGAGTCCCAGGAGCTCTACCGGGCTGGGCAGTACCAGCCCATTGTTTGCCTTGGGAGCCTGCAAAGGACTAAGGAGATCTGACCCTCTCAATCTCCTACTCTACTAACCTGGAATGACTGTGGAGGACACAGAGGGGAGTGGAACCATTTCCTACCCAGGAAAAGAGAGGGGGTTGCTGGAGAAGTCTGACGAATTCTTTCTGAGAAAGTTTAAATTACAAGGCTCTTCATCTCCAGGCAAGAACCTCTACCACACTGTTCCAGTCTGTGTCACAGCAAAAACGCTCCAGCCAGGCACTGACCTGAAAGGGCTGCCAAAGAGTACCTTCCAGGAGCAGAACTAGGTAGAACACATGAGTAAATTAAAAATAAATTGCAGAGGCTTCTGCTAGCCTATATGGCTTCCCTCCGAAGGCCCCAGGAAGCAAGTCTGCAACCCATTACTGGGCATAGCAGTTTGATATTACTGATGAATTCCAAAAAGAAATATTGGATTAGGCTCATAAATTGGTCTTTTCCTCAGGGTATAGTACATTATCTTGGATTCAGAGGTTTATGTGATTAAATAATGATCAAGGCTTTGATGGGGCCACATCAGCAGGACGTTGTATCCCTGCCCCTTGGTGGATGGGACTCACAGAGAAAACAACATGACAAAAGAGATGGCTGGAGTTTTTGAGCTGTAGCCCAGGAAGTGAACACACAGGAGATCATCGCCAGAGGAACAGAGAGAGCTCTTTAGACACAGCTGAAGCCCAAGGGAGAGGACAGATATATTTGCCTGATACTCTACAGCTGACTTCGTAGAGAGAGGCAAAGCCTAGAGAGCCTTCTAGTCTAGAGCTGAACTTGTGGTGAACAGACAGGAGCTGGACGTGGAGAGAATTGAACCCCAGGAAGAGAGGAACCCAGGAAGCCTGAACCCTGGCACACATCGGCAGCCATCTTCCTCCAAATTGTGGCAACAGACTTTGGTGAGGGAAGTAACTTGCACTTCAGAGCGTGGTAAATAAGCTTCTACCCCAAATAAACACCTTGTATAAAGGCAACAGATTAATGATATTCTGCATCAGCACCCCTTTGGCTGACACTGGGTGCGGAGCCCTGTTTTGAGCAAAGAACAGGGACAAGACAAACCATCCAGGAGGAACACAGAATCAAAGAGCAGCAATAACACACAGCCTCCCACCACCAAAGCCCAACAACAGAGAAAGAAACTGAGCATCTGAGGAAACTGCATCCTAATCAGATGCCTAGCATCAGCAAAAATTTACAAGCCAGACTAAAAAAATGACAGACATGACCCAGGAAAAGGAATATAACAAAGCCTCAAAAGAGACACAGGATTTGAGAAAACTAATTAATGAGATGCATATACACAGTTCCAAAATCAAATTGAAAGAAAAATGAAAGAAAAATATGGCTAAAGAAATGAATGAGATCAAGAAGATACTGAACAAGCACACACAAAAAACGTGAAACCCGAAATAGAAAAGTAACAGAGCTAATGGGAAGGAAAGACACGATAGACATACAGCAAACTCGAAATGAAAGAAGAAAGAATAAGTGATACCAAAGACAGAAGAGCTAAAATTACAGAGAGAAAAGACTGGGAAAAAATGAACATGGGTTCAGAGAGGTTGAATGACAACTCAAAAACCAACAACAAACATGTCATAAGATATCCAGAAGGAGAAGACAGGGGAAGGAGGGGAGGGGCTAGTATTTGAGGAAATACTAGTTGAAAATTTCCCAACTCCAGGGAAAGAAATTAACCTACATGTCTAAGAAGCCCACTGTATCCCAATCAGAATAAATCCAAATACACCTATTCCAAGACACATACTACTGAGAAAGTCAAACCTCAGAGATAAAGAGAAAATTCTGAGAGCAGTAAGAGAGAAGAGAACCATTACTTACAAGGGACACCCAGTAAGATTTAGTACAGATTCCTCATGAGAAACCATGGAGGCAAGCAGACTGCACTATGATAAAATTAGGAGACCAAAAGAGAAAAACTGCCAGCCGAGAATTCTGCATTCACCAAAATTGTCCTTCAAATACGAAGGCGGGTATATAATATTCACAAGCCAATACAAATAGAGTTCATAATAAAGAATCCATCTTGCAGGATATATTAAGGGAAGCCTTAGAACCTGAAAGAAAAAGGAGAGTGAAGCTTGGAGGAGAGAATAGGAGAATAGAAGGAGAACCAAAAAAGTAAAAAGACAGACCAAAATGTGATATGACATATGATAACCAAAGAAGAAAATGGAGGAAAGAACTAATGCATTTACAGTAATATCACTGAATATGAATAGATTAAACTGACCAATTAAGAAATACAGGCTGACAGGATGTATTTAAAAAAAGCATGAGTCAGTCGTATGCTGCGTACCAGAGACCCACCTTAGACCCACGGATACAAACTGCCTGAAAGTGAAAGGCTGGAAAAAGATACTCCATGCAAATAGTAACCAAAAACAAGCAGGCTTAGCTATACTAATATTGGAGAAAACAGACAGTAAGTGCAAAAAGTTAAGAGAGATACAGAAGGCCATTAAATATTAATAAAAGGGACAAGCAACCAGGAAGGTATAACAGACATAAATATCTATGCACCTAACCAAGGTCTCCCAAATACATGGAACAAACTCTGGGAAAATTGAACAGAGAAACAGGCATCTCTACAATAAACAAGTGGAGATTTTAAAACACCTCTCACAACATTAGACAGAACTAGACAGAAGACCAACAAGGAAAGAGAGACCTGAAACAATATGATCAATAAGTTAGACCTAACACACATATACAGAACACAGCATCCAAACTCAGTGCATTAGACATTCTTTGAACATACCCATGCATCCTTCTCAAGGACAGACCACATATCAGGGCACAATACAGCACTCAATAAATATAAACATAATCAATTTATACAAAGCATCTTCTCAGATCAGAAGGGAATCAAAATCACAATCAATGACAGAGAGAAAAAGTTAAATTCACAAATGCCTATATTAAAAAAGAAGAAAGAGCTAAAATCCAAGAATTAACTGAACAACAGAAGAAACAAGAAAAAGAAAAGCAAACCATCCTCAAAACAAGCAGGAGATAAGAAAGATTAGAATAGAATTGAAGGAAATTGAGAAAGAAAAAAAAAAAAAACAGTCAAAACCAAAAGCCAGTTATTTGAGATGGAGATCAGTAAAATTCACAAACCCCTACCAAGATTAACAACGAAAAAAAAAATCCTAATAAATACAATTGGAAATGAAAGAGGGGAAGTTATGACTGATCCCACAGAACTAAAAAGGATCATAAGAGGATATTCTGAGAAACTGTCTGCCAACAAACTAAACAACCTAGAGGAAATGAGCAAACGCCAAGAAAAGCACAACCAGCCTACATTAACGCTACAAGAAATACAAGAACTTACCAAACCAATCACATTGAAGGACACTGAAACTGTCTTTAAAAATCACCAACAATGGAAAAATCTAGGACCATGTCACTTCACAGGTGAATTCTACCAAACATTTAAAAAAGAATTAACACCAATCCTGTTTAAACTCTTCCAGAAAGTTGAAAAGGAGGGAAAATAACCCACCATTTTTTAGAAAGCCAACATCACTGTAATACCAAACCCAAATAAAGACACAGTAAAGAAAAGAAATTACCGACCAATCTCTCTAATGAACATTGATGCAAAAATTCTTACCAAAATATTTATAAATCGAATCCAGCACCATATCAAAAGTCCTATACATCACAATCAAGTGGGATTTATTCCTGATGGGCATGCCTGGTTCAATATTCGAACATCAATCGTTGTGATACACAACATTAATAAATGGAAGGAAAAAAAGACACATGATCATCTCAATCAAGGAGAAAAGGCATTCGATTAAAACCAGTATCATTTCTTATAAAAACATTTCAAAACAGAAGAATAGAAGGATTATTCCTGAATATGATAAAAACCACACATGAAAAACCCACACCTGACATCGCACCAACTGGGGAAAGGTTGAAAGCTTTCCCTCTAATACTGGGAACTAAACAAGGATGCCCACCAGCACCATTGTTATTCAGCATTGTAACAGAAGCTCTAGGTAGAGCAATTAGAGAAGAAAAAATAATTGAAGACGTATAAAGAAGAAAGAGGAAGTCACCTTATATTATATTTAGAAAATTCTGAAATGTCTACAACAAAGCTATTTGAGCTAATAAATGAGTTCAGCACAATGGCAGGCAGCAGGATCAACACGGAGAAATTAGTTATATTTTTGTACACTAGTATTCCACATTTTGAGGAGAAAAAAAGGGGAAAATTTCATTTACAATAGCAACAAAAACACTCAAATACCTAGCGATCAATTTAACAAAAGACGCACAGGACCTATAGGGAGAAGATTACAAAACAATGCTCAAAGAAATTTGAAAAGACCGAAACAATTGGAAAGACATTCCATGTTTGTGAACTGGAAGACCAAACACCATAAAGATGTGAATCCTACCCAGACTGATTTATAGATTCACTGCAAGACCAAGCAAAATTTCAACAGCCTACTTTAGAGAAACAGAAAAGACAATTACCAAACCACTTGGAAGGGAAGTGCATGTGAATAGCCAAAAGTATTCTAAAAAAGAACAACAACACAGAAGTAATTTCACTGGCTGACCTTGAAACATATTGCAATGCTACGCTGGACAAATTCACATGATACTGCAATAAAAAGAGAAAGAGCGATGAGTGGGATAGAACTGCGAGTACAGGAATTAACCGTCACCTCTATGGTCAAGTGGTTTTTGACAAGCCCTCCAAGCCTGTGTTAATGGGAAAAAAACAAGACTCTTCAGCAAATGCTGCTGGGAGAACAGGTTATCTGTAACCAAAAGAATGAAAGGCAACCCCTATCTCACTCTCTATATAAGAATCAACTCAAGGGAAGCAGATTTGGCTCAACTGATGGAGCATCCACCTACCAGATGGGAGGCCCAGGGTTCAGACCCAGGCTCACCTGACCCATGTGGTGAGCTAGCCAACACGGAGCGCTGATGCACGCAAAGAGTGCCGTGCCCCGCAGGGGTGTGCCCTCCGTAGGGAAACCCCGTGCCCAAGGAGCACGCCCCCACAAGGAGAGCCGCCCTGTGTGAAAAAGTTCAGCCTGCCCAGGAGTGGTGCCATGCACACGGAGAGCTGACACAGCAAGACGACACAACAAAAAGAGACACAGATTCCCGGTTCCAATGACAAGAATGCAAGCAAACTCAGAAGAACACACAATGAATGGACACAGAGAACAGACAATGGGTGTGGGGGGAAGGGAAGGGGAGAGAAGTAAAATTAAAAGCTTTCTAAAAAATTAATAAATAAATAAATGATAATAACACACAAAAAAAGAATCAACTCAAAATGGATACAAAGACCTAAATAGAAAAGCAAGTACCAAAAAACTACTAGAAGAAAACGTAGGGAAGCATCTTAAAAACCTTGTGGTAAGTGGTGGTTTCTTGGACCTTACACCCAAAGCACAAACATCAAAAGAGAAATTACATAAATTGGACCTCCTTAAAACTAAACACTTTTGCACCTCCCAGGACTTTGTCAAAAGGGGGAAAAGGCAGCCAATTCAGTGGAAGAAGATACTTAGTAATCACATGTCCCATAAGGGTTTAATATCCCAGATATAGAGAGATGTTTCAACTCAACAATAAAAAGACAAATGACGCAAAAGACATGAATAGACATTTGTTGAAAGAAGAAATACAAATGTCAAAAAGCACATGAAAAAATATTCGACATCATTAATGATTAGGGAAATGCAAATCACGACGAGATATCACTTCACAGCTATCAGAAGGGCCACTATTAAAAAGTCAGAGAACTACAAGTGTTGCGGAGGATGTGGAAAGACAGGAACATTTATTCACTGTTGGTAGGAATGCAGAATGCTACATCCACTGTGCACGACTGTTTGGCAGTTCCTAGAGAAGTGGAATATAGATTCGCCACGTGATCCTGCACCACCACTACTGGGTACATTCCCGGAAGAACTGAGAACAGTGATATCAACAGGAGTCTGCACACCTACATTCATAGTGGCGTTATTCACAATTGCCAAAACCTGGAAACAGCCCAGGTTTCCATCAGCCGGTGAACAGATAAACTGTGTTGTATTCACACGATGGAAGATCACGCAATGCTAAGAAGAAATAAAGTCATCAACCACACGACAACGGGAATGCACCTGGAGGACAGGATGGTGAGTGAAGCACATCCCAGGCACCAGCCAATAGATACTCGTATTTTTTTTCCAGTTGTGGCTGTCAGGCACTTGCCCTGATTAAAAAACCGTGATGTATTGACATGACGGAACATTATGCGGGCAGTAAAAAGAAATGACGTCATAAAGCATATGACAACGTGGATGAATCTACAGGACATTATATTGAGGGAAGCCAGCCAGACACAAAAGGACAAATACCATATGAGCAAGTTACCATTAACCAAATATATTGTGTAATATATTGTATGATTGAAAAAAAGTGTATATGTATGCAATATATTTTAGAAATGTATGATTTTATCCAACAGGGTTTTCTTTTTAAAATATTCTTTATATATTCAATTTTTAAATTTAAAAAATGAAGTGAAAAATAAAGTGAGGTTACACTAAAGACTTGAGCATTGGAGACTTTAAACTTTGTTACTTAAGAAAAAGATGTAACAAACAAGAGAGTGTAATCAAACGTTATTTTTCAGCATAGTAAAACCAAGGGTGGAATATGAATATAGATAAAACTGCATATATGACGGTTTTCTTTGAAATTGAACAAATGTATGTTAACACTACGAAATGTTAATATGTTAATATCACTTATGCTATCTGAAAGAAACCTGACACAAACTACAACCTACTGCATGCTTCTATTTATATAAAATGTAAATCAGTCTATAAAGATGAAGTTACATTTGTGGTTATGTAGGCATGGGGAAGGACTGCTAAGGGGCATGGTTTTTTCTTAAAATACTAAAAATGTTCTAAAAATTTTTATGGTGATGGATGCACAACATTGTGATTATACTAAAAGTCACTGATTATAAACTTTGGATAGATTGTGTGGTATGTGAATATATCTCAATAAAATTCCTAAATACATAAATATAATTGTGCTTCTATTTCCAGCATGGAAATCCGTTAGAGTTTTGAAGAATTTTCTTATTACTTTATTTTTCTTCTTATTGAAATAATGAAAATATTCTGATGCCGACTGAGGTAACGAATGCACATCAATGCAATTACACCAAATACCATGGGTTGTACACTTTGAATCAACTGTATGCTTTCCTTAAAATATCAATAAAACACTGATTTCCTAAAAACCTATACATGGATCAAGAAAATCATTTAAAAAAAAAAACAAAAACGGGACTTCCAATCCTCATCCAAAGATTTCATTGCTAAGCTTTTCTTATAAAACCTTCCTGGATTTTCCCACTGAGAGCACACTGTATTCTTCCTCGTCACACTTAGGATCTGCTGAGTGACAGGGCACTAGGAGAACAGCCTGGTCATCTGCATGGAAGTGACAGGGCCCCAGCAGCCCTGTCTGGCTCCCCTTCCAGGAGGCAACCCTGTGAAAACCACCTTCAGAACTGCAGGGGGAAGTGCAGGGGACAAGAGAAGGGGGTGGGGTGAGAACGTCCAGCCATCTGTCCTGAGTGAGAGCAGCGGCTCCACAGCCCTGAGCTGCTTCCCTAGAACGGAACCAACTCTTCTAAGAGGCCGAGAACAGTAAGCACAGAGGCGTCCTCTGCAGCCAGCCTCCTTTAAGGCCAGCTGGGTGACTGCTCTTGGCAGACAAAGCAGGGCGACAATGGTGTCCCCAAGACACCCAGGTCACCCCCCTGCCAAGGAGAGGCTCCTGGGGCTCCTGGAAATGCTCAGCACACCCCTGGGCTCCCTCAGCAGCCTCGGGCACGTGGCCTGACCAGCAGGCGTCCTTTCCCAGGCTGTGCAGAGGGTCCTAGCAGCCACCCAAATCCAGTGGCCCACTGGCCAGCTGCCCTTCTCAGGCCCTAGCAAGCTATCACCTTAGCAAGAGCTATCGAACCGTTTCCACCCGGCATTACTCCAGGAAATCACACTTCTAAGAAAACCTGTCACCACTAACACAAGGAAAGAGTGTCCTGGGACCAAGGGGAGCTCTGAGGGAAACCAAGGCTGAGGCTGTCCCGGGCAGTCTGTGGGGGGGAAGGGATGGCGGGGAGCGGGGGAGGGACCCTGAAGGGGAGCAGGGACCTTGGGGGAGGAAGGAAACTTGGGGTATAGAAGAGACAGTAGGGGAGGAAGTGGGGGCCACGGGGGGACAGAAGAAATTGTGGGGAAAGGAAGAGTGGGCAACTTTGTGATCATAGGGGGGACTGGAGGGGGAAGAAGAGACTTTGGAGGGGCAGGGACGGAGGGGGAGGAGGAGGGACCATGGGGGGTACTGTGGGGGGTGATGATGGGGGGAGAGACAAGTGGGGAAGTGACTTTGGGGGAGCAGGAGGAACCATGGGGACCGAGGAGGGACCCTGTGCGGGAGGGAGATTAGGGCAGGGAAAGGGACCTTGCTGAGGCTGGAAGGGCAGTGGGGGTCAGGAGGGATGGGCGGGGGGGGGGAGGACAGGAGGAAGGTTGGGGAGGGCAGGGGCCTTGCAGGGGGAGGGACCGAGGGAGCAGGAGAGACTGTGTGGGAGGAGGGGGGGGCTGGAGAAACCTGTGGGGGGGACGGCCAGAGCACAGGAGGGACCAAGAGGGGCAGGAGGGACTGTGAGGGGGCAGTAGGGACCATGAGGGGCAGGAGGGACCAAGGGGGGCAGGAGGGACCAAGGGGGACAGGAGGGACCGTGAGGGGAAGAATGCACCATGGTGGGGAAGACGGGCCGCCCTTCCCGTGAACCCCGGGACCCCTACTCCAACAGGGCCTCGCAGCGCAGGCCTGCCAGGTGGGCCGAGACCCCGACTAAATCTGCCCAGCCCCGACTGCACCCTGTGACCCCACGAAGTGCACCCCGAGCCCCCCCACTGCACCCTGCGACACCCCCGACTGCACCCTGAGACACCCCCCCCCCCATGCACCGCCTCCCCCGCCCCGCGCCGCCCTGAAGCAGCGCCCCCGCCAGGCCCCACCGGAGCCCCACCAGGCCCTGAGGGCGCGCAGGACCAGGGCCGCACACCACTTCCCGGGACCCGCGCCCCCCACGCGGCCAGAGCGGGGGGCTCCTCGCCCCCTTCTCCGCGCCCCCGGTGGTGCCTGCCCGCCTGCCTTGCCCCGACGCCAAATCCATCCCAAACTTACCGCTACCCGAGGTGGGACACGGGCGGGGTCCCTGGGTGCGGGGCCGAGTGCTCCCGCAGCCCCCACGCCCGCCGACCACATGCCCTCCCGCCCTCGTGGTCCCGGGCGGCGTCCCCGGAGCACCCAGCAGGGCCTCCTGCGCCCCACACGCTGCCAGCTCTTCAAGGCGCCACCGGCCGGGGACGGGGCGGGGCTTCAGGGGCGGAGCATCTGCATCTGCGCCAGCGCCTGGGCCAATGAGCTCCCGCCCCGCTCCGGACGCCACGCCCCTACGGGGGCCTGTCCTACCCTTGACGGACAGCCACAGGCACCCAATCACCTACTACCCGGCTTGATCCCCGGACACCTGTGCAAAAATCAAACACGTACAGCAATAATGATCAATATGCGGTGGAAATCAAGAAATAAATCATCATTTATAATAATAATATAAAAACATCACATACTTAGGAATAAATTTAAATAAAGATGTAAATGACAAACACAGAAAACTACACAACACTTTAATCAAAGATGACGTAAATAAATGGAAAAATAGTCCCTGTCCATCAATACGAAGAATAAACGTCATTACGGTGTCTATACTGCCCGAAATAATCTACAGGTTGAATGCAATCCTAATAAAAATCAACACAGCATTTTTTACTGATTTGGAAATACTCCCTATGAGATGTATTTGGAAGGGCAAGGGACCCTGAACAGTCACAGACATATTGAAAAAGGAAAATGAAATCAAGAAAGGGCACTACCTGACATTAAAACATATTACAAACCTACAGTGGTCAAAACTGCATTATACTGTCACAAGGACAGACATACTAACCAATGGAACTGGACTGAGAGTCGGGATATAGATCCTGATGTATAGAGTCACCTGATGTTCGACAGGGCACCAAGCCCAATCAACTGGGAGAGTATGGCCTCGGCAACAAGTGGTCCTTGGAGAACTGCATATCCATACGCAAAGGAATGAGAGATGAACACCTGATATAAAAATCAACATGAGGTGCATCAAAGATCCAAATATAAAAGCCAAGACCATAAAGACCTTGGAAGATAACCTAAGGAAGGATCTACAGGACCTTGTGATAGGAAATGGCTTCATGAACTTCACACTCAAACAGGAACAGAAAAAGAAAAAATAGATGAAAGGGACCTCCTCAAAATTAAAACCTTTTGTACCTCAAAGAAGTTTCTCAAGAAAGTGACAAGGCAGCCTCCCTAATGCAAGGAAATATTTGGTAACCATATACCTGAGGGAGCCTAATATCCAGCATATGGAAAGGAATCCTTTATCTCAAAATAAAGAGACAAACAACCCATTTAAAAAATGGGCAAGAGATTTGAACAGACATTTCTCCAAAGAAGAAATACAAATGGCTAAGAAGCACATGAAAAGATCCTCAACATCAATAATTAGAAGGGAAATGCAAATCAAATCTATAATGATGTACCATCTTACACCCATTACACTGGCTACTATTAAAAACGAAAGGATTTCAAGTGTTGGAGAGGATGTGGAGGAAGAGGAACCCTCATTCCCTGCTGGTGGGAATGTAGAATGGCCAGGCATTGTGGAGGACAGATTGGCACTTCCTCCAAAAACTAACTATAGGTCTGCCACATGACCCAGAAATTTCACTACTGAGTATATACCCACAACTGAAAACAAGGATGCGAACAGAACTATGCACACCAATATGCATACTGGCATTATTCACTATTGCCAAACGGAATCACCCCAAATGCCCTTCGACAGATGAAGGGATACACAAAATGTGGTATACACATACAATGGAATGCTACTCAGCTGTAAGAAGGAATACAGTGCGAACATACGGGTAACAAGGATGAATATTGAGAACCTTCTGTTGAGTGAGCAAGTCACGAGTTTGAGGACAAACATTACGTGACCTCTCAGATATGAGGTAAGCAAATCGAGCCGACTCAGAGAGCTACAGTCTGGAAGACAGGCTTACAGGAAAGAGAAGGTTGTGAGTAAATACCCACACTGGCAAAATCTATGATAACGTGGAAATGAGTGTTTGCGCAGGGAAGGGATATGGTAGGGGTATAAGATTACCATTGGGTTGAGCAGTGCAAGCGTCACAGGTTCTAGGGTGGGATGTCCATGGAACTCAGGGGAATGTTGGGGGAAGATGAACCCAACAGATGAACACTGTGGATTCACAGGTATGTGGTTGAAACTACAGTGTTGAGTAAACACTCTGGCAATACGACAAGGAAGGATTACTAGTTTAAGGGGCTGAATAGGAGGCATCTGGCGTAGAATGCACCTGGAGCAGGCTTCTAGGGAGTGTGTGAGTGCTCATCATGTCACAGTGTGTTATATTGCTGAGTGGAGAGCCATACGATGAGTGGGAAGGGGTTGTACCCACTTCCTGGGGAGGCCTGATGTTCTCAAACAGAGGGGAGGGTGTCTCTCGAGAGCATGGGTGACAGACACCTAATGGGGGAGGACAGACTAGCGTGTCAAGCCCTCAGCATTGTTGCAAGTTATAGACGAATCTTGTCCTTCAAGTAGTGAAGCTTCGTTGTCACTGTGGTCTCCGAGGGGAGGGGAACAGGGGAATAGGATAGATGGAAGAGGGAAACTGGAGGGGGGAAATGGAAGTATTCTCCATGATCGTGAAATTAAGGATACAGGTCATGTTAAATTTCACTAAAAACTTATAAACCTGTACGGTCTGAAATATAAACCAAAATGTAAACTACTGACCATGGTTAGTAGCCATGTTTCAATACTTATGCATCAGTATAGCAAATGTAATATCCACATGTAAAAAGATCATTGGTGGGGAAGGGGTAAAGGGAGGATGTTGGGGTATATGGGAGTCCCTTATGTTCTGTATGTGACTTTAATGCGACCTAAAACTTCTTTGAAGACATAAAGAAGAAAATAAAGAGGTAAGACCCTGAGGTAAAAATGGAAGAGATGGCCTTGACACTGTACAGTCAAGACAACACCTATTACAGTGATGAAAGGAAAAACGTCAAAAAAGTTTTTTGTAGTATTTTTCCTCTTTCAATACCCCAATTTTTTTAAGTTTTCTTACTTTTTTCTAAACTTATATGTATTTGCATTGTAATGCTTAAACAAATCAGTATTATTTCATTTTCCTCTTAACAAAATCTGGCAATATATTAGGCTTAATTTTTTAAGAAGTTTTGGATAGCAGAGGCGGTCAGCTATGGCAGGGGAGGAGCACTGGTGTGGGTGTCATTGATGGGGATGTATGGGAGGGAGCTCGCCTTGGCAAGCGTATGACTTAGATATGTTTGTATGTTCGTTGGGTATTGTCCTAGTGGGGAGAGTTTCACACTACAACTGAAGGAGGGCTGGGTTCCCATCTGCGGAACTCTGCCACATTCCCCATGGAACAGCAACAATCCCCCAAGTGCAAGGGCAATGACCAGCTAAGAAGGATGGTCCAAGGATGGGCCCTTGATACTGAGGACTATGCTTATGACCCTGTTGCGCTTCAAGTGTCAGCTGGCCTAGTGTTGCAGGGTGCCTAAGAGTTACCTCTGAAATACCTCCACGTTGCTCCAATATGGCCACTCTCTAAATAAACAGTATATAAATGCATTACATCCCCCCAAGCATAGGACATGACTCTCAGGGACGAGGCTCCCTGGCACCCAGGGATTACAACCAAGCACGAGCTGGTGATACAGCTGGAAAAAGACCTTGAATTAAAGGGGAATTGGTAAAAACAAATGAGTTTATATGGCTAAGAGACTTCAAAATGAGTCAGGAGGTCATCAGAGGGATTGTGCTTATGCACTTCTCAGCAGGATCTCATAGACAGCCAGAGATGACACAACACAACCCCAGGTAGTGGTGCTCCCAGGGGCTATGGGGACACCCTCGTCCTATGGTCATGGCAGATACATGCAGGGTTCAGTGCCTTAACGGTAGGCCCTAATTAGCAATTTGTCCTCCTGTGATGGAGTTAGACTCAGATATGACTTTCTACAATGCCTCTTCTGTCCCTTTTTATTGAACTTCTGGTGGATGCTGGGTTTGCTGTATGCCCAGGAGACTTCAATCTCTGGGCTGTCCAGGTTCCACCTGAGCCCTAAGTCTCAGTGGTGTTGCTGCACCACCTACGCTCCACTTCATTGGACTTACCCAGGTCAGCTGAGAGGGAGATGAGGATGGACAACAACCACACCAGGGAACCAAGACAGTCTACGGCTGTGGGCACGAGAGTCACATCCACCAGCCATGTGGGAAAGAAGCCCCTTCTCAATCGAGAGAAGGAGTGAGCATCGCCATCCCAGGGTCCTAGGGATAGACAAAGAAAATATGGACTAGAGTGGACTTAATGGTATTCTACAACAGAATTATTTTTACTCTAGCAATAGGAGCAATTGTATCATTGATGTGGACACAGTGGCCTCTGGAGTTGCTAAACGCAGGGAAAGGGAAAAGGAGGTGTGATGCAGAGGCATTTTCAGGACTTGGAGATGTGCTGATTGATATTGCAGGGACAGATGCAGGACATGACATATCCTACCAGAATCCACTGGATGGACTGAAGAGAGTTTAAACTACACTGTAAGTAATAGCCCATGCTGTGTAGCGGTGCTTCAAAATGTATTCATCAAATGCAATGCAAGTACCACACTAATGAAAGAAGTTCTTGATGTGGGATAAGTGTGGGGTGCGGGGTGGGGCATCGGGACCTCCTACCGCTTTTAATGTCACATTTTGTGTGATCTACGTATCTTTTGAAAGTAAATAAAAATATATATCTAGGCAAATTATGTTCAGATAGTATTAGTTTTGAAAGGATTGAAAGAAGTCAGTTAAATTAAAAAAAAGATTACCTATATAAAAACAATGAGGGCGGTGGACTTGGCCCAGTGGTTAGGACGTCTGTCTACCACACGGGAGGTCCGCGATTCAAACCCCGGGCCTCCTTGACCCGTGTGGAGATGGCCCATGTGCAGTGCTGACACGCGCAAGGACCACCATGCTACGCAGGGGTTTCCCCGCATAGGGGAGCCCAACCCGCAAGGAGTACGCCCCGGAAGGAGAGCTGCACAGCGCAAAAGAAAGTGCAGCCTGCCCACGAATGGCACAGCACACACAGAGCACTGACACAACAAGATGATGCAACAAAAAGAAACACAGATTCCCGTGGGGCTGACAACAACAGAAGCAGACAAAGAAGAACACACAGCAAAACAGACACAGAGGACAACTGGGGTGGGGAAGGGAGGGGAGATAAATAAATAAATAAATAAATAAATAAATAAACCTTTAAAAAAAGAAGACACCAGTCACGAATTCCAAGAAGAGAGCAGAATACAAAGACATGGGACTCTTTCCTCCTCCAGAAAAGTATCTGCAGGACAGGCTGAAACAGACTGGAAAAAGATCTCTAGGCTTTAGGACAGCAGGTGAAGGCTGAACCCCACCCAGAACAGAGACGGACAAAGGAGGGGAATCGCGGCAGAAGAACTGTGACTGGAAAGCAGCAGCTACTGCTCCTGGCACCCTCCCCGACTCTAAGGACTTCACAATACTCAGGCCTCTCAGCCAACTTTAGACAAAGGGGTCTCCAGGGATCCACAGCCCCTGGAAAGCGGACGGAGAGGGACACCATCTAAGGCTGCACATTCTAACCCACAAATCTGGTCTGCTGTGTCCCCACCAGCCTTTCCAGGCCAGGTGGGACCCCTCAATCTCACTCTCTTATAGCCAGGACTGAGTGTGGAGGACTCGCCTCTGCAGCAAAGAGGAGAGAGAGGGACACAGCCTAAGGCTGAAAACTTTGAACCCACAAATTTGGTCTGCGGAGTCCCAGGAGCTCTACCGGGCTGGGCAGTACCAGCCCATTGTTTGCCTTGGGAGCCTGCAAAGGACTAAGGAGATCTGACCCTCTCAATCTCCTACTCTACTAACCTGGAATGACTGTGGAGGACACAGAGGGGAGTGGAACCATTTCCTACCCAGGAAAAGAGAGGGGGTTGCTGGAGAAGTCTGACGAATTCTTTCTGAGAAAGTTTAAATTACAAGGCTCTTCATCTCCAGGCAAGAACCTCTACCACACTGTTCCAGTCTGTGTCACAGCAAAAACGCTCCAGCCAGGCACTGACCTGAAAGGGCTGCCAAAGAGTACCTTCCAGGAGCAGAACTAGGTAGAACACATGAGTAAATTAAAAATAAATTGCAGAGGCTTCTGCTAGCCTATATGGCTTCCCTCCGAAGGCCCCAGGAAGCAAGTCTGCAACCCATTACTGGGCATAGCAGTTTGATATTACTGATGAATTCCAAAAAGAAATATTGGATTAGGCTCATAAATTGGTCTTTTCCTCAGGGTATAGTACATTATCTTGGATTCAGAGGTTTATGTGATTAAATAATGATCAAGGCTTTGATGGGGCCACATCAGCAGGACGTTGTATCCCTGCCCCTTGGTGGATGGGACTCACAGAGAAAACAACATGACAAAAGAGATGGCTGGAGTTTTTGAGCTGTAGCCCAGGAAGTGAACACACAGGAGATCATCGCCAGAGGAACAGAGAGAGCTCTTTAGACACAGCTGAAGCCCAAGGGAGAGGACAGATATATTTGCCTGATACTCTACAGCTGACTTCGTAGAGAGAGGCAAAGCCTAGAGAGCCTTCTAGTCTAGAGCTGAACTTGTGGTGAACAGACAGGAGCTGGACGTGGAGAGAATTGAACCCCAGGAAGAGAGGAACCCAGGAAGCCTGAACCCTGGCACACATCGGCAGCCATCTTCCTCCAAATTGTGGCAACAGACTTTGGTGAGGGAAGTAACTTGCACTTCAGAGCGTGGTAAATAAGCTTCTACCCCAAATAAACACCTTGTATAAAGGCAACAGATTAATGATATTCTGCATCAGCACCCCTTTGGCTGACACTGGGTGCGGAGCCCTGTTTTGAGCAAAGAACAGGGACAAGACAAACCATCCAGGAGGAACACAGAATCAAAGAGCAGCAATAACACACAGCCTCCCACCACCAAAGCCCAACAACAGAGAAAGAAACTGAGCATCTGAGGAAACTGCATCCTAATCAGATGCCTAGCATCAGCAAAAATTTACAAGCCAGACTAAAAAAATGACAGACATGACCCAGGAAAAGGAATATAACAAAGCCTCAAAAGAGACACAGGATTTGAGAAAACTAATTAATGAGATGCATATACACAGTTCCAAAATCAAATTGAAAGAAAAATGAAAGAAAAATATGGCTAAAGAAATGAATGAGATCAAGAAGATACTGAACAAGCACACACAAAAAACGTGAAACCCGAAATAGAAAAGTAACAGAGCTAATGGGAAGGAAAGACACGATAGACATACAGCAAACTCGAAATGAAAGAAGAAAGAATAAGTGATACCAAAGACAGAAGAGCTAAAATTACAGAGAGAAAAGACTGGGAAAAAATGAACATGGGTTCAGAGAGGTTGAATGACAACTCAAAAACCAACAACAAACATGTCATAAGATATCCAGAAGGAGAAGACAGGGGAAGGAGGGGAGGGGCTAGTATTTGAGGAAATAATAGTTGAAAATTTCCCAACTCCAGGGAAAGAAATTAACCTACATGTCTAAGAAGCCCACTGTATCCCAATCAGAATAAATCCAAATACACCTATTCCAAGACACATACTACTGAGAAAGTCAAACCTCAGAGATAAAGAGAAAATTCTGAGAGCAGTAAGAGAGAAGAGAACCATTACTTACAAGGGACACCCAGTAAGATTTAGTACAGATTCCTCATGAGAAACCATGGAGGCAAGCAGACTGCACTATGATAAAATTAGGAGACCAAAAGAGAAAAACTGCCAGCCGAGAATTCTGCATTCACCAAAATTGTCCTTCAAATACGAAGGCGGGTATATAATATTCACAAGCCAATACAAATAGAGTTCATAATAAAGAATCCATCTTGCAGGATATATTAAGGGAAGCCTTAGAACCTGAAAGAAAAAGGAGAGTGAAGCTTGGAGGAGAGAATAGGAGAATAGAAGGAGAACCAAAAAAGTAAAAAGACAGACCAAAATGTGATATGACATATGATAACCAAAGAAGAAAATGGAGGAAAGAACTAATGCATTTACAGTAATATCACTGAATATGAATAGATTAAACTGACCAATTAAGAAATACAGGCTGACAGGATGTATTTAAAAAAAGCATGAGTCAGTCGTATGCTGCGTACCAGAGACCCACCTTAGACCCACGGATACAAACTGCCTGAAAGTGAAAGGCTGGAAAAAGATACTCCATGCAAATAGTAACCAAAAACAAGCAGGCTTAGCTATACTAATATTGGAGAAAACAGACAGTAAGTGCAAAAAGTTAAGAGAGATACAGAAGGCCATTAAATATTAATAAAAGGGACAAGCAACCAGGAAGGTATAACAGACATAAATATCTATGCACCTAACCAAGGTCTCCCAAATACATGGAACAAACTCTGGGAAAATTGAACAGAGAAACAGGCATCTCTACAATAAACAAGTGGAGATTTTAAAACACCTCTCACAACATTAGACAGAACTAGACAGAAGACCAACAAGGAAAGAGAGACCTGAAACAATATGATCAATAAGTTAGACCTAACACACATATACAGAACACAGCATCCAAACTCAGTGCATTAGACATTCTTTGAACATACCCATGCATCCTTCTCAAGGACAGACCACATATCAGGGCACAATACAGCACTCAATAAATATAAACATAATCAATTTATACAAAGCATCTTCTCAGATCAGAAGGGAATCAAAATCACAATCAATGACAGAGAGAAAAAGTTAAATTCACAAATGCCTATATTAAAAAAGAAGAAAGAGCTAAAATCCAAGAATTAACTGAACAACAGAAGAAACAAGAAAAAGAAAAGCAAACCATCCTCAAAACAAGCAGGAGATAAGAAAGATTAGAATAGAATTGAAGGAAATTGAGAAAGAAAAAAAAAAAAAACAGTCAAAACCAAAAGCCAGTTATTTGAGATGGAGATCAGTAAAATTCACAAACCCCTACCAAGATTAACAACGAAAAAAAAAATCCTAATAAATACAATTGGAAATGAAAGAGGGGAAGTTATGACTGATCCCACAGAACTAAAAAGGATCATAAGAGGATATTCTGAGAAACTGTCTGCCAACAAACTAAACAACCTAGAGGAAATGAGCAAACGCCAAGAAAAGCACAACCAGCCTACATTAACGCTACAAGAAATACAAGAACTTACCAAACCAATCACATTGAAGGACACTGAAACTGTCTTTAAAAATCACCAACAATGGAAAAATCTAGGACCATGTCACTTCACAGGTGAATTCTACCAAACATTTAAAAAAGAATTAACACCAATCCTGTTTAAACTCTTCCAGAAAGTTGAAAAGGAGGGAAAATAACCCACCATTTTTTAGAAAGCCAACATCACTGTAATACCAAACCCAAATAAAGACACAGTAAAGAAAAGAAATTACCGACCAATCTCTCTAATGAACATTGATGCAAAAATTCTTACCAAAATATTTATAAATCGAATCCAGCACCATATCAAAAGTCCTATACATCACAATCAAGTGGGATTTATTCCTGATGGGCATGCCTGGTTCAATATTCGAACATCAATCGTTGTGATACACAACATTAATAAATGGAAGGAAAAAAAGACACATGATCATCTCAATCAAGGAGAAAAGGCATTCGATTAAAACCAGTATCATTTCTTATAAAAACATTTCAAAACAGAAGAATAGAAGGATTATTCCTGAATATGATAAAAACCACACATGAAAAACCCACACCTGACATCGCACCAACTGGGGAAAGGTTGAAAGCTTTCCCTCTAATACTGGGAACTAAACAAGGATGCCCACCAGCACCATTGTTATTCAGCATTGTAACAGAAGCTCTAGGTAGAGCAATTAGAGAAGAAAAAATAATTGAAGACGTATAAAGAAGAAAGAGGAAGTCACCTTATATTATATTTAGAAAATTCTGAAATGTCTACAACAAAGCTATTTGAGCTAATAAATGAGTTCAGCACAATGGCAGGCAGCAGGATCAACACGGAGAAATTAGTTATATTTTTGTACACTAGTATTCCACATTTTGAGGAGAAAAAAAGGGGAAAATTTCATTTACAATAGCAACAAAAACACTCAAATACCTAGCGATCAATTTAACAAAAGACGCACAGGACCTATAGGGAGAAGATTACAAAACAATGCTCAAAGAAATTTGAAAAGACCGAAACAATTGGAAAGACATTCCATGTTTGTGAACTGGAAGACCAAACACCATAAAGATGTGAATCCTACCCAGACTGATTTATAGATTCACTGCAAGACCAAGCAAAATTTCAACAGCCTACTTTAGAGAAACAGAAAAGACAATTACCAAACCACTTGGAAGGGAAGTGCATGTGAATAGCCAAAAGTATTCTAAAAAAGAACAACAACACAGAAGTAATTTCACTGGCTGACCTTGAAACATATTGCAATGCTACGCTGGACAAATTCACATGATACTGCAATAAAAAGAGAAAGAGCGATGAGTGGGATAGAACTGCGAGTACAGGAATTAACCGTCACCTCTATGGTCAAGTGGTTTTTGACAAGCCCTCCAAGCCTGTGTTAATGGGAAAAAAACAAGACTCTTCAGCAAATGCTGCTGGGAGAACAGGTTATCTGTAACCAAAAGAATGAAAGGCAACCCCTATCTCACTCTCTATATAAGAATCAACTCAAGGGAAGCAGATTTGGCTCAACTGATGGAGCATCCACCTACCAGATGGGAGGCCCAGGGTTCAGACCCAGGCTCACCTGACCCATGTGGTGAGCTAGCCAACACGGAGCGCTGATGCACGCAAAGAGTGCCGTGCCCCGCAGGGGTGTGCCCTCCGTAGGGAAACCCCGTGCCCAAGGAGCACGCCCCCACAAGGAGAGCCGCCCTGTGCGAAAAAGTTCAGCCTGCCCAGGAGTGGTGCCATGCACACGGAGAGCTGACACAGCAAGACGACACAACAAAAAGAGACACAGATTCCCGGTTCCAATGACAAGAATGCAAGCAAACTCAGAAGAACACACAATGAATGGACACAGAGAACAGACAATGGGTGTGGGGGGAAGGGAAGGGGAGAGAAGTAAAATTAAAAGCTTTCTAAAAAATTAATAAATAAATAAATGATAATAACACACAAAAAAAGAATCAACTCAAAATGGATACAAAGACCTAAATAGAAAAGCAAGTACCAAAAAACTACTAGAAGAAAACGTAGGGAAGCATCTTAAAAACCTTGTGGTAAGTGGTGGTTTCTTGGACCTTACACCCAAAGCACAAACATCAAAAGAGAAATTACATAAATTGGACCTCCTTAAAACTAAACACTTTTGCACCTCCCAGGACTTTGTCAAAAGGGGGAAAAGGCAGCCAATTCAGTGGAAGAAGATACTTAGTAATCACATGTCCCATAAGGGTTTAATATCCCAGATATAGAGAGATGTTTCAACTCAACAATAAAAAGACAAATGACGCAAAAGACATGAATAGACATTTGTTGAAAGAAGAAATACAAATGTCAAAAAGCACATGAAAAAATATTCGACATCATTAATGATTAGGGAAATGCAAATCACGACGAGATATCACTTCACAGCTATCAGAAGGGCCACTATTAAAAAGTCAGAGAACTACAAGTGTTGCGGAGGATGTGGAAAGACAGGAACATTTATTCACTGTTGGTAGGAATGCAGAATGCTACATCCACTGTGCACGACTGTTTGGCAGTTCCTAGAGAAGTGGAATATAGATTCGCCACGTGATCCTGCACCACCACTACTGGGTACATTCCCGGAAGAACTGAGAACAGTGATATCAACAGGAGTCTGCACACCTACATTCATAGTGGCGTTATTCACAATTGCCAAAACCTGGAAACAGCCCAGGTTTCCATCAGCCGGTGAACAGATAAACTGTGTTGTATTCACACGATGGAAGATCACGCAATGCTAAGAAGAAATAAAGTCATCAACCACACGACAACGGGAATGCACCTGGAGGACAGGATGGTGAGTGAAGCACATCCCAGGCACCAGCCAATAGATACTCGTATTTTTTTTCCAGTTGTGGCTGTCAGGCACTTGCCCTGATTAAAAAACCGTGATGTATTGACATGACGGAACATTATGCGGGCAGTAAAAAGAAATGACGTCATAAAGCATATGACAACGTGGATGAATCTACAGGACATTATATTGAGGGAAGCCAGCCAGACACAAAAGGACAAATACCATATGAGCAAGTTACCATTAACCAAATATATTGTGTAATATATTGTATGATTGAAAAAAAGTGTATATGTATGCAATATATTTTAGAAATGTATGATTTTATCCAACAGGGTTTTCTTTTTAAAATATTCTTTATATATTCAATTTTTAAATTTAAAAAATGAAGTGAAAAATAAAGTGAGGTTACACTAAAGACTTGAGCATTGGAGACTTTAAACTTTGTTACTTAAGAAAAAGATGTAACAAACAAGAGAGTGTAATCAAACGTTATTTTTCAGCATAGTAAAACCAAGGGTGGAATATGAATATAGATAAAACTGCATATATGACGGTTTTCTTTGAAATTGAACAAATGTATGTTAACACTACGAAATGTTAATATGTTAATATCACTTATGCTATCTGAAAGAAACCTGACACAAACTACAACCTACTGCATGCTTCTATTTATATAAAATGTAAATCAGTCTATAAAGATGAAGTTACATTTGTGGTTATGTAGGCATGGGGAAGGACTGCTAAGGGGCATGGTTTTTTCTTAAAATACTAAAAATGTTCTAAAAATTTTTATGGTGATGGATGCACAACATTGTGATTATACTAAAAGTCACTGATTATAAACTTTGGATAGATTGTGTGGTATGTGAATATATCTCAATAAAATTCCTAAATACATAAATATAATTGTGCTTCTATTTCCAGCATGGAAATCCGTTAGAGTTTTGAAGAATTTTCTTATTACTTTATTTTTCTTCTTATTGAAATAATGAAAATATTCTGATGCCGACTGAGGTAACGAATGCACATCAATGCAATTACACCAAATACCATGGGTTGTACACTTTGAATCAACTGTATGCTTTCCTTAAAATATCAATAAAACACTGATTTCCTAAAAACCTATACATGGATCAAGAAAATCATTTAAAAAAAAAAACAAAAACGGGACTTCCAATCCTCATCCAAAGATTTCATTGCTAAGCTTTTCTTATAAAACCTTCCTGGATTTTCCCACTGAGAGCACACTGTATTCTTCCTCGTCACACTTAGGATCTGCTGAGTGACAGGGCACTAGGAGAACAGCCTGGTCATCTGCATGGAAGTGACAGGGCCCCAGCAGCCCTGTCTGGCTCCCCTTCCAGGAGGCAACCCTGTGAAAACCACCTTCAGAACTGCAGGGGGAAGTGCAGGGGACAAGAGAAGGGGGTGGGGTGAGAACGTCCAGCCATCTGTCCTGAGTGAGAGCAGCGGCTCCACAGCCCTGAGCTGCTTCCCTAGAACGGAACCAACTCTTCTAAGAGGCCGAGAACAGTAAGCACAGAGGCGTCCTCTGCAGCCAGCCTCCTTTAAGGCCAGCTGGGTGACTGCTCTTGGCAGACAAAGCAGGGCGACAATGGTGTCCCCAAGACACCCAGGTCACCCCCCTGCCAAGGAGAGGCTCCTGGGGCTCCTGGAAATGCTCAGCACACCCCTGGGCTCCCTCAGCAGCCTCGGGCACGTGGCCTGACCAGCAGGCGTCCTTTCCCAGGCTGTGCAGAGGGTCCTAGCAGCCACCCAAATCCAGTGGCCCACTGGCCAGCTGCCCTTCTCAGGCCCTAGCAAGCTATCACCTTAGCAAGAGCTATCGAACCGTTTCCACCCGGCATTACTCCAGGAAATCACACTTCTAAGAAAACCTGTCACCACTAACACAAGGAAAGAGTGTCCTGGGACCAAGGGGAGCTCTGAGGGAAACCAAGGCTGAGGCTGTCCCGGGCAGTCTGTGGGGGGGAAGGGATGGCGGGGAGCGGGGGAGGGACCCTGAAGGGGAGCAGGGACCTTGGGGGAGGAAGGAAACTTGGGGTATAGAAGAGACAGTAGGGGAGGAAGTGGGGGCCACGGGGGGACAGAAGAAATTGTGGGGAAAGGAAGAGTGGGCAACTTTGTGATCATAGGGGGGACTGGAGGGGGAAGAAGAGACTTTGGAGGGGCAGGGACGGAGGGGGAGGAGGAGGGACCATGGGGGGTACTGTGGGGGGTGATGATGGGGGGAGAGACAAGTGGGGAAGTGACTTTGGGGGAGCAGGAGGAACCATGGGGACCGAGGAGGGACCCTGTGCGGGAGGGAGATTAGGGCAGGGAAAGGGACCTTGCTGAGGCTGGAAGGGCAGTGGGGGTCAGGAGGGATGGGCGGGGGGGGGAGGACAGGAGGAAGGTTGGGGAGGGCAGGGGCCTTGCAGGGGGAGGGACCGAGGGAGCAGGAGAGACTGTGTGGGAGGAGGGGGGGGCTGGAGAAACCTGTGGGGGGGACGGCCAGAGCACAGGAGGGACCAAGAGGGGCAGGAGGGACTGTGAGGGGGCAGTAGGGACCATGAGGGGCAGGAGGGACCAAGGGGGGCAGGAGGGACCAAGGGGGACAGGAGGGACCGTGAGGGGAAGAATGCACCATGGTGGGGAAGACGGGCCGCCCTTCCCGTGAACCCCGGGACCCCTACTCCAACAGGGCCTCGCAGCGCAGGCCTGCCAGGTGGGCCGAGACCCCGACTAAATCTGCCCAGCCCCGACTGCACCCTGTGACCCCACGAAGTGCACCCCGAGCCCCCCCACTGCACCCTGCGACACCCCCGACTGCACCCTGAGACACCCCCCCCCCATGCACCGCCTCCCCCGCCCCGCGCCGCCCTGAAGCAGCGCCCCCGCCAGGCCCCGCCGGAGCCCCACCAGGCCCGGAGGGCGCGCAGGACCAGGGCCGCACACCACTTCCCGGGACCCGCGCCCCCCACGCGGCCAGAGCGGGGGGCTCCTCGCCCCCTTCTCCGCGCCCCCGGTGGTGCCTGCCCGCCTGCCTTGCCCCGACGCCAAATCCATCCCAAACTTACCGCTACCCGAGGTGGGACACGGGCGGGGTCCCTGGGTGCGGGGCCGAGTGCTCCCGCAGCCCCCACGCCCGCCGACCACATGCCCTCCCGCCCTCGTGGTCCCGGGCGGCGTCCCCGGAGCACCCAGCAGGGCCTCCTGCGCCCCACACGCTGCCAGCTCTTCAAGGCGCCACCGGCCGGGGACGGGGCGGGGCTTCAGGGGCGGAGCGTCTGCATCTGCGCCAGCGCCTGGGCCAATGAGCTCCCGCCCCGCTCCGGACGCCACGCCCCTACGGGGGCCTGTCCTACCCTTGACGGACAGCCACAGGCACCCAATCACCTACTACCCGGCTTGATCCCCGGACACCTGTGCAAAAATCAAACACGTACAGCAATAATGATCAATATGCGGTGGAAATCAAGAAATAAATCATCATTTATAATAATAATATAAAAACATCACATACTTAGGAATAAATTTAAATAAAGATGTAAATGACAAACACAGAAAACTACACAACACTTTAATCAAAGATGACGTAAATAAATGGAAAAATAGTCCCTGTCCATCAATACGAAGAATAAACGTCATTACGGTGTCTATACTGCCCGAAATAATCTACAGGTTGAATGCAATCCTAATAAAAATCAACACAGCATTTTTTACTGATTTGGAAATACTCCCTATGAGATGTATTTGGAAGGGCAAGGGACCCTGAACAGTCACAGACATATTGAAAAAGGAAAATGAAATCAAGAAAGGGCACTACCTGACATTAAAACATATTACAAACCTACAGTGGTCAAAACTGCATTATACTGTCACAAGGACAGACATACTAACCAATGGAACTGGACTGAGAGTCGGGATATAGATCCTGATGTATAGAGTCACCTGATGTTCGACAGGGCACCAAGCCCAATCAACTGGGAGAGTATGGCCTCGGCAACAAGTGGTCCTTGGAGAACTGCATATCCATACGCAAAGGAATGAGAGATGAACACCTGATATAAAAATCAACATGAGGTGCATCAAAGATCCAAATATAAAAACCAAGACCATAAAGACCTTGGAAGATAACCTAAGGAAGGATCTACAGGACCTTGTGATAGGAAATGGCTTCATGAACTTCACACTCAAACAGGAACAGAAAAAGAAAAAATAGATGAAAGGGACCTCCTCAAAATTAAAACCTTTTGTACCTCAAAGAAGTTTCTCAAGAAAGTGACAAGGCAGCCTCCCTAATGCAAGGAAATATTTGGTAACCATATACCTGAGGGAGCCTAATATCCAGCATATGGAAAGGAATCCTTTATCTCAAAATAAAGAGACAAACAACCCATTTAAAAAATGGGCAAGAGATTTGAACAGACATTTCTCCAAAGAAGAAATACAAATGGCTAAGAAGCACATGAAAAGATCCTCAACATCAATAATTAGAAGGGAAATGCAAATCAAATCTATAATGATGTACCATCTTACACCCATTACACTGGCTACTATTAAAAACGAAAGGATTTCAAGTGTTGGAGAGGATGTGGAGGAAGAGGAACCCTCATTCCCTGCTGGTGGGAATGTAGAATGGCCAGGCATTGTGGAGGACAGATTGGCACTTCCTCCAAAAACTAACTATAGGTCTGCCACATGACCCAGAAA
The DNA here is from genome assembly GCF_030445035.2 of Dasypus novemcinctus. Classification (NCBI taxonomy): domain Eukaryota; kingdom Metazoa; phylum Chordata; class Mammalia; order Cingulata; family Dasypodidae; genus Dasypus; species Dasypus novemcinctus. The sequence continues at coordinate 148,433 of NW_026688133.1, read as the reverse complement.
TTTCACTACTGAGTATATACCCACAACTGAAAACAAGGATGCGAACAGAACTATGCACACCAATATGCATACTGGCATTATTCACTATTGCCAAACGGAATCACCCCAAATGCCCTTCGACAGATGAAGGGATACACAAAATGTGGTATACACATACAATGGAATGCTACTCAGCTGTAAGAAGGAATACAGTGCGAACATACGGGTAACAAGGATGAATATTGAGAACCTTCTGTTGAGTGAGCAAGTCACGAGTTTGAGGACAAACATTACGTGACCTCTCAGATATGAGGTAAGCAAATCGAGCCGACTCAGAGAGCTACAGTCTGGAAGACAGGCTTACAGGAAAGAGAAGGTTGTGAGTAAATACCCACACTGGCAAAATCTATGATAACGTGGAAATGAGTGTTTGCGCAGGGAAGGGATATGGTAGGGGTATAAGATTACCATTGGGTTGAGCAGTGCAAGCGTCACAGGTTCTAGGGTGGGATGTCCATGGAACTCAGGGGAATGTTGGGGGAAGATGAACCCAACAGATGAACACTGTGGATTCACAGGTATGTGGTTGAAACTACAGTGTTGAGTAAACACTCTGGCAATACGACAAGGAAGGATTACTAGTTTAAGGGGCTGAATAGGAGGCATCTGGCGTAGAATGCACCTGGAGCAGGCTTCTAGGGAGTGTGTGAGTGCTCATCATGTCACAGTGTGTTATATTGCTGAGTGGAGAGCCATACGATGAGTGGGAAGGGGTTGTACCCACTTCCTGGGGAGGCCTGATGTTCTCAAACAGAGGGGAGGGTGTCTCTCGAGAGCATGGGTGACAGACACCTAATGGGGGAGGACAGACTAGCGTGTCAAGCCCTCAGCATTGTTGCAAGTTATAGACGAATCTTGTCCTTCAAGTAGTGAAGCTTCGTTGTCACTGTGGTCTCCGAGGGGAGGGGAACAGGGGAATAGGATAGATGGAAGAGGGAAACTGGAGGGGGGAAATGGAAGTATTCTCCATGATCGTGAAATTAAGGATACAGGTCATGTTAAATTTCACTAAAAACTTATAAACCTGTACGGTCTGAAATATAAACCAAAATGTAAACTACTGACCATGGTTAGTAGCCATGTTTCAATACTTATGCATCAGTATAGCAAATGTAATATCCACATGTAAAAAGATCATTGGTGGGGAAGGGGTAAAGGGAGGATGTTGGGGTATATGGGAGTCCCTTATGTTCTGTATGTGACTTTAATGCGACCTAAAACTTCTTTGAAGACATAAAGAAGAAAATAAAGAGGTAAGACCCTGAGGTAAAAATGGAAGAGATGGCCTTGACACTGTACAGTCAAGACAACACCTATTACAGTGATGAAAGGAAAAACGTCAAAAAAGTTTTTTGTAGTATTTTTCCTCTTTCAATACCCCAATTTTTTTAAGTTTTCTTACTTTTTTCTAAACTTATATGTATTTGCATTGTAATGCTTAAACAAATCAGTATTATTTCATTTTCCTCTTAACAAAATCTGGCAATATATTAGGCTTAATTTTTTAAGAAGTTTTGGATAGCAGAGGCGGTCAGCTATGGCAGGGGAGGAGCACTGGTGTGGGTGTCATTGATGGGGATGTATGGGAGGGAGCTCGCCTTGGCAAGCGTATGACTTAGATATGTTTGTATGTTCGTTGGGTATTGTCCTAGTGGGGAGAGTTTCACACTACAACTGAAGGAGGGCTGGGTTCCCATCTGCGGAACTCTGCCACATTCCCCATGGAACAGCAACAATCCCCCAAGTGCAAGGGCAATGACCAGCTAAGAAGGATGGTCCAAGGATGGGCCCTTGATACTGAGGACTATGCTTATGACCCTGTTGCGCTTCAAGTGTCAGCTGGCCTAGTGTTGCAGGGTGCCTAAGAGTTACCTCTGAAATACCTCCACGTTGCTCCAATATGGCCACTCTCTAAATAAACAGTATATAAATGCATTACATCCCCCCAAGCATAGGACATGACTCTCAGGGACGAGGCTCCCTGGCACCCAGGGATTACAACCAAGCACGAGCTGGTGATACAGCTGGAAAAAGACCTTGAATTAAAGGGGAATTGGTAAAAACAAATGAGTTTATATGGCTAAGAGACTTCAAAATGAGTCAGGAGGTCATCAGAGGGATTGTGCTTATGCACTTCTCAGCAGGATCTCATAGACAGCCAGAGATGACACAACACAACCCCAGGTAGTGGTGCTCCCAGGGGCTATGGGGACACCCTCGTCCTATGGTCATGGCAGATACATGCAGGGTTCAGTGCCTTAACGGTAGGCCCTAATTAGCAATTTGTCCTCCTGTGATGGAGTTAGACTCAGATATGACTTTCTACAATGCCTCTTCTGTCCCTTTTTATTGAACTTCTGGTGGATGCTGGGTTTGCTGTATGCCCAGGAGACTTCAATCTCTGGGCTGTCCAGGTTCCACCTGAGCCCTAAGTCTCAGTGGTGTTGCTGCACCACCTACGCTCCACTTCATTGGACTTACCCAGGTCAGCTGAGAGGGAGATGAGGATGGACAACAACCACACCAGGGAACCAAGACAGTCTACGGCTGTGGGCACGAGAGTCACATCCACCAGCCATGTGGGAAAGAAGCCCCTTCTCAATCGAGAGAAGGAGTGAGCATCGCCATCCCAGGGTCCTAGGGATAGACAAAGAAAATATGGACTAGAGTGGACTTAATGGTATTCTACAACAGAATTATTTTTACTCTAGCAATAGGAGCAATTGTATCATTGATGTGGACACAGTGGCCTCTGGAGTTGCTAAACGCAGGGAAAGGGAAAAGGAGGTGTGATGCAGAGGCATTTTCAGGACTTGGAGATGTGCTGATTGATATTGCAGGGACAGATGCAGGACATGACATATCCTACCAGAATCCACTGGATGGACTGAAGAGAGTTTAAACTACACTGTAAGTAATAGCCCATGCTGTGTAGCGGTGCTTCAAAATGTATTCATCAAATGCAATGCAAGTACCACACTAATGAAAGAAGTTCTTGATGTGGGATAAGTGTGGGGTGCGGGGTGGGGCATCGGGACCTCCTACCGCTTTTAATGTCACATTTTGTGTGATCTACGTATCTTTTGAAAGTAAATAAAAATATATATCTAGGCAAATTATGTTCAGATAGTATTAGTTTTGAAAGGATTGAAAGAAGTCAGTTAAATTAAAAAAAAGATTACCTATATAAAAACAATGAGGGCGGTGGACTTGGCCCAGTGGTTAGGACGTCTGTCTACCACACGGGAGGTCCGCGATTCAAACCCCGGGCCTCCTTGACCCGTGTGGAGATGGCCCATGTGCAGTGCTGACACGCGCAAGGACCACCATGCTACGCAGGGGTTTCCCCGCATAGGGGAGCCCAACCCGCAAGGAGTACGCCCCGGAAGGAGAGCTGCACAGCGCAAAAGAAAGTGCAGCCTGCCCACGAATGGCACAGCACACACAGAGCACTGACACAACAAGATGATGCAACAAAAAGAAACACAGATTCCCGTGGGGCTGACAACAACAGAAGCAGACAAAGAAGAACACACAGCAAAACAGACACAGAGGACAACTGGGGTGGGGAAGGGAGGGGAGATAAATAAATAAATAAATAAATAAATAAATAAATAAACCTTTAAAAAAAGAAGACACCAGTCACGAATTCCAAGAAGAGAGCAGAATACAAAGACATGGGACTCTTTCCTCCTCCAGAAAAGTATCTGCAGGACAGGCTGAAACAGACTGGAAAAAGATCTCTAGGCTTTAGGACAGCAGGTGAAGGCTGAACCCCACCCAGAACAGAGACGGACAAAGGAGGGGAATCGCGGCAGAAGAACTGTGACTGGAAAGCAGCAGCTACTGCTCCTGGCACCCTCCCCGACTCTAAGGACTTCACAATACTCAGGCCTCTCAGCCAACTTTAGACAAAGGGGTCTCCAGGGATCCACAGCCCCTGGAAAGCGGACGGAGAGGGACACCATCTAAGGCTGCACATTCTAACCCACAAATCTGGTCTGCTGTGTCCCCACCAGCCTTTCCAGGCCAGGTGGGACCCCTCAATCTCACTCTCTTATAGCCAGGACTGAGTGTGGAGGACTCGCCTCTGCAGCAAAGAGGAGAGAGAGGGACACAGCCTAAGGCTGAAAACTTTGAACCCACAAATTTGGTCTGCGGAGTCCCAGGAGCTCTACCGGGCTGGGCAGTACCAGCCCATTGTTTGCCTTGGGAGCCTGCAAAGGACTAAGGAGATCTGACCCTCTCAATCTCCTACTCTACTAACCTGGAATGACTGTGGAGGACACAGAGGGGAGTGGAACCATTTCCTACCCAGGAAAAGAGAGGGGGTTGCTGGAGAAGTCTGACGAATTCTTTCTGAGAAAGTTTAAATTACAAGGCTCTTCATCTCCAGGCAAGAACCTCTACCACACTGTTCCAGTCTGTGTCACAGCAAAAACGCTCCAGCCAGGCACTGACCTGAAAGGGCTGCCAAAGAGTACCTTCCAGGAGCAGAACTAGGTAGAACACATGAGTAAATTAAAAATAAATTGCAGAGGCTTCTGCTAGCCTATATGGCTTCCCTCCGAAGGCCCCAGGAAGCAAGTCTGCAACCCATTACTGGGCATAGCAGTTTGATATTACTGATGAATTCCAAAAAGAAATATTGGATTAGGCTCATAAATTGGTCTTTTCCTCAGGGTATAGTACATTATCTTGGATTCAGAGGTTTATGTGATTAAATAATGATCAAGGCTTTGATGGGGCCACATCAGCAGGACGTTGTATCCCTGCCCCTTGGTGGATGGGACTCACAGAGAAAACAACATGACAAAAGAGATGGCTGGAGTTTTTGAGCTGTAGCCCAGGAAGTGAACACACAGGAGATCATCGCCAGAGGAACAGAGAGAGCTCTTTAGACACAGCTGAAGCCCAAGGGAGAGGACAGATATATTTGCCTGATACTCTACAGCTGACTTCGTAGAGAGAGGCAAAGCCTAGAGAGCCTTCTAGTCTAGAGCTGAACTTGTGGTGAACAGACAGGAGCTGGACGTGGAGAGAATTGAACCCCAGGAAGAGAGGAACCCAGGAAGCCTGAACCCTGGCACACATCGGCAGCCATCTTCCTCCAAATTGTGGCAACAGACTTTGGTGAGGGAAGTAACTTGCACTTCAGAGCGTGGTAAATAAGCTTCTACCCCAAATAAACACCTTGTATAAAGGCAACAGATTAATGATATTCTGCATCAGCACCCCTTTGGCTGACACTGGGTGCGGAGCCCTGTTTTGAGCAAAGAACAGGGACAAGACAAACCATCCAGGAGGAACACAGAATCAAAGAGCAGCAATAACACACAGCCTCCCACCACCAAAGCCCAACAACAGAGAAAGAAACTGAGCATCTGAGGAAACTGCATCCTAATCAGATGCCTAGCATCAGCAAAAATTTACAAGCCAGACTAAAAAAATGACAGACATGACCCAGGAAAAGGAATATAACAAAGCCTCAAAAGAGACACAGGATTTGAGAAAACTAATTAATGAGATGCATATACACAGTTCCAAAATCAAATTGAAAGAAAAATGAAAGAAAAATATGGCTAAAGAAATGAATGAGATCAAGAAGATACTGAACAAGCACACACAAAAAACGTGAAACCCGAAATAGAAAAGTAACAGAGCTAATGGGAAGGAAAGACACGATAGACATACAGCAAACTCGAAATGAAAGAAGAAAGAATAAGTGATACCAAAGACAGAAGAGCTAAAATTACAGAGAGAAAAGACTGGGAAAAAATGAACATGGGTTCAGAGAGGTTGAATGACAACTCAAAAACCAACAACAAACATGTCATAAGATATCCAGAAGGAGAAGACAGGGGAAGGAGGGGAGGGGCTAGTATTTGAGGAAATAATAGTTGAAAATTTCCCAACTCCAGGGAAAGAAATTAACCTACATGTCTAAGAAGCCCACTGTATCCCAATCAGAATAAATCCAAATACACCTATTCCAAGACACATACTACTGAGAAAGTCAAACCTCAGAGATAAAGAGAAAATTCTGAGAGCAGTAAGAGAGAAGAGAACCATTACTTACAAGGGACACCCAGTAAGATTTAGTACAGATTCCTCATGAGAAACCATGGAGGCAAGCAGACTGCACTATGATAAAATTAGGAGACCAAAAGAGAAAAACTGCCAGCCGAGAATTCTGCATTCACCAAAATTGTCCTTCAAATACGAAGGCGGGTATATAATATTCACAAGCCAATACAAATAGAGTTCATAATAAAGAATCCATCTTGCAGGATATATTAAGGGAAGCCTTAGAACCTGAAAGAAAAAGGAGAGTGAAGCTTGGAGGAGAGAATAGGAGAATAGAAGGAGAACCAAAAAAGTAAAAAGACAGACCAAAATGTGATATGACATATGATAACCAAAGAAGAAAATGGAGGAAAGAACTAATGCATTTACAGTAATATCACTGAATATGAATAGATTAAACTGACCAATTAAGAAATACAGGCTGACAGGATGTATTTAAAAAAAGCATGAGTCAGTCGTATGCTGCGTACCAGAGACCCACCTTAGACCCACGGATACAAACTGCCTGAAAGTGAAAGGCTGGAAAAAGATACTCCATGCAAATAGTAACCAAAAACAAGCAGGCTTAGCTATACTAATATTGGAGAAAACAGACAGTAAGTGCAAAAAGTTAAGAGAGATACAGAAGGCCATTAAATATTAATAAAAGGGACAAGCAACCAGGAAGGTATAACAGACATAAATATCTATGCACCTAACCAAGGTCTCCCAAATACATGGAACAAACTCTGGGAAAATTGAACAGAGAAACAGGCATCTCTACAATAAACAAGTGGAGATTTTAAAACACCTCTCACAACATTAGACAGAACTAGACAGAAGACCAACAAGGAAAGAGAGACCTGAAACAATATGATCAATAAGTTAGACCTAACACACATATACAGAACACAGCATCCAAACTCAGTGCATTAGACATTCTTTGAACATACCCATGCATCCTTCTCAAGGACAGACCACATATCAGGGCACAATACAGCACTCAATAAATATAAACATAATCAATTTATACAAAGCATCTTCTCAGATCAGAAGGGAATCAAAATCACAATCAATGACAGAGAGAAAAAGTTAAATTCACAAATGCCTATATTAAAAAAGAAGAAAGAGCTAAAATCCAAGAATTAACTGAACAACAGAAGAAACAAGAAAAAGAAAAGCAAACCATCCTCAAAACAAGCAGGAGATAAGAAAGATTAGAATAGAATTGAAGGAAATTGAGAAAGAAAAAAAAAAAAAACAGTCAAAACCAAAAGCCAGTTATTTGAGATGGAGATCAGTAAAATTCACAAACCCCTACCAAGATTAACAACGAAAAAAAAAATCCTAATAAATACAATTGGAAATGAAAGAGGGGAAGTTATGACTGATCCCACAGAACTAAAAAGGATCATAAGAGGATATTCTGAGAAACTGTCTGCCAACAAACTAAACAACCTAGAGGAAATGAGCAAACGCCAAGAAAAGCACAACCAGCCTACATTAACGCTACAAGAAATACAAGAACTTACCAAACCAATCACATTGAAGGACACTGAAACTGTCTTTAAAAATCACCAACAATGGAAAAATCTAGGACCATGTCACTTCACAGGTGAATTCTACCAAACATTTAAAAAAGAATTAACACCAATCCTGTTTAAACTCTTCCAGAAAGTTGAAAAGGAGGGAAAATAACCCACCATTTTTTAGAAAGCCAACATCACTGTAATACCAAACCCAAATAAAGACACAGTAAAGAAAAGAAATTACCGACCAATCTCTCTAATGAACATTGATGCAAAAATTCTTACCAAAATATTTATAAATCGAATCCAGCACCATATCAAAAGTCCTATACATCACAATCAAGTGGGATTTATTCCTGATGGGCATGCCTGGTTCAATATTCGAACATCAATCGTTGTGATACACAACATTAATAAATGGAAGGAAAAAAAGACACATGATCATCTCAATCAAGGAGAAAAGGCATTCGATTAAAACCAGTATCATTTCTTATAAAAACATTTCAAAACAGAAGAATAGAAGGATTATTCCTGAATATGATAAAAACCACACATGAAAAACCCACACCTGACATCGCACCAACTGGGGAAAGGTTGAAAGCTTTCCCTCTAATACTGGGAACTAAACAAGGATGCCCACCAGCACCATTGTTATTCAGCATTGTAACAGAAGCTCTAGGTAGAGCAATTAGAGAAGAAAAAATAATTGAAGACGTATAAAGAAGAAAGAGGAAGTCACCTTATATTATATTTAGAAAATTCTGAAATGTCTACAACAAAGCTATTTGAGCTAATAAATGAGTTCAGCACAATGGCAGGCAGCAGGATCAACACGGAGAAATTAGTTATATTTTTGTACACTAGTATTCCACATTTTGAGGAGAAAAAAAGGGGAAAATTTCATTTACAATAGCAACAAAAACACTCAAATACCTAGCGATCAATTTAACAAAAGACGCACAGGACCTATAGGGAGAAGATTACAAAACAATGCTCAAAGAAATTTGAAAAGACCGAAACAATTGGAAAGACATTCCATGTTTGTGAACTGGAAGACCAAACACCATAAAGATGTGAATCCTACCCAGACTGATTTATAGATTCACTGCAAGACCAAGCAAAATTTCAACAGCCTACTTTAGAGAAACAGAAAAGACAATTACCAAACCACTTGGAAGGGAAGTGCATGTGAATAGCCAAAAGTATTCTAAAAAAGAACAACAACACAGAAGTAATTTCACTGGCTGACCTTGAAACATATTGCAATGCTACGCTGGACAAATTCACATGATACTGCAATAAAAAGAGAAAGAGCGATGAGTGGGATAGAACTGCGAGTACAGGAATTAACCGTCACCTCTATGGTCAAGTGGTTTTTGACAAGCCCTCCAAGCCTGTGTTAATGGGAAAAAAACAAGACTCTTCAGCAAATGCTGCTGGGAGAACAGGTTATCTGTAACCAAAAGAATGAAAGGCAACCCCTATCTCACTCTCTATATAAGAATCAACTCAAGGGAAGCAGATTTGGCTCAACTGATGGAGCATCCACCTACCAGATGGGAGGCCCAGGGTTCAGACCCAGGCTCACCTGACCCATGTGGTGAGCTAGCCAACACGGAGCGCTGATGCACGCAAAGAGTGCCGTGCCCCGCAGGGGTGTGCCCTCCGTAGGGAAACCCCGTGCCCAAGGAGCACGCCCCCACAAGGAGAGCCGCCCTGTGCGAAAAAGTTCAGCCTGCCCAGGAGTGGTGCCATGCACACGGAGAGCTGACACAGCAAGACGACACAACAAAAAGAGACACAGATTCCCGGTTCCAATGACAAGAATGCAAGCAAACTCAGAAGAACACACAATGAATGGACACAGAGAACAGACAATGGGTGTGGGGGGAAGGGAAGGGGAGAGAAGTAAAATTAAAAGCTTTCTAAAAAATTAATAAATAAATAAATGATAATAACACACAAAAAAAGAATCAACTCAAAATGGATACAAAGACCTAAATAGAAAAGCAAGTACCAAAAAACTACTAGAAGAAAACGTAGGGAAGCATCTTAAAAACCTTGTGGTAAGTGGTGGTTTCTTGGACCTTACACCCAAAGCACAAACATCAAAAGAGAAATTACATAAATTGGACCTCCTTAAAACTAAACACTTTTGCACCTCCCAGGACTTTGTCAAAAGGGGGAAAAGGCAGCCAATTCAGTGGAAGAAGATACTTAGTAATCACATGTCCCATAAGGGTTTAATATCCCAGATATAGAGAGATGTTTCAACTCAACAATAAAAAGACAAATGACGCAAAAGACATGAATAGACATTTGTTGAAAGAAGAAATACAAATGTCAAAAAGCACATGAAAAAATATTCGACATCATTAATGATTAGGGAAATGCAAATCACGACGAGATATCACTTCACAGCTATCAGAAGGGCCACTATTAAAAAGTCAGAGAACTACAAGTGTTGCGGAGGATGTGGAAAGACAGGAACATTTATTCACTGTTGGTAGGAATGCAGAATGCTACATCCACTGTGCACGACTGTTTGGCAGTTCCTAGAGAAGTGGAATATAGATTCGCCACGTGATCCTGCACCACCACTACTGGGTACATTCCCGGAAGAACTGAGAACAGTGATATCAACAGGAGTCTGCACACCTACATTCATAGTGGCGTTATTCACAATTGCCAAAACCTGGAAACAGCCCAGGTTTCCATCAGCCGGTGAACAGATAAACTGTGTTGTATTCACACGATGGAAGATCACGCAATGCTAAGAAGAAATAAAGTCATCAACCACACGACAACGGGAATGCACCTGGAGGACAGGATGGTGAGTGAAGCACATCCCAGGCACCAGCCAATAGATACTCGTATTTTTTTTCCAGTTGTGGCTGTCAGGCACTTGCCCTGATTAAAAAACCGTGATGTATTGACATGACGGAACATTATGCGGGCAGTAAAAAGAAATGACGTCATAAAGCATATGACAACGTGGATGAATCTACAGGACATTATATTGAGGGAAGCCAGCCAGACACAAAAGGACAAATACCATATGAGCAAGTTACCATTAACCAAATATATTGTGTAATATATTGTATGATTGAAAAAAAGTGTATATGTATGCAATATATTTTAGAAATGTATGATTTTATCCAACAGGGTTTTCTTTTTAAAATATTCTTTATATATTCAATTTTTAAATTTAAAAAATGAAGTGAAAAATAAAGTGAGGTTACACTAAAGACTTGAGCATTGGAGACTTTAAACTTTGTTACTTAAGAAAAAGATGTAACAAACAAGAGAGTGTAATCAAACGTTATTTTTCAGCATAGTAAAACCAAGGGTGGAATATGAATATAGATAAAACTGCATATATGACGGTTTTCTTTGAAATTGAACAAATGTATGTTAACACTACGAAATGTTAATATGTTAATATCACTTATGCTATCTGAAAGAAACCTGACACAAACTACAACCTACTGCATGCTTCTATTTATATAAAATGTAAATCAGTCTATAAAGATGAAGTTACATTTGTGGTTATGTAGGCATGGGGAAGGACTGCTAAGGGGCATGGTTTTTTCTTAAAATACTAAAAATGTTCTAAAAATTTTTATGGTGATGGATGCACAACATTGTGATTATACTAAAAGTCACTGATTATAAACTTTGGATAGATTGTGTGGTATGTGAATATATCTCAATAAAATTCCTAAATACATAAATATAATTGTGCTTCTATTTCCAGCATGGAAATCCGTTAGAGTTTTGAAGAATTTTCTTATTACTTTATTTTTCTTCTTATTGAAATAATGAAAATATTCTGATGCCGACTGAGGTAACGAATGCACATCAATGCAATTACACCAAATACCATGGGTTGTACACTTTGAATCAACTGTATGCTTTCCTTAAAATATCAATAAAACACTGATTTCCTAAAAACCTATACATGGATCAAGAAAATCATTTAAAAAAAAAAACAAAAACGGGACTTCCAATCCTCATCCAAAGATTTCATTGCTAAGCTTTTCTTATAAAACCTTCCTGGATTTTCCCACTGAGAGCACACTGTATTCTTCCTCGTCACACTTAGGATCTGCTGAGTGACAGGGCACTAGGAGAACAGCCTGGTCATCTGCATGGAAGTGACAGGGCCCCAGCAGCCCTGTCTGGCTCCCCTTCCAGGAGGCAACCCTGTGAAAACCACCTTCAGAACTGCAGGGGGAAGTGCAGGGGACAAGAGAAGGGGGTGGGGTGAGAACGTCCAGCCATCTGTCCTGAGTGAGAGCAGCGGCTCCACAGCCCTGAGCTGCTTCCCTAGAACGGAACCAACTCTTCTAAGAGGCCGAGAACAGTAAGCACAGAGGCGTCCTCTGCAGCCAGCCTCCTTTAAGGCCAGCTGGGTGACTGCTCTTGGCAGACAAAGCAGGGCGACAATGGTGTCCCCAAGACACCCAGGTCACCCCCCTGCCAAGGAGAGGCTCCTGGGGCTCCTGGAAATGCTCAGCACACCCCTGGGCTCCCTCAGCAGCCTCGGGCACGTGGCCTGACCAGCAGGCGTCCTTTCCCAGGCTGTGCAGAGGGTCCTAGCAGCCACCCAAATCCAGTGGCCCACTGGCCAGCTGCCCTTCTCAGGCCCTAGCAAGCTATCACCTTAGCAAGAGCTATCGAACCGTTTCCACCCGGCATTACTCCAGGAAATCACACTTCTAAGAAAACCTGTCACCACTAACACAAGGAAAGAGTGTCCTGGGACCAAGGGGAGCTCTGAGGGAAACCAAGGCTGAGGCTGTCCCGGGCAGTCTGTGGGGGGGAAGGGATGGCGGGGAGCGGGGGAGGGACCCTGAAGGGGAGCAGGGACCTTGGGGGAGGAAGGAAACTTGGGGTATAGAAGAGACAGTAGGGGAGGAAGTGGGGGCCACGGGGGGACAGAAGAAATTGTGGGGAAAGGAAGAGTGGGCAACTTTGTGATCATAGGGGGGACTGGAGGGGGAAGAAGAGACTTTGGAGGGGCAGGGACGGAGGGGGAGGAGGAGGGACCATGGGGGGTACTGTGGGGGGTGATGATGGGGGGAGAGACAAGTGGGGAAGTGACTTTGGGGGAGCAGGAGGAACCATGGGGACCGAGGAGGGACCCTGTGCGGGAGGGAGATTAGGGCAGGGAAAGGGACCTTGCTGAGGCTGGAAGGGCAGTGGGGGTCAGGAGGGATGGGCGGGGGGGGGAGGACAGGAGGAAGGTTGGGGAGGGCAGGGGCCTTGCAGGGGGAGGGACCGAGGGAGCAGGAGAGACTGTGTGGGAGGAGGGGGGGGCTGGAGAAACCTGTGGGGGGGACGGCCAGAGCACAGGAGGGACCAAGAGGGGCAGGAGGGACTGTGAGGGGGCAGTAGGGACCATGAGGGGCAGGAGGGACCAAGGGGGGCAGGAGGGACCAAGGGGGACAGGAGGGACCGTGAGGGGAAGAATGCACCATGGTGGGGAAGACGGGCCGCCCTTCCCGTGAACCCCGGGACCCCTACTCCAACAGGGCCTCGCAGCGCAGGCCTGCCAGGTGGGCCGAGACCCCGACTAAATCTGCCCAGCCCCGACTGCACCCTGTGACCCCACGAAGTGCACCCCGAGCCCCCCCACTGCACCCTGCGACACCCCCGACTGCACCCTGAGACACCCCCCCCCCATGCACCGCCTCCCCCGCCCCGCGCCGCCCTGAAGCAGCGCCCCCGCCAGGCCCCGCCGGAGCCCCACCAGGCCCGGAGGGCGCGCAGGACCAGGGCCGCACACCACTTCCCGGGACCCGCGCCCCCCACGCGGCCAGAGCGGGGGGCTCCTCGCCCCCTTCTCCGCGCCCCCGGTGGTGCCTGCCCGCCTGCCTTGCCCCGACGCCAAATCCATCCCAAACTTACCGCTACCCGAGGTGGGACACGGGCGGGGTCCCTGGGTGCGGGGCCGAGTGCTCCCGCAGCCCCCACGCCCGCCGACCACATGCCCTCCCGCCCTCGTGGTCCCGGGCGGCGTCCCCGGAGCACCCAGCAGGGCCTCCTGCGCCCCACACGCTGCCAGCTCTTCAAGGCGCCACCGGCCGGGGACGGGGCGGGGCTTCAGGGGCGGAGCGTCTGCATCTGCGCCAGCGCCTGGGCCAATGAGCTCCCGCCCCGCTCCGGACGCCACGCCCCTACGGGGGCCTGTCCTACCCTTGACGGACAGCCACAGGCACCCAATCACCTACTACCCGGCTTGATCCCCGGACACCTGTGCAAAAATCAAACACGTACAGCAATAATGATCAATATGCGGTGGAAATCAAGAAATAAATCATCATTTATAATAATAATATAAAAACATCACATACTTAGGAATAAATTTAAATAAAGATGTAAATGACAAACACAGAAAACTACACAACACTTTAATCAAAGATGACGTAAATAAATGGAAAAATAGTCCCTGTCCATCAATACGAAGAATAAACGTCATTACGGTGTCTATACTGCCCGAAATAATCTACAGGTTGAATGCAATCCTAATAAAAATCAACACAGCATTTTTTACTGATTTGGAAATACTCCCTATGAGATGTATTTGGAAGGGCAAGGGACCCTGAACAGTCACAGACATATTGAAAAAGGAAAATGAAATCAAGAAAGGGCACTACCTGACATTAAAACATATTACAAACCTACAGTGGTCAAAACTGCATTATACTGTCACAAGGACAGACATACTAACCAATGGAACTGGACTGAGAGTCGGGATATAGATCCTGATGTATAGAGTCACCTGATGTTCGACAGGGCACCAAGCCCAATCAACTGGGAGAGTATGGCCTCGGCAACAAGTGGTCCTTGGAGAACTGCATATCCATACGCAAAGGAATGAGAGATGAACACCTGATATAAAAATCAACATGAGGTGCATCAAAGATCCAAATATAAAAACCAAGACCATAAAGACCTTGGAAGATAACCTAAGGAAGGATCTACAGGACCTTGTGATAGGAAATGGCTTCATGAACTTCACACTCAAACAGGAACAGAAAAAGAAAAAATAGATGAAAGGGACCTCCTCAAAATTAAAACCTTTTGTACCTCAAAGAAGTTTCTCAAGAAAGTGACAAGGCAGCCTCCCTAATGCAAGGAAATATTTGGTAACCATATACCTGAGGGAGCCTAATATCCAGCATATGGAAAGGAATCCTTTATCTCAAAATAAAGAGACAAACAACCCATTTAAAAAATGGGCAAGAGATTTGAACAGACATTTCTCCAAAGAAGAAATACAAATGGCTAAGAAGCACATGAAAAGATCCTCAACATCAATAATTAGAAGGGAAATGCAAATCAAATCTATAATGATGTACCATCTTACACCCATTACACTGGCTACTATTAAAAACGAAAGGATTTCAAGTGTTGGAGAGGATGTGGAGGAAGAGGAACCCTCATTCCCTGCTGGTGGGAATGTAGAATGGCCAGGCATTGTGGAGGACAGATTGGCACTTCCTCCAAAAACTAACTATAGGTCTGCCACATGACCCAGAAATTTCACTACTGAGTATATACCCACAACTGAAAACAAGGATGCGAACAGAACTATGCACACCAATATGCATACTGGCATTATTCACTATTGCCAAACGGAATCACCCCAAATGCCCTTCGACAGATGAAGGGATACACAAAATGTGGTATACACATACAATGGAATGCTACTCAGCTGTAAGAAGGAATACAGTGCGAACATACGGGTAACAAGGATGAATATTGAGAACCTTCTGTTGAGTGAGCAAGTCACGAGTTTGAGGACAAACATTACGTGACCTCTCAGATATGAGGTAAGCAAATCGAGCCGACTCAGAGAGCTACAGTCTGGAAGACAGGCTTACAGGAAAGAGAAGGTTGTGAGTAAGTACCCACACAGGCAAAATCTATGATAACGTGGAAATGAGTGTTTGCGCAGGGAAGGGATATGGTAGGGGTATAAGATTACCATTGGGTTGAGCAGTGCAAGCGTCACAGGTTCTAGGGTGGGATGTCCATGGAACTCAGGGGAATGTTGGGGGAAGATGAACCCAACAGATGAACACTGTGGATTCACAGGTATGTGGTTGAAACTACAGTGTTGAGTAAACACTCTGGCAATACGACAAGGAAGGATTACTAGTTTAAGGGGCTGAATAGGAGGCATCTGGCGTAGAATGCACCTGGAGCAGGCTTCTAGGGAGTGTGTGAGTGCTCATCATGTCACAGTGTGTTATATTGCTGAGTGGAGAGCCATACGATGAGTGGGAAGGGGTTGTACCCACTTCCTGGGGAGGCCTGATGTTCTCAAACAGAGGGGAGGGTGTCTCTCGAGAGCATGGGTGACAGACACCTAATGGGGGAGGACAGACTAGCGTGTCAAGCCCTCAGCATTGTTGCAAGTTATAGACGAATCTTGTCCTTCAAGTAGTGAAGCTTCGTTGTCACTGTGGTCTCCGAGGGGAGGGGAACAGGGGAATAGGATAGATGGAAGAGGGAAACTGGAGGGGGGAAATGGAAGTATTCTCCATGATCGTGAAATTAAGGATACAGGTCATGTTAAATTTCACTAAAAACTTATAAACCTGTACGGTCTGAAATATAAACCAAAATGTAAACTACTGACCATGGTTAGTAGCCATGTTTCAATACTTATGCATCAGTATAGCAAATGTAATATCCACATGTAAAAAGATCATTGGTGGGGAAGGGGTAAAGGGAGGATGTTGGGGTATATGGGAGTCCCTTATGTTCTGTATGTGACTTTAATGCGACCTAAAACTTCTTTGAAGACATAAAGAAGAAAATAAAGAGGTAAGACCCTGAGGTAAAAATGGAAGAGATGGCCTTGACACTGTACAGTCAAGACAACACCTATTACAGTGATGAAAGGAAAAACGTCAAAAAAGTTTTTTGTAGTATTTTTCCTCTTTCAATACCCCAATTTTTTTAAGTTTTCTTACTTTTTTCTAAACTTATATGTATTTGCATTGTAATGCTTAAACAAATCAGTATTATTTCATTTTCCTCTTAACAAAATCTGGCAATATATTAGGCTTAATTTTTTAAGAAGTTTTGGATAGCAGAGGCGGTCAGCTATGGCAGGGGAGGAGCACTGGTGTGGGTGTCATTGATGGGGATGTATGGGAGGGAGCTCGCCTTGGCAAGCGTATGACTTAGATATGTTTGTATGTTCGTTGGGTATTGTCCTAGTGGGGAGAGTTTCACACTACAACTGAAGGAGGGCTGGGTTCCCATCTGCGGAACTCTGCCACATTCCCCATGGAACAGCAACAATCCCCCAAGTGCAAGGGCAATGACCAGCTAAGAAGGATGGTCCAAGGATGGGCCCTTGATACTGAGGACTATGCTTATGACCCTGTTGCGCTTCAAGTGTCAGCTGGCCTAGTGTTGCAGGGTGCCTAAGAGTTACCTCTGAAATACCTCCACGTTGCTCCAATATGGCCACTCTCTAAATAAACAGTATATAAATGCATTACATTCCCCCAAGCATAGGACATGACTCTCAGGGACGAGGCTCCCTGGCACCCAGGGATTACAACCAAGCACGAGCTGGTGATACAGCTGGAAAAAGACCTTGAATTAAAGGGGAATTGGTAAAAACAAATGAGTTTATATGGCTAAGAGACTTCAAAATGAGTCAGGAGGTCATCAGAGGGATTGTGCTTATGCACTTCTCAGCAGGATCTCATAGACAGCCAAAGATGACACAACACAACCCCAGGTAGTGGTGCTCCCAGGGGCTATGGGGACACCCTCGTCCTATGGTCATGGCAGATACATGCAGGGTTCAGTGCCTTAACGGTAGGCCCTAATTAGCAATTTGTCCTCCTGTGATGGAGTTAGACTCAGATATGACTTTCTACAATGCCTCTTCTGTCCCTTTTTATTGAACTTCTGGTGGATGCTGGGTTTGCTGTATGCCCAGGAGACTTCAATCTCTGGGCTGTCCAGGTTCCACCTGAGCCCTAAGTCTCAGTGGTGTTGCTGCACCACCTACGCTCCACTTCATTGGACTTACCCAGGTCAGCTGAGAGGGAGATGAGGATGGACAACAACCACACCAGGGAACCAAGACAGTCTACGGCTGTGGGCACGAGAGTCACATCCACCAGCCATGTGGGAAAGAAGCCCCTTCTCAATCGAGAGAAGGAGTGAGCATCGCCATCCCAGGGTCCTAGGGATAGACAAAGAAAATATGGACTAGAGTGGACTTAATGGTATTCTACAACAGAATTATTTTTACTCTAGCAATAGGAGCAATTGTATCATTGATGTGGACACAGTGGCCTCTGGAGTTGCTAAACGCAGGGAAAGGGAAAAGGAGGTGTGATGCAGAGGCATTTTCAGGACTTGGAGATGTGCTGATTGATATTGCAGGGACAGATGCAGGACATGACATATCCTACCAGAATCCACTGGATGGACTGAAGAGAGTTTAAACTACACTGTAAGTAATAGCCCATGCTGTGTAGCGGTGCTTCAAAATGTATTCATCAAATGCAATGCAAGTACCACACTAATGAAAGAAGTTCTTGATGTGGGATAAGTGTGGGGTGCGGGGTGGGGCATCGGGACCTCCTACCGCTTTTAATGTCACATTTTGTGTGATCTACGTATCTTTTGAAAGTAAATAAAAATATATATCTAGGCAAATTATGTTCAGATAGTATTAGTTTTGAAAGGATTGAAAGAAGTCAGTTAAATTAAAAAAAAGATTACCTATATAAAAACAATGAGGGCGGCGGACTTGGCCCAGTGGTTAGGGCGTCTGTCTACCACACGGGAGGTCCGCGATTCAAACCCCGGGCCTCCTTGACCCGTGTGGAGATGGCCCATGTGCAGTGCTGACACGCGCAAGGACCACCATGCTACGCAGGGGTTTCCCCGCATAGGGGAGCCCAACCCGCAAGGAGTACGCCCCGGAAGGAGAGCTGCACAGCGCAAAAGAAAGTGCAGCCTGCCCACGAATGGCACAGCACACACAGAGCACTGACACAACAAGATGATGCAACAAAAAGAAACACAGATTCCCGTGGGGCTGACAACAACAGAAGCAGACAAAGAAGAACACACAGCAAAACAGACACAGAGGACAACTGGGGTGGGGGAGGGAGGGGAGATAAATAAATAAACAAATAAATAAACAAACAAACAAATAAATAAATAAATAAACCTTTAAAAAAGAAGACACCAGTCACGAATTCCAAGAAGAGAGCAGAATACAAAGACATGGGACTCTTTCCTCCTCCAGAAAAGTATCTGCAGGACAGGCTGAAACAGACTGGAAAAAGATCTCTAGGCTTTAGGACAGCAGGTGAAGGCTGAACCCCACCCAGAACAGAGACGGACAAAGGAGGGGAATCGCGGCAGAAGAACTGTGACTGGAAAGCAGCAGCTACTGCTCCTGGCACCCTCCCCGACTCTAAGGACTTCACAATACTCAGGCCTCTCAGCCAACTTTAGACAAAGGGGTCTCCAGGGATCCACAGCCCCTGGAAAGCGGACGGAGAGGGACACCATCTAAGGCTGCACATTCTAACCCACAAATCTGGTCTGCTGTGTCCCCACCAGCCTTTCCAGGCCAGGTGGGACCCCTCAATCTCACTCTCTTATAGCCAGGACTGAGTGTGGAGGACTCGCCTCTGCAGCAAAGAGGAGAGAGAGGGACACAGCCTAAGGCTGAAAACTTTGAACCCACAAATTTGGTCTGCGGAGTCCCAGGAGCTCTACCGGGCTGGGCAGTACCAGCCCATTGTTTGCCTTGGGAGCCTGCAAAGGACTAAGGAGATCTGACCCTCTCAATCTCCTACTCTACTAACCTGGAATGACTGTGGAGGACACAGAGGGGAGTGGAACCATTTCCTACCCAGGAAAAGAGAGGGGGTTGCTGGAGAAGTCTGACGAATTCTTTCTGAGAAAGTTTAAATTACAAGGCTCTTCATCTCCAGGCAAGAACCTCTACCACACTGTTCCAGTCTGTGTCACAGCAAAAACGCTCCAGCCAGGCACTGACCTGAAAGGGCTGCCAAAGAGTACCTTCCAGGAGCAGAACTAGGTAGAACACATGAGTAAATTAAAAATAAATTGCAGAGGCTTCTGCTAGCCTATATGGCTTCCCTCCGAAGGCCCCAGGAAGCAAGTCTGCAACCCATTACTGGGCATAGCAGTTTGATATTACTGATGAATTCCAAAAAGAAATATTGGATTAGGCTCATAAATTGGTCTTTTCCTCAGGGTATAGTACATTATCTTGGATTCAGAGGTTTATGTGATTAAATAATGATCAAGGCTTTGATGGGGCCACATCAGCAGGACGTTGTATCCCTGCCCCTTGGTGGATGGGACTCACAGAGAAAACAACATGACAAAAGAGATGGCTGGAGTTTTTGAGCTGTAGCCCAGGAAGTGAACACACAGGAGATCATCGCCAGAGGAACAGAGAGAGCTCTTTAGACACAGCTGAAGCCCAAGGGAGAGGACAGATATATTTGCCTGATACTCTACAGCTGACCTCGTAGAGAGAGGCAAAGCCTAGAGAGCCTTCTAGTCTAGAGCTGAACTTGTGGTGAACAGACAGGAGCTGGACGTGGAGAGAATTGAACCCCAGGAAGAGAGGAACCCAGGAAGCCTGAACCCTGGCACACATCGGCAGCCATCTTCCTCCAAATTGTGGCAACAGACTTTGGTGAGGGAAGTAACTTGCACTTCAGAGCGTGGTAAATAAGCTTCTACCCCAAATAAACACCTTGTATAAAGGCAACAGATTAATGATATTCTGCATCAGCACCCCTTTGGCTGACACTGGGTGCGGAGCCCTGTTTTGAGCAAAGAACAGGGACAAGACAAACCATCCAGGAGGAACACAGAATCAAAGAGCAGCAATAACACACAGCCTCCCACCACCAAAGCCCAACAACAGAGAAAGAAACTGAGCATCTGAGGAAACTGCATCCTAATCAGATGCCTAGCATCAGCAAAAATTTACAAGCCAGACTAAAAAAATGACAGACATGACCCAGGAAAAGGAATATAACAAAGCCTCAAAAGAGACACAGGATTTGAGAAAACTAATTAATGAGATGCATATACACAGTTCCAAAATCAAATTGAAAGAAAAATGAAAGAAAAATATGGCTAAAGAAATGAATGAGATCAAGAAGATACTGAACAAGCACACACAAAAAACGTGAAACCCGAAATAGAAAAGTAACAGAGCTAATGGGAAGGAAAGACACGATAGACATACAGCAAACTCGAAATGAAAGAAGAAAGAATAAGTGATACCAAAGACAGAAGAGCTAAAATTACAGAGAGAAAAGACTGGGAAAAAATGAACATGGGTTCAGAGAGGTTGAATGACAACTCAAAAACCAACAACAAACATGTCATAAGATATCCAGAAGGAGAAGACAGGGGAAGGAGGGGAGGGGCTAGTATTTGAGGAAATAATAGTTGAAAATTTCCCAACTCCAGGGAAAGAAATTAACCTACATGTCTAAGAAGCCCACTGTATCCCAATCAGAATAAATCCAAATACACCTATTCCAAGACACATACTACTGAGAAAGTCAAACCTCAGAGATAAAGAGAAAATTCTGAGAGCAGTAAGAGAGAAGAGAACCATTACTTACAAGGGACACCCAGTAAGATTTAGTACAGATTCCTCATGAGAAACCATGGAGGCAAGCAGACTGCACTATGATAAAATTAGGAGACCAAAAGAGAAAAACTGCCAG
Source organism: Dasypus novemcinctus (assembly GCF_030445035.2). Classification (NCBI taxonomy): domain Eukaryota; kingdom Metazoa; phylum Chordata; class Mammalia; order Cingulata; family Dasypodidae; genus Dasypus; species Dasypus novemcinctus. The sequence continues at coordinate 127,012 of NW_026688133.1, read as the reverse complement.
CCGAGAATTCTGCATTCACCAAAATTGTCCTTCAAATACGAAGGCGGGTATATAATATTCACAAGCCAATACAAATAGAGTTCATAATAAAGAATCCATCTTGCAGGATATATTAAGGGAAGCCTTAGAACCTGAAAGAAAAAGGAGAGTGAAGCTTGGAGGAGAGAATAGGAGAATAGAAGGAGAACCAAAAAAGTAAAAAGACAGACCAAAATGTGATATGACATATGATAACCAAAGAAGAAAATGGAGGAAAGAACTAATGCATTTACAGTAATATCACTGAATATGAATAGATTAAACTGACCAATTAAGAAATACAGGCTGACAGGATGTATTTAAAAAAAGCATGAGTCAGTCGTATGCTGCGTACCAGAGACCCACCTTAGACCCACGGATACAAACTGCCTGAAAGTGAAAGGCTGGAAAAAGATACTCCATGCAAATAGTAACCAAAAACAAGCAGGCTTAGCTATACTAATATTGGAGAAAACAGACAGTAAGTGCAAAAAGTTAAGAGAGATACAGAAGGCCATTAAATATTAATAAAAGGGACAAGCAACCAGGAAGGTATAACAGACATAAATATCTATGCACCTAACCAAGGTCTCCCAAATACATGGAACAAACTCTGGGAAAATTGAACAGAGAAACAGGCATCTCTACAATAAACAAGTGGAGATTTTAAAACACCTCTCACAACATTAGACAGAACTAGACAGAAGACCAACAAGGAAAGAGAGACCTGAAACAATATGATCAATAAGTTAGACCTAACACACATATACAGAACACAGCATCCAAACTCAGTGCATTAGACATTCTTTGAACATACCCATGCATCCTTCTCAAGGACAGACCACATATCAGGGCACAATACAGCACTCAATAAATATAAACATAATCAATTTATACAAAGCATCTTCTCAGATCAGAAGGGAATCAAAATCACAATCAATGACAGAGAGAAAAAGTTAAATTCACAAATGCCTATATTAAAAAAGAAGAAAGAGCTAAAATCCAAGAATTAACTGAACAACAGAAGAAACAAGAAAAAGAAAAGCAAACCATCCTCAAAACAAGCAGGAGATAAGAAAGATTAGAATAGAATTGAAGGAAATTGAGAAAGAAAAAAAAAAAAAAACAGTCAAAACCAAAAGCCAGTTATTTGAGATGGAGATCAGTAAAATTCACAAACCCCTACCAAGATTAACAACGAAAAAAAAAATCCTAATAAATACAATTGGAAATGAAAGAGGGGAAGTTATGACTGATCCCACAGAACTAAAAAGGATCATAAGAGGATATTCTGAGAAACTGTCTGCCAACAAACTAAACAACCTAGAGGAAATGAGCAAACGCCAAGAAAAGCACAACCAGCCTACATTAACGCTACAAGAAATACAAGAACTTACCAAACCAATCACATTGAAGGACACTGAAACTGTCTTTAAAAATCACCAACAATGGAAAAATCTAGGACCATGTCACTTCACAGGTGAATTCTACCAAACATTTAAAAAAGAATTAACACCAATCCTGTTTAAACTCTTCCAGAAAGTTGAAAAGGAGGGAAAATAACCCACCATTTTTTAGAAAGCCAACATCACTGTAATACCAAACCCAAATAAAGACACAGTAAAGAAAAGAAATTACCGACCAATCTCTCTAATGAACATTGATGCAAAAATTCTTACCAAAATATTTATAAATCGAATCCAGCACCATATCAAAAGTCCTATACATCACAATCAAGTGGGATTTATTCCTGATGGGCATGCCTGGTTCAATATTCGAACATCAATCGTTGTGATACACAACATTAATAAATGGAAGGAAAAAAAGACACATGATCATCTCAATCAAGGAGAAAAGGCATTCGATTAAAACCAGTATCATTTCTTATAAAAACATTTCAAAACAGAAGAATAGAAGGATTATTCCTGAATATGATAAAAACCACACATGAAAAACCCACACCTGACATCGCACCAACTGGGGAAAGGTTGAAAGCTTTCCCTCTAATACTGGGAACTAAACAAGGATGCCCACCAGCACCATTGTTATTCAGCATTGTAACAGAAGCTCTAGGTAGAGCAATTAGAGAAGAAAAAATAATTGAAGACGTATAAAGAAGAAAGAGGAAGTCACCTTATATTATATTTAGAAAATTCTGAAATGTCTACAACAAAGCTATTTGAGCTAATAAATGAGTTCAGCACAATGGCAGGCAGCAGGATCAACACGGAGAAATTAGTTATATTTTTGTACACTAGTATTCCACATTTTGAGGAGAAAAAAAGGGGAAAATTTCATTTACAATAGCAACAAAAACACTCAAATACCTAGCGATCAATTTAACAAAAGACGCACAGGACCTATAGGGAGAAGATTACAAAACAATGCTCAAAGAAATTTGAAAAGACCGAAACAATTGGAAAGACATTCCATGTTTGTGAACTGGAAGACCAAACACCATAAAGATGTGAATCCTACCCAGACTGATTTATAGATTCACTACAAGACCAAGCAAAATTTCAACAGCCTACTTTAGAGAAACAGAAAAGACAATTACCAAACCACATGGAAGGGAAGTGCATGTGAATAGCCAAAAGTATTCTAAAAAAGAACAACAACACAGAAGTAATTTCACTGGCTGACCTTGAAACATATTGCAATGCTACGCTGGACAAATTCACATGATACTGCAATAAAAAGAGAAAGAGCGATGAGTGGGATAGAACTGCGAGTACAGGAATTAACCGTCACCTCTATGGTCAAGTGGTTTTTGACAAGCCCTCCAAGCCTGTGTTAATGGGAAAAAAACAAGACTCTTCAGCAAATGCTGCTGGGAGAACAGGTTATCTGTAACCAAAAGAATGAAAGGCAACCCCTATCTCACTCTCTATATAAGAATCAACTCAAGGGAAGCAGATTTGGCTCAACTGATGGAGCATCCACCTACCAGATGGGAGGCCCAGGGTTCAGACCCAGGCTCACCTGACCCATGTGGTGAGCTAGCCAACACGGAGCGCTGATGCACGCAAAGAGTGCCGTGCCCCGCAGGGGTGTGCCCTCCGTAGGGAAACCCCGTGCCCAAGGAGCACGCCCCCACAAGGAGAGCCGCCCTGTGCGAAAAAGTTCAGCCTGCCCAGGAGTGGTGCCATGCACACGGAGAGCTGACACAGCAAGACGACACAACAAAAAGAGACACAGATTCCCGGTTCCAATGACAAGAATGCAAGCAAACTCAGAAGAACACACAATGAATGGACACAGAGAACAGACAATGGGTGTGGGGGGAAGGGAAGGGGAGAGAAGTAAAATTAAAAGCTTTCTAAAAAATTAATAAATAAATAAATGATAATAACACACAAAAAAAGAATCAACTCAAAATGGATACAAAGACCTAAATAGAAAAGCAAGTACCAAAAAACTACTAGAAGAAAACGTAGGGAAGCATCTTAAAAACCTTGTGGTAAGTGGTGGTTTCTTGGACCTTACACCCAAAGCACAAACATCAAAAGAGAAATTACATAAATTGGACCTCCTTAAAACTAAACACTTTTGCACCTCCCAGGACTTTGTCAAAAGGGGGAAAAGGCAGCCAATTCAGTGGAAGAAGATACTTAGTAATCACATGTCCCATAAGGGTTTAATATCCCAGATATAGAGAGATGTTTCAACTCAACAATAAAAAGACAAATGACGCAAAAGACATGAATAGACATTTGTTGAAAGAAGAAATACAAATGTCAAAAAGCACATGAAAAAATATTCGACATCATTAATGATTAGGGAAATGCAAATCACGACGAGATATCACTTCACAGCTATCAGAAGGGCCACTATTAAAAAGTCAGAGAACTACAAGTGTTGCGGAGGATGTGGAAAGACAGGAACATTTATTCACTGTTGGTAGGAATGCAGAATGCTACATCCACTGTGCACGACTGTTTGGCAGTTCCTAGAGAAGTGGAATATAGATTCGCCACGTGATCCTGCACCACCACTACTGGGTACATTCCCGGAAGAACTGAGAACAGTGATATCAACAGGAATCTGCACACCTACATTCATAGTGGCGTTATTCACAATTGCCAAAACCTGGAAACAGCCCAGGTTTCCATCAGCCGGTGAACAGATAAACTGTGTTGTATTCACACGATGGAAGATCACACAATGCTAAGAAGAAATAAAGTCATCAACCACACGACAACGGGAATGCACCTGGAGGACAGGATGGTGAGTGAAGCACATCCCAGGCACCAGCCAATAGATACTCGTATTTTTTTTCCAGTTGTGGCTGTCAGGCACTTGCCCTGATTAAAAAACCGTGATGTATTGACATGACGGAACATTATGCGGGCAGTAAAAAGAAATGACGTCATAAAGCATATGACAACGTGGATGAATCTACAGGACATTATATTGAGGGAAGCCAGCCAGACACAAAAGGACAAATACCATATGAGCAAGTTACCATTAACCAAATATATTGTGTAATATATTGTATGATTGAAAAAAAGTGTATATGTATGCAATATATTTTAGAAATGTATGATTTTATCCAACAGGGTTTTCTTTTTAAAATATTCTTTATATATTCAATTTTTAAATTTAAAAAATGAAGTGAAAAATAAAGTGAGGTTACACTAAAGACTTGAGCATTGGAGACTTTAAACTTTGTTACTTAAGAAAAAGATGTAACAAACAAGAGAGTGTAATCAAACGTTATTTTTCAGCATAGTAAAACCAAGGGTGGAATATGAATATAGATAAAACTGCATATATGACGGTTTTCTTTGAAATTGAACAAATGTATGTTAACACTACGAAATGTTAATATGTTAATATCACTTATGCTATCTGAAAGAAACCTGACACAAACTACAACCTACTGCATGCTTCTATTTATATAAAATGTAAATCAGTCTATAAAGATGAAGTTACATTTGTGGTTATGTAGGCATGGGGAAGGACTGCTAAGGGGCATGGTTTTTTCTTAAAATACTAAAAATGTTCTAAAAATTTTTATGGTGATGGATGCACAACATTGTGATTATACTAAAAGTCACTGATTATAAACTTTGGATAGATTGTGTGGTATGTGAATATATCTCAATAAAATTCCTAAATACATAAATATAATTGTGCTTCTATTTCCAGCATGGAAATCCGTTAGAGTTTTGAAGAATTTTCTTATTACTTTATTTTTCTTCTTATTGAAATAATGAAAATATTCTGATGCCGACTGAGGTAACGAATGCACATCAATGCAATTACACCAAATACCATGGGTTGTACACTTTGAATCAACTGTATGCTTTCCTTAAAATATCAATAAAACACTGATTTCCTAAAAACCTATACATGGATCAAGAAAATCATTTAAAAAAAAAAACAAAAACGGGACTTCCAATCCTCATCCAAAGATTTCATTGCTAAGCTTTTCTTATAAAACCTTCCTGGATTTTCCCACTGAGAGCACACTGTATTCTTCCTCGTCACACTTAGGATCTGCTGAGTGACAGGGCACTAGGAGAACAGCCTGGTCATCTGCATGGAAGTGACAGGGCCCCAGCAGCCCTGCCTGGCTCCCCTTCCAGGAGGCAACCCTGTGAAAACCACCTTCAGAAGTGCAGGGACAAGAGAAGGGGGTGGGGTGAGAAGGTCCAGCCATCTGTCCTGAGTGAGAGCAGCGGCTCCACAGCCCTGAGCTGCTTCCCTAGAATGGGACCAACTCTTCTAAGAGGCCCAGAACAGTAAGCACAGAGGAACTGCCAATCTGTCCTCCACAATGCCTGGCCATTGTATATTCCCACGAGCAGGGAATGAGGGTTCCCCTTCCTCCACATCCTCTCCAACACTTGAAGTCCTTTCATTTTTATAGTAGCCAGTCTAATGGGTGTAAGATGGTATCTCACTATAGATTTGATTTGCATTTCCCTTCTAATTATTGATGTTGAGGATCTTTTCATGTGCTTCTTAGCCATTTGTATTTCTTCTTTGGAAAAATGTCTGTTCAAATCTCGTGCCCATTTTTTAAAATGGGTTGTTTGTCTCTTTATTTTGAGATAAAGGATTCCTTTCCATATGCTCGATATTAGGCTCCCTCAGGTATCTGGTTACCAAATATTTCCTTGCATTAGGGAGGCTGTCTTGTCACTTTCTTGAGAAACTTCTTTGAAGTACAAAAGGTTTTAATTTTGAGGAGGTCCCTTTCATCTATTTTTTCTTTTTCTGCTCCTGCTTTGAGTGTGAAGTTCATGAAGCCATTTCCTGTCACAAGGTCTTGTAGATTCTTCCTTAGGGTATATTCCTAAGTCTTGGCTTTTATATTTGGATCTTTGCTGCACCTTGTGTTGATTTTTATATCAGGTGTTCATCTGTCATTCCTTTGCATATGGATATGCAGTACTCCAAGGGCCATTTTTTGCCGAGGCCATACTCTCCCAGTTGATTGGGCTTGGTGCCCTGTCGAACATCAGGTGACTCTATACATTAGGATCTATATCCTGACTCTCAGTCCAGTTCCAGTGGTTAGTATGTCTGTCCTTGTGACAGTACAATGCAGTTTTGACCACTGTAGGTTTGTAGTATGATTTAACGTCAGGTAGTGCCCTTCCTTGATTTCATTTTCCTTTTTCAATATGTCTGTGACTGTTCAGGGTACCTTGCCCTTCCAAATACATTTCACAGGGAGTAATTCCAAATCAGTAAAAAATGCTGTGTTTATTTTTATTAGGATTGCATTCACCCTGTAGATTATTTCGGGCAGTTTAGACACCTTAATGATGTTTATTCTTCCTATTGATGGACAGGGAATATTTTTCCATTTGTTTACGTCTTCTTTGATTAAAGTGTTGTGTAGATTTCTGTGTTTGTCATTTACATCTTTATTTAAATTTATTCCTAAGTATGTGATGTTTTTATATTATTATTATAAATGACGGTTTATTTCTTGATTTCCTCCTTCTATTGGTCATTATTGGTGTAGGTGTTTGGTTTTTGCACAGGTGTCCGGGGATCAAGCCGGGTAGTAGGTGATTGGGTGCCTTTGGCTGTCCATCAAGGGTAGGACAGGCCCCCATAGGGGCGTGGCGTCCCGGAGCGGGGCGATAGCTCATTGGCTCAAGCTCTGGCGCAGACGCAGACGCTCCGCCCCTGAAGCCCCGCCCCGTCCCGGGCCGGAGGCCCCTAGAAGAGCTGGCGGCGTGTGGGGCGCACGAGGCCCTGCTGGGTGTTCCGGGGGCGCCGCCCGGGAGCCCGAGGGCGGGGGAGCGTGTGGTCGGCGGGCGTGGGGGCTGCGGGAGCGCTCGGCCCTTGCCCAGGGACCCCGCCCGTGTCCCGCCCGGGTAGCGGTAAGTTTGGGACGGAGTTGGCGTCGGGGCGGGACAGGCGGGCGGGGACCCCCCGGGGCGCGGAGAAGGGGGCGAGGAGCTCCCCGCTGGCGGCGTCGAGGGCGCGGGTCCCGGGAAGTCGTGCGGCCCCGGACCTGCGCGCCCTCAGGGCCTGGTGGGGCCCGGGCGGGGCCTGGCGGGGGCGCTGCTTCCGGGGCGGCGCGGGGCCGGGGGCGGGGGTGCAGTCGAGGGGGCGCGGGGTGCAGTCGGGGTGGGGCGTGGTGCACTCGGGGGGTGGTGCAGGTTGCAGTCGGCGGGGGGCGCTCAGGGTGCAGAGGGGGGGGGGCGCAGGTTGCTGTCGGGGTCCTGGCCCGGCGGGACTGTGGTGCCGGGCCCGTGGCACAGTAAGGTCCCGGGGGTTCACGGGAAGGGTGGCCCGCCCTCATCCCCGCCCCTCCTGCGCCCCCCATGGTCCTGAACACCCCCACGGTCCCCCGTGTCCCCCCCAGGGCCCCTCTGGCCCCTGAATGTTGCCCCCAGGGTTCCTCCAGTCCCACAGCGCCTCCTCCTCCCACTTAGTCCCCCCTTTTCCTCACAGTCCCCCTTCCTGCAAGGTCCTACCTCCCCAATGCTCCCTGTCCTCCCCACTCCCGCCTGTCCCCCCCCACTCCCTCCCCCTCACTCTCCCTCCTAACCCCCGCTGTCCCTCTCCACACCAGGTCCCTCCTTGGCTCCCATGGTCCTTCCTGCCCTCACCCCAAAGTCCCTCTTCCCCGTCTACTGTCCCTTTCCCCCAGGACCACCCCCCCGTTGTCCCTCCCCGAACAGGCCGTCCAGCCCCCCCTTGGTCCCTGACCCTCCAAAGTCCCCTCCTTTATCCCCCCCATGAACCAGCCCCCATCCACGGTCCCTCCCCCACACAATGTTTTCTGCCCCCCCCAAGGCTCCTGTCCCCCATGGCTCCTCCTGTCCCCCCACTCTCCCTCCTCCTCCCGCAGTCCCTCCTGTCCCCTCCCAGGTCCCTCTTCTTCCCCGCACAGTACCTCCTGTTTCCTGATGGTCCCTCCTGGTGCCCCACGCTCCCTCCATCCTCATGGTTACTCCCACCTCACCAAGGTCCCTCACCCTCAAGTTCTCTCCTGCCCCTTCACAGTCACTCCTGCACCCCTACCTTCCCTTCTCCCCCACAGTCCCTTCCCCCAAGGTCCCTTTAGCCCCCTCACGGCCTCTACTTCCCTCCACGAACCCTCCTGCCCCCCCACAGTATCTCCTCCCCCGCCAAGGTTCCTCCTGTACCCCCCAGGTCCCTCCTATCCCCCCATGGTCCCTCCTTCCCGCTTACTGTCCCCCCATTGTCCCTCCCCAAACAGGCCATCCTGCCCCTCCCATGAATCACCCCCACACACAGTCCATCCTCCCCACAATCCTTTCTACCCCCACATGGCTCCTCCTGCCCCCCCCTTCCTGCCTCCCCCATGGCCCCTCCTCCCCGGCCAAGGTCCCTCCTATCCCCCCCATGATCCCTCCTCCCCCGCCAAGGTCCCTCCTATCCCCCCATGGTCCCTCCTCCCCCACCAAGGTCCCTTCTATCCCCCCATGGTCCCTCTTATTCCTCCATGGTCCCTCCTGCTCCCTCCACGCACCTCCTGGTGTGCCATTCTCCCTCCACTCCCACGGCTCCTCCCTCCTCCCCAGGGTTCTTCCCCACCCCCATGGTCCTCCTTGCCCGCCCCCGCGATCCCTCCTACCACCTCCACACTCCCTCGTGCCCCCCACCGTATCACCTCCCCTCGCGGTCCCTGCCTCTGCTTCCCCACAGTTCCTCCCCCCCACGGTCCCTCCTGCCCTTCCACAGTTCCTCCTCCTCTCCTACGGTCCCTCCTCCCCGTGATTGTCCCCCCACCCACTGTGTCCCCCCCAAAGTCCATCCTCCTCCATGTTCCCTCCTTCCCATGATCCTCCCCAACCCTGGTCCCCCCACATGGTCCCTCCTGTCCCCCCACCATCTTCCCTTCCTCCAACTTTCCTTCCAGCACTCCCACGGTCCTCCTGTCACCCCACAGTTCCTCCTATCCCCCCAAAGTCCCTCTTTCTCTCTCCCCCCATGATTCCCCGCCCTCAGTGTCCCCTCAAAGTTTGTCCTCCTCATTGATCCCTCCCGCCTATGGTCTTCCCTGCCCATGGTCCCCTCCAAGGTCCTTTCTCCCCCCACTGTCCCAGCTGCCCACCCCCACATTCCCTCCTTCCCCCTCAGTCCCTCCTGCCTCCCCTCGGTCTCTCCTGCCCCCCACAGCCCTTCCTGCCCCCCATGATCCCTCCTCCACCCCTGTGGTCCCCCCTCCCCTCCATGGTCCCTTCTCCCTCTCCACAGTTCCCCCTCCCTCCCTGCACTGCCCAGGGTCCCCCATGGTCCACCCCTTGGCCCTGCCCTGCACCCTCCTGGCCCTCCCAGGTCCCTGGGTGCTTCCCCTTTCAGCGCCCCCTTGCCAAGGCCCTACACTTTAGATGGCCCCTGGAGCCAGGTGGAGGCTGCTTCTCCCTCTTCTCCTCTCACCTGGAAAGGCCAGGCTCAGGGACTGGCCTGCAGCAGTGGCTCTTCCAGGGGTCACTGCTGAGGGGGAATTGGGGGCTCCTGGGGAAGGGCTCCTGGGAGGCCCAGGGGGAGCGTGAGTGACCCCCGGTGCCTGCAGGGAGCACAGTGAGTGGGGCCCTCGCGGGAGGGGCCTCTGGGTGCAGGTTTGTGCCCGGCCTGGGAGCTTTGCAGGGACCACCACAGTTTGCGTCTAAAAGTGTGTATCTGGCCCCAGAGGTCTGCAGGTGTGGTTCCTCCTGCTCTCAGGCATTTGTGTTCTTTGGGTCACAACCCTGGTGAGTTTCTTGAGCCTTTCCTTGTCTGTGTGTCCTGTTTAACTGCTTTCTGCTTTCTGGATTCCACAGGGCAGGTGAGGGCTGGGTTCTAGGGCCCACACCGCTGTGTCCCCTTCTGGCTGTGGCTGCACTGGAGCCCCTGGACAGCCTCAGGCTTGGCTTTCCTCAGGGCTCCCCTTGGTCCCAGGACACTCTTTCCTTTTGGTAGTGGTGACAAGTTTTCTTAGAAGTGTGGTTTCCTGGAGTAACGCTGAGTTCGTGAGCTCTTTCTAAGGTAATAGCTTGCTACGGCCGGAGGAGGGCAGCTGGCCAGTGGGGGCCACTGAGTTTGGGTGCCTGCTAGGACCCTCTGCACAGCCTGGGAAAGGGTGCCTGCTGGTCAGGTCACCTGCCGGAGGCTGCTGTGGGAGCCCAGGGGTGTGCTGAGCATTTCCAGGAGCTCCAGGAGCCTCTCCTTGGCAGGGGGGTGACCTGGGTGTCTTGGGGACACCACTGTCGCCTGCTTTGTCTACCAGGAGCAGTCACCCAGCTGGCCTTGAAGGAGCCTGACTGCAGAGGACGCCTCTGTGCTTACTGTTGTCAGCCTCTTAGAAGAGTTGGTCCCGTTCTAGGGAAGCAGCTCAGGGCTGTGGAGCCGCTGCTCTCACTCAGGACAGATGGCTGGACCTTCTCAGCCCACCCCCTTCTCTTGTCCCCTGCACTTCCCCCTGCACTTCTGAAGGTGGTTTTCACAGGGTTGCCTCCTGGAAGGGGAGCCAGGCAGGGCTGCTGGGGCCCTGTCACTTCCATGCAGATGACCAGGCTGTTCTCCTAGTGCCCTGTCACTCAGCAGATCCTAAGTGTGACGAGGAAGAATACAGTGCTACTCTCAGTGGTTTTATAAGAAAACCATAGCAATGAAATCTTTAGATGAAGATTAGCAGTCCTTTTTTTTTTTTTAACAAATTAATTTTATTAATACATGTATGTTTTTAACAATTCAGTTTTATTGATATTAATAAAGCATAGAATTCATTCAGAGTGTACAATGCATGGTATTTAGTATAATCACATGGATGTGCATTCATTGCCTCTGTCATCATTAGAATATTTTCGTTATTTCCACAGTAAGAAATATAAACTAATGAGAAAATTCTTGACACCTCTCTATCTGTTTCCCTGCTGGATATAGCTTCCATTTTTGGCTGCTCTAGCACAATTATTTATGTATTAAGCAGTTTTATTGAGATATATTCACATACAAATATAAACCATCCAAAGTGTGTAATCAGTGGCTTTTAGTATAATCACAGTGTTGTGCATTCATCATTATAAATTTTTTTAGAATCTTTTTCAGTACTTTAAAAAGAAAAACCTCAAGCCCGTGATATATTAATATTTTGTAGTGTTAACATACATTTGTTCATTTTCAAAGATTACAGTTATATATGCAGTTTTATCCACGTTCATATTTCACACGTGATTTTTACTATGCTAAAAAATAACCTTTTGGTTACTCTATCTCTATTTTGTTACCTCTTTTTCTTGAGCAACAGATCACAGTTTAAAGTCTCCAAACTCAACTCTTCAGTGTAACCTCATCTATTTTCTTTTTCTTTTATGCATTTAATAATTGAATATATAAAGAAAGAAAACACTTGAGTAAAAACAATACAATTATAAATTGAATATATTGTGTATCTGATAAATTTTTTCCAATCATACATTCTATTACACGATATATTTGGTTCATAGTAACACAATCATATAGTATTTGATCTTTTGTGTCTGGCTTGCTTCCCTCAACATAATGTCTCATAGATTCATCCCTGGTGTCATATGCTTTATGACTTCATTTCTTTTTACTGCTGCATAATGTTCCTTCATGTGAATACACCGCAGTACGTTTATCCATTCATCAACGGATGGACACCTGGGGTGCTCCCAACTTTCGGCAATAGCGAATGATACTGCTTTGAACATGGGTGTGCTGATGTCCGTTTGTGTCCCTGCTATCAGGGCTGTATACCCAGTAGTGATGTTGCAGTGTCATGTGGCAAGTTTATCTTTAACTCCTTTAGTAACTGCCAAACAGTCCTCCACAGGGGCTGTACCACTCTGCTTTCCCACCCACAGTGAGTTAGTGTTTCTGTGTCTCCACGTCCTCTCCAGCACTGTGGTTCTCTGTCTGTGGCAGGATCACTGGAGTGGGATGTCAGGGACGGGATAACATGGGAGGAAGCCTACCTCACGTACATATAAGGCACATAAATGTACGTTCGTGGGGCATCGCCTCGGTGGATGGAGGTTCAGACGGTAACCGAAGGAATGTCAAATTCCCATCCTGGGGATCTCTGCCACATTCTCTAAGACGTCAGCAAGAATCCCCCTAGTACAGGGCCAATGACTAGTGGAGGAGGGTGGTCTTCTGATGGACACTTGATTTCGATGACTGTGTGTGCTTATGAACCTTCACACTCGAAATTGAAACTTGGCCTTCTATTATAGGGTGCCTAAGATTTGCCTCGTGGAGCCTCCTTGTTCCTCAAATGTGGCCTCTCTCTAAGCCAAACTTAGCCTATAAATACATTATCTCTCCCCCAGGGTGGGACATGACTCCAGGGTATGAGACTCACTGGCATGGAGGGATTACTGCCAAGCACCAACTAGCAATGCAACTGGAAAAAGACCTTGACCAAAATGAGGAAACAATAAAGACAAATCAATTATGCGGCTAAGAGACTTCAAAGGGAGGTGAGCCCAGAGGTCATCCCAGAGGTAATGCTTCTGCGTGTCCCAGCAGGGTCTCTTTCACTGCCGGAGTCGATACTACCCCATGTAGCTGGTCTCCTGAGTGTTCTAGAAGCATCCAGACACTTGAGTCAGGGCAGATAGCTTAGGAGTTTGGTGCCTGTCCAGTGGTCCCTACTTTGGAATTCATGGTCCCCTAGAGTGACTGAATTGGGCTCAGTTGTTGTTTCCCCACACATGGCTGTTCTGACCTTCTATTTATATCTGTAATTGGCACTGAAGTTAGTCCTGTAGAGGCCTGCGTGTCCTCCAGGTAGGTTGTAGACAGGCCTGGTGGGCTGCTTCCATGGGCAGCGTGGTGGGGAGGTGCCTGAGATTAGATAGGTAGAGGTGCGGATCTATTTATGAATGCACCGCCTTTTGTTATCCATGCTCCAGCTCATAGACGTGTATTTTTTTTTTCCAGTTTTGGCTGCCGTACACTTGCTCTAGGAATTATTGAACGGAAAGAATTTCATTTGTTTTCGAAAGACTTTTTGGAGCGGAGTCAGGATGAATTATGGTAAGTTTACATTTTTAAGAAACTGACAAAATGTTTCCCAAAGTGGCAGCACCATTTTCATTCTCACCAGAAATGTGTGAGGGCTCCAGTTTTTCCACCTTTTCTTTAATGGTTGGTATTATGTCTCTTGATTTTAACCATTTTATTATGTATAGCAGATTTTAGCATGCATTTCCCTAGTGATGAAAAGAATCATACGTTTCTTCTTTGGTAAATGTGTATTCTCATATTTCTCCCATTTTTAAGTGCTGTTTGCCTTTTTTTAAAAAAAGCATACAGTTCATCCACAGTGTGCAGTCAGTGGTATTTGGCACAATCGCAAAGTCATGGGTTGATCACCTCAGTCATCATTAGAGCTTTTTCATTATTTCAATAATAATAATAAATGAAAAAACAACTAAGAAAAAACATCACCTCTTGATCTCTCTATGCTACCCCTGCTGTCCGCAGATCCCATTTTTACGTATTTTTGCACAAATACTTTTTTTTTCCTGTATAAATTGATTTATATTTACATTTTGTATAAATAGAAACATACATTATGTTACACAATGCAATTAGGTGAGAGTAGTGCAAGCCGCCTGTATTTGTCCCGTTGTGTCTGGCTTGCTTCACTCAGCATCCCGTCCTCCAGTTCATCCATGTTGTCATCGGGTTCACGACTTGACTTCTTCACACCCCGGCACGATGTTCCTCCGTGTGAATACAGCACAGTGTGTTTATCCAGTCACCGGCTGATGGACACCCGGGCTGTTTCCGGCTTCTGGCAGTTGGGATAACGCCACTAAGAATGTAGGTGTGCAGGTGTGCGGGACATGTCACTGCTCTCAGTTCTCCTGGGAATATGCCCAGTAGTGCTGTTGCAGGGTCCCGTGGCAAGTCTATATTCAGCTTCTTTAGGAACTGCCCAAGAGTCCCCCACCGCGGCTGTAGCCTTCTGCATTCCCACCAACAGTGAATAAGTGTTCTTGTCTTTCCACATCCTCTCAAACACTTGTAGTCCTCTGACTTTTTCATAGTGGCCATTCTGATAGCCGTGAAATCATATCTCTTTTGATTTGCATTTCTCTAATCATTAATGATGCTGAATATTTTTTCATGTGTTTTTTGCCATTTGTATTTCTTCTTTGGACAAATGTCTATTCATGTCTTTTCCCATTTTATAATTGGGTCGTTTGTCTTTTTATTGTTGAGTTGTTACATCTCTCTATATATCCTCTATATTAATCCCTAATTCGACATGTGATGTCTAAGAGTTTTCTCCCATTGAATTGGCTGCCTTTTCCCCCTTTTGACAGAGTCCTGGGACGTGCAAAAGTGTTTAATTTTCAGGAGGTCCCATTTATCTAATTTTTCTTTTGTTGTTTGTGCTTTGGGTGTAAGGTCCAAGAAACCACCACATACTACAAGGTCTTTAAGGCATTTCTCTACATTTTCTTGTAGTAGTTTTATGGTACTTGGTTTGTTTTTTTTTTACATAGACAATAAATGTATAATAGGTGTGAACTTAAAAAACAAACATATACCATCTCACTCTACCACCAATAACTTGCACTGTTTTTAAACCTTTTAAACTAATTATTAAACAAAATTGTCAAAATATTACTACTATACAAAGTATTTTTCCTCTAACCAATCCAATTATTATCTTTATATCATTTATATATGAACATACATAAACAAGTGTATAGTAAAAGTTGTGAACTTACAAACGAACGATGCATAACGTCATACAGGGGTCCCAAACATCAACCCTCCACCAACACCTTGTATTGTCATAACACGTTTGTTGCAAACTGTGAAAGAACACTGTCAAAATCTTACCACTAATCATAGTTCTTATCTTAAATTTGGTGTGTTTTTTGCCCAGACCACCCTATTATTTTTTAAATATGTATATTTTTATGACAAAAGTTGTAAACTTATAAAACAATCATGCACATGTGCAGAAATCTGATTATTGCCATGTCCATAGCGTACATTTGGCTCACTTTTTCCATACTGCCGCAGTATCAGCATAGTACATCTTTTGCATAGATGTAAGAATATTATATTATTACTACTAATCACAGTCCATAGGTCCCTCCAGGTGTATTTTCCCCATGCTTCTCCACATTCCCAACACCCTGCAGTGGTAATATACATTTGTTGCAGCTCACAAGGACACTCTTGCATCTGTACCATCAACCACAATTCTCACCCACCTCTTGGTTTACTGTGCTATCCAGTTCCTAGATTATTCTCAAGCATTCTGTCAGGTGGCATTTACATAACTAGACTATCATTTTCGGTCACATCCCCATTTATAAAGTAGCTGTTACTCACTGTGTGTTACCATCCACTCTATACATTTCCACACTTTTACAGCAAAGCTAACTAAAACTTCTACATACATTAAACATCAATAGTCCGCTCAGTTCCCCTCTTTTCTCCTTCAAGAATCCTCCAGCTACCACCAGGTCTTGAAGATATTTTCCAATAATTTCTTCTAGAAGTTTTATGGTTCTTGTTTTTATTTTTAGTTTTTTGATCCATTTTGAGTAAATTTTTGGATAAGGTATGAGATAGGTGTCCTCTTTCCTTCTTTAAGCTATAGATGTCCAGTTCTTTCAACACCATTTGTTGAATGGATTGTTCAGCCCGAGGTGTGTGATTTGACAGGCTAGTCAACAATCACTTGACCATACCTGTGAGGGTCTGTTTCTGAACCAGAAATTTGGTTCCATTGGTCTATTGTGTCTGTCTTTAGGGCAGTACCATGCTGTTTTTACTACGATAGGTAGGTATTATGATTTAAAGTCTGTAGATGAGGGTTCACTTTTCCTTTTTATGATGTTTCTGGGTATTCAAGACTCCTTTCCCTTCCATATAAATTGAATGATTGTGTTTTCATTTTTTCCTTTAATGCTGGTGGAATCATTATTGGGATTGCATTAACTCTGTGTATCAATTTGATTAGAACTGATATCTTAATGATATTTAGCCTTCTAATCCATGAGCATGGAGTATGCTTCCAGTTATTTAGGACTTTTTTGCTTTGTTGTAACTTTGAGTTGCAGTTTTCTGAATACAAGTGCTTTCCATCATTGGCTAAGTTTATTCCTTTTTGAGTTTTATCTGTTGTAGATTATTTTCCCTATTTTTTTGACACTCTTGGTTACTTTTTTTGATATAATCTTCATTTCTAGTCTCTCTTCCAGGCCTCTGTCTCCTGTCTTTCCTTTTGCACACCCTTTAGTATTTCCTGAAATTCTAGTCTCTTGCTTAGACATTCACTCAGTTTCTGTTTATCTGTGAATATTCTAATTTCACCTTCCATTTTGAAAGACAGTCTTGCTGGATATAAGATTCTTGGCTGGAAGTTTTTCTCTTGTAATATCTTAAATATATCGGACCACTGTCTTCTTGCCTCCGTGGTTTCTGGTGAGAAATTCGTACTTAATCTTATTGAATATCCCTTATATGTTATGCATTGCTTTTCTTTTGCTGCTCTCAGAATTCTCTCCTTGTCTTTGGCCTTTGACATTCTGATGAGTATGTGTCGGAGTTGGTCTATTTGGATTTTTTGGGATGGGAGTATGTTGTACTTCTTGGACAGGGTTACCGATGTTCTTCAATAGGGTTGGAGAATTTTCTACTATAATTTGTTTAAATAGTCCTTCTGCCCCTTTTCCCTTCCCTTCTCCTTCTTGGATGCCCATGACACATATATTTGCATGCCTTTTGCTGTAATTTAGTTCCCTGAGACCTTTTACAATTTTTTTCCATTCTTTTCTTCAACTCTTCTTTCGTAAGTTCACTTTCAGAGGCCATTTCTTCAAGCTCACCAATCCTTTCTTCTGCCTCCTCAAACCTGCTATTATATGATTCCAATGTTTTTTTTTTTGTTTTTTTTTTTTAATTTTTTTTTTTATTGACTTTGTAATAATATTACATTAAAAATATATATGTGAGGTCCCATTCAACCCCACCCCCCCACCCCCCCCTCTCCCCCCCCCCCAACAACACTCGTTCCCATCATCATGACACATCCATTGGATTTGGTAAGTACATCTTTGGGCACCTCTGCACCTCATATACATTGGTTCACATCATGGCCCATACTCTCCTCTATTCCATCATGTAGGCCCTGTGAGGATTTACAATGTCCGGTGATTACCTCTGAAGCACCATCCAGGGCAGCTCCATGTCCCGAAGACGCCTCCACCTCTCATCTCTTCCTGCCTTTCCCCATACCCTTTGTCCATTATGTCCACTTTTCCCAATCCAATGCCACCTCTTCCATGTGGACACTGGATTGGTTGTGTCCATTGCACCTTTATGCCAATGTTTTTTTAATGTCATTGATTGCACCTTTCATTCCCAGCAGATCTGGTATTTTTCTGTGTATGCATTCAAAGTCTTCTTTGTGCTCCTCCAATGTCGTCTTAATAGCCTTAATCTCTTTAGCTATCTCATTGACTTTATTAAGGAGATTTGTTGGAACATGTATAATTAGTTGTCTCAACTCCTTTATGTCATTTGGAGGCTTATCTTCTTGTTTAACTGGGCCACAGCTTCCTGTTTGTTGGTGTGGATTGTAATTTTTTGTTGGTGTCTTCGCATCTGGCTTCCTAGAGTATTTATTCTGGGTGCAGTCTTTCTCTTTAGTTTAGGGCTTCCTATCCTTCCTCCCTTGCTGATTGTGCAGTACGAGCCAAGCATGTAGTTGGTGCTGTATGCTATAGAGGCTTAAGCCCCCTTCATTGCGCCAGGGAACAATGAAGCTTCTTCCAACTTTCTCCTTTGCCAGGGGTAGGGACAGAGCCACAGGTATGTGGAATAATCCACATGCAGGCCTAGACTGTAGTTGCCCAGAGAGACTGATGGAGCCTCACATCCCTTTCGCCCCTGCCTGGGGCAGGGATGGAGCTGCAGGTGTGGGCAGCAATCTATGCAGTGCGGGTCCTAAGATGACCACAGTGGCCCTGGTAGACTTCTGATTTTCAGTCTGTGCCAGCCAGAGTTCCCTGCAGTTACCTGTACAGGCTGGTGCAGGGCTCCTCAGTGTCCTCCCTGCCAGAGGCAGGGCTGAAGCCTAGGCAGGCTGCAGGCTGATCTGCGGGAAAGAAACTGGTTCCTGCCCACACTGAGAGTTTCATTCAGCCCGGCTTCCCCTCAGGCTGGGGGTGGAGTCAGAATGGCGCCTACTGGCCTGTTTCTGACTTGGGCTGGTTCTCAACCCCGTTGCCAGGGTTATCTCTTAGCCAGCCAAGTCCCCCATCAGTAGCTGAAATCGGCAGCCAACTGTCTTCTCCTGTTTCTGGGAAGTGGATCTTCCAATTCCTGTCACAGAGCAGCTCCTGGGGCGGCTCGTGCCGCCAGAGTAGGATGATCACGGGCCTCCCTGGCTTGGCCGGTAATTTCCCAGAGAGGCTGGGTCAGGTCCCCGCAGCTTCCTCCCTGCTGGCTGGCGGTGGCACTGGGGCCTAGGCTGGAGCTGCAATGTGATCTTGGTGGGAAGAAGCCGGTCCCCGCCAGCACTGGGATCCTCAGTCCACCCCGCTTCCCCTCGTGACAGGCGTGGAGTTAAGATGGCAGCTCCCGGGCTCTTTCTGACTTGGACAGGCTCAGACTTCTCAGGATTATACTGTAGCCCGCTGAATCTCCTCATCAGTAGCTGAAGTTCGTGCCCATCCATCTCTTCCTCACCCGTTTTGGGAAGTGGAGCTTTGATTCCAGCCTCGGAGGAGCTCCCGAGGCGGCTTGTGCCTCCAGTGGAGGATGGGCACCGGCCTCCAGGGCGTGGAGCCTCTACTTACGAGTCTTCTCTGCAGATTGTCATCTTGTTCCACTCCCCCAAGGATGTTGCAGGAAGCTTTTCCAGCTTCCTGGAGCCCCCAAACGATGCTTCAGCTGGCTCAGAGAGCTCTGGGTGTTTGCTACCTGCCCTGCAGCAGGAGCGGACTGTAGGAGCTCCTTACTCCTCTGCCATCTTCCTGGTTCTCTGGTACTTATTTGATATTTGGGTGTTTGATCCATTTAGAGTTGATTCTTGTATAGAGAGTGAGATAGGGGTCTTCTTTAATTCTTTTGGTTATTTATAACCTGTTCTGTAGGAATTCGTTGAAGAGTATGTTTTTTTCCCATTAACACAGACTTGGTAGGCTTGTCAAAAACTAGTTGACCAAAGAGGTGAGGGTTTATTTCTGTACTCTCAGTCCTTTTCCACTGATTGATGTGTCTCTCTTCATGGGAGTATCATGCTGATTTGTCCACTGTAGCTTTGTAATATGTTTCAAGGTCAGTGAAATTTTTCCTTTGTTGCTATTCTTTTTTAGAATACTTTTGGCTCCTCGTGTGCACTTTCCCTTCCAAATGATTTGGCAATTGTCTTTCCTATTTCTGTAAAGTAGACTGTTGAAATTCTCAGTGGTATGGCAGTGAATATATCAATCAATCATAAAGATTCACCTCTTTATGGCATTTGGTCTTCTAGTCCATGAACACGGAATGTCTTTTCAATTGTTTCGGTCTTTTGAAATTTCTTTTAGCATTGTTTTGTAATTTTCTCCTTATAGGTCCTATGCTGCTTTTGTTAAATTGATTGTCAGATGTTGGAGTCTTTTTGTTGCTATTGTACATGAAATTTTCCCCTGATTTCCTCCTCAGGTTGTGCAGCGCTAGTGTACCTAAACATTACTGATTTCTCCGTGTCGATCTTGCTGCCTGTCACTGTGTTGAACTCAGTTATTAGCTCAAGTAGCTTTGGTGTAGACATTTCAGAATTTCCTAAATATAAGATCATGCCTTCCGAAAACAGAGTTTTCCTTCCTCTTTTCTTATTTGGATGCCTTTATTTTTTCTCTAGCTGCTCTACCTAGAGCTTCTATTGCAATGTGGAAGATCAATGGTGCTAGTGGACATCCTTGTCTTGTTCCCGGTCTCAGAGAAAAAGCTTTCAGCCATTCCCCCTGGGTACGATGTTAGCTGTGGGTTTTTTCTTATGTGCCTGTTACCATATTCAGGAATTTCCCTTCTACTCATGTGTTTTGAAATGTTTTTTTAAGAAACAGATGTGGATTTTGTCAAATGGTTTTTCTGCCTTGATTGAGACGATCATTTGGTTTTATTTCGTTCACTTTGTTAATGTGGTGTATTACACTGATTGATTTTCCTATGTTGAACTAGCTTTGCCTACCAGGAATAAATCCCATTTGGTTTTCATAGATAAGTCTTTTGATGTGCTGCTGGATTCGATTTATAAATATTTTGTTGATAATTTTTGCATCAATCTTAATTACAGAGATTGGTCTGTAATTTTCTTTTCCTTCCAGTGTCTTTGTTTGCTTTGGTATTATGGTGATGTTGGCTTCCTAAAATGTGTTGGGTTGTTTTCCCTCCTCTTGAATTTTGGGAGGATTAAACAGGATTGGTGTTAATTCTTTTGAAATGTTTGGGAGAATTCACCTGTGAAGCCATATGGTCCTGGAGTTTCCTCTGTTGGAAGATTTTTGAAGACAGATTCAGTGCCTTTAATTGTAATTGGTTTGTTAAGTTCTTATGTTTCTTGTAGTGTCAGTGTAGGTTAGGTTGTGCATTTCTAGAACTTTGCCCATTTCATCTAGGTTGTTTAGTTTATTGGCATACAGTTTCTGAGAATATCTTCTTAGGATTCTTTCTAGTTCTTGGGTTACCCCTTTTCATTTCAAATTGTATTTATTAGTTTTTTTTTTTTCTTTTTAGTCTTGCTAGGAGTTTGTGAATTTTAGTAATCTTCTCAAAGAATCTGCTTTTGGTTTTTATTTTCTCTATTTTTGTTCTTCTCAATTTCATTTATTTCTTCTCTAATCGTTATTATTTCTTCTCTTTGAGGATTGGTTTGCTGTTCTTTTTCTAATTTTTCTTTTTGTTCACTTAATTCTTTGAGTTTAGTTCTTTCTTCTTTTTTAATACAGGATTTTAGGTGTATAAATTTCCCTCTCAAGACTGCCTTTGCTCTATCCCGTAAGTTTTGATAAAGTGTGATCTCATTTTCATTTGTCTGATTTCACTTGCAATTTCTTCTTTCACCCACTAATTATCTTGGAGTGTGTTGTTAATCCTCTACACATTTGCCAAGTTCCCTTATTCCTGTCTGTTATTTATTTTGTTTCATTCCCCTATGATCTGAGACGATCCTTTATATAATTTCAATCTTTTTATATTCATTGAGAGCTGTATTATGCCCTACCATGTAGTCTATCCTGGAGAAGGATCCTTGGGCACGCGTAAAGAATGTATATCCCAGTGAATTTGAATGCTGCCTTCTTTCTATGTGTGTTAGGTCTAACTCATTGATCGTATTGTTTCAGTTCCCCATTTCCTTATTGGTCTTCTGTCTAGTTCCATCTAATGATGTGAGAAGTGTTTTGAAGTCACCAATGATTATTGTAGAGATGTCTATTTCTCCCTTCAGTTTTCCCAGCGTTTCTTTCATGTATTTTGGGGATCTTGGTTAGGTGCGTAGATATTTATGCCTGTTACATCTTGCTGGTTGATTGTCCCTTTGTTAGTATTTAATGGCCGTGTGTATCTCTTCTAACTTTTTTGCATTTATAGTCTGTTTTGTCCAATATTAGGATAGCTACCCCTGCTCTTTCTGGGTTACTATTTGGATGGAGTATCTTTTTCCAACCTTTCACGTTCAGGTAGTTTGTATCCCAGCATCTAAGGTGGGTCTCTGGTTTGGCATACAGTGTGTTTACTTATTGCTAGGCTGAGCAGCCTTCGTATAAATTTCCCCTGAAGAGTGACACTGATGGAGCACTGAGGGGAGGGTCTAGGACTCTGGGGTGGCAGACGTAATACCACATTTAGGACATGTGATGAGTGGGAGTTGTGAAGGAAAGAGGCTGACGTAATGATTTTATGATATTATACGATTTAATGATTCATTATGACCCCTACCCTCAACACAACCAATACCGACAGCTGCTTATGAAGAAATGGACAGCTTTCTGGTGCTCTTCCTTTTTTCTCTCTAATAACCTTTTTTTAAGAAATATTTATTTTATTTCTTTCTCTCCCCTTCCCTCCCCCCCTCCCCCATTGTCTCCTGTCTGTGTCCATTCGCTGTTTGTTCTTATCCAGCGGAACTGGCAAACTGCGTCTCTTTTTGTTGCGTCATCTTGCTGCATCAGCTCTTTGTGTGTGTGGTGCCACTTCTTGGTGGGATGCACTTTATTCATGCGGGGTGGCTCTCCTTGCGGGGCGAACTCCTTGTGTGTGGGGCACCCCTACATGTGGCCCCCCTGCATGCCACAGCACTCCTTGCACGCGGCGGCACTGTGTGTGGGCCAGCTTACCACACTGCTCAGGATACCCTGGTGATTGAACCCTGGACTCTCCATATGGTAGACGGATGCTCTGTCAGTTGAGACACGTCTGCTTCTTGCCATTTTTTTTTCTTAAAGCCACCAGCAACCTTTACCTTTGACTTTAAATTAAAAAAATTTAAGTTTGATTTAAAAAACATACATTTTTTTGAGTATATTTTGACATGAAACAGTTATAAAAAATACTCCTTCTAAAAATATAATAAAACCAGTTATATTTATTTTAATTTTAATATTATAAAATAAAAAAAGGAACTTATCCATTCACTCATCCCAAGTGATCACTGCAAGTACATTTTCCTTCAGACTTTGTTTTTAGTGTTATTTTACATACATATTATTACAGAATTTTATGTAACCTCAGTTTGGGACAAGGTGCCATGGAGTGACCTGGGCCCTGAACAGGCCTCCACTGGGGCAGAGGGCCCTCAGCACTTGGGCAGCTCCCAGTCGTGCCTGCTGAGTACCCACTAGATAGAAAGCTGGGCCAGAGGAGCTCCCCTGCTTGCATGGGGGGGCACCCCAGAGTGCCTCAGTCTTTATTATGGGTTGCATCGTGGCCTCCACAATGACATGTCAGGTCCTGATCTCCTACACTATGGCTGTGAACTCATTTATGAACATGACCTTCAAAGATCCCATTCACGGCAGTGAAGCCAGTCTGCATAAGGGTGGACCTTAACCCAATACGACTGGAGTGCTTATAAGTAGAGGAAACTGGGACCCACTCAGGAGTGGGAGACAGAGAAGAGATGGCCAGGTGGTGGAGGCAGGGATGCAGTTGTGCGTTGCTGGCAACCTGCCACCAGAATGCTGCTGACCGTAAAAGTGATCCTGCTGACATGCCGATTTTGGACATCTAGCCTCTCACCCTGCAAGACCATAAATTCCTGTTGTTTAAGGCAAGAGTCAGTGGTATTTGTTAGAGCAGCCCAGCAAGTGAAGAGTGTTAATGTAACCTTTCCCCTGGAAAGCTTAACCTGAGGCAGTCAAGGCCACCCCAAACTCTCCACCCCTCTCAGTACTTAACTGGTGAAACTCCTTGTTGACCTTAAGGTGATTGGGAGGGCAGGGATCAGTCCTGCAGGACTGATGTTGAACAGTTCCAAGCACACACTTCACCAGAATGCATTGGGAATGGACATGTGGCCTTACAGTAGAGCCCTCTCCTCGTCTCTGTTGGCTGAAAGTGACTCTAGTGGCCTGGAGAGTCTGGTACAAGTCCCCAGCTTCCTCCATGTTGGAGTCGTGGCTTGAGCCCAGTCTAGGTCAGCAGTCGCACCTGCGTGGAAAGAAGCCTGTCCCTACCTTCACTGTGAATTTAAAGTAGCCCTGCTTCCTCTTACGCTGGAGGCATTGTTTAAATGAAGACTGCCAGTCTCTTTCTGAGTTGTACAGATCCAATCTTCAGCTGTACTTCATCCAGCCAAATTTACTCATCAGTGACTGAAGTAGGCACCCAGTCATTTCTTCCTCCCCTGTTTATGGGAAATGAAGCTTACAACTCCATCCAGGAACTAATTCCCAAAGCATCTTGCCCTGCCAGTGGGGACTGGGCACCAGGCTCTGCAGCATGTAGTGCTTTCCTCATGAATCTTCAGTGCAGATATGCAGTCTCCTCCTTTTCTTCCAAGGATCTTGTAGAATGCCCTTCAGGTCTCCTGGGTCCCATATTAGGTTAAATCACCAGGTAGCTCTGGATGATTCTTAACTGCCCTGAAGGGAACTCCCTACTCTGCCAACATGTTACCCTTCCTACAGTACCCGTATTCTCCAGGTTCCCTATTAAGGAAACTAATTAGTACATTTCATGCAACCACTGATTCAGTGATTCCATGAGTGGACATAACTATTAATAGTCTGGTGGAGCTTTGGAAACCATCACAGTTGCTCTTTTGTCCACAATATTTTCCTCTACCCGAGGATGGAGGGGTCAAAGGAGTTCACTTCTGCCCAGTAGCTTATCAAAAATTGGGGATGAAGCTCACTGAGAGCAGTCCGAAATGGGAGGTGAAACTTCATCATGAGGAGATTGTTGTTTTAGCCTCATCTAAGTTTAGTACTAATTTGGACCCAGCATTGATTCAAGTATTCAGCTAAGTTTTAGGAGGTTGTCAAGGCTCGAAATACTAGAGCACCTACCCGGGTATTAGGTGCATCCTATTCATCAGACTGAGCAGATTTTTTTGTTTTTTATTTATTTATTCATTCATTTTTACTTTTTAAAAAGATACTTTGATTACATGAATGTTACATAAAATTATAGGGGTTTCTCACATACCCCAATCCCTACACCTCCCACATTTTGCCATATTAACAATATCCGTCATTTATGTGGTCTATATCTATCATTGCAATGTCATTCAGGACAATTCTCAAGTCCCAAAATTACGCCAGTATTACTCCTGATTTTCCCTCTCCCTGCCCTCAGAACCTCCTGTGACCCCTGCCTCCACATCAGTCATATAAATTCTTACACTGCTAGAATCACAATAAGTCTATAGTAGATTCCCAGTAATTCTATTTTAGTCCATAGTTCACTCCCCAATCCTGAGTATTCTGGGATGGTGATGCCCAATCCATGTCTAATTGAGAGGGAGCTTTGATTCCATAGGGCAGATGTATGGGACTTCCTTGCTTGCAGTTAGTTGTAGACTCTCAGTTCCTTGGAATGTTTGTTGTCCATCATCATCTCCTTCTTTGTTGTCCTAGGTGAGTCCAATCAACTAGAGAGTAGGTGTTGCAACTCCGATGAGATTCAGGACCCAGCTGATACAGAGGCACGGAAAGATTGAAGTCTCTTGGACATATGCTATACTAATCATAGGTTCAAATAGAAGGGTCAGAAAAGCCATGTGTAGCGAAACCACATTCTAGTCCAACTCTTTCACACTGGGGAGCATAAGCTCTAAAGTACGGCCCACTGTCAAGGCAACAAATTCCTCAGGTATCTGCCCCGACTATAGTGTCTGGTAGTATTTACTTTGGCAGTCAATGAGATCCTGCTGAAATTTGCATTAGCATAATCTCTAGAATGACCTTTGACTCACTTTGAAGTCTGTAGCCACATAAACTCATTTTTCTTTAACTTTTCCCCCTTTTGATCACGATCTTTCTCCAGTTGCATTGCCAGTTGGTGCTTGGTAGTACAGTGCCAGGGATACTCATCCCTGGAGTCATGTCCCATACTGGGGGAAGTTATCTAAGGTGTTTTATTTTTATTTTAACAATTTTTATTTATTTCTCTCCCTTTCCCCCCATCCCCCAATTGTCTGCTCTCTGTGTCCATTCACTGTGTGTTCTTCGATGTCCAAGCTAAGGGCACTGTCTAAAATCATGGAGATTTTGGTTGGGAGCAATCAAAACCTTTCGTTGGATTACAGTAATAAGGGAAAAGGCAGACTCACTAGAAGATTAACAGTCACAAACAAAGAAGGAAACATACATGAAGAGCACTCCATGCAATCCTCAGATTCTGTCCTCAAAAATTACCACTGCAATGGGGCCTGACATCAATTGGATAATATTGTGGAGCATTCTGTGACCCAGAGTATTGTTAAAGATGATAGGGGAGCAGATATAGCTCAGAGGTTTGAGCACCTGCTTCCCATGTACGAGGTCTTGGTTCCTGGGTCTTTTCCCTAGTACCTCCTTCAAAAAACAGCAATAAGCTAGAAATTAGTGGAGTCTAACTGTAGTGCAGGAATATGAGCTATCTGATACTGATAGAAGACAAGCTAGCAGCTTAACAGAGAAATCAGGGACAGACACCGTCAAAGAAGATAGGGGCTCAAACCACTGTCAGTGGTGGAGTAAGGAGACTCGGGGTGACTGAGTACATGTAGAAGGCCCCTTAGAAGAAATATAAGAGGCTACATGCTTGAGGGAAACTCACCAGCAAGGTCACTTAGAAAATAAACATGCAAAGGATCAAATGTTTGTCTTCAGTGACCTAGGCCATCAAGGCCACTTAAGAAATAAACAAGCAAACTAGTAAAGAATAGTGACAGCCTTGGGGCGAAAGGCAGGAACAATATAAGAGTTTCCACAATAAATTAAATAAAATGTCTATATTTCAACAAAATATATGGGCAAGCAAATAAACAAGAAGGTATAGCTCATACAGAGGGAGAAAAAAAGAACAGGCAACAGAAACTGCTATTGAGAAGGCCCAGATTTTGTATTCAGCAGAGAAAAAGTTAGAAGAAGCTATTGTAAATGTGTTCCTAGAGGTAAAAGAAGCCATGCTTAAAGAATTAAATGAACTTATGGTATTGATGTCTCATATAACAAAGAAGAATATCAATAAAGAAACAAAGTATAAAAGAACAAATGGAAATTCTGTAGAGCAAAAGTCCAGTAAGTATAATAAAGAAGTTTCTTAGAAGTTCTTTTTTTTTCTTTTTGTCTTTATTTTTTTAATGTTACATTAAAAAAATATGAGGTACCTATATACCATCCACCCTTCTCCCCCCATAACAACAACCTCTTCAATCATCATGAAACATTCATTACATTTGGTGAATACATCTCTGAGCACCCATGCACCTCATGGTGAATGGTCCACATCATAGCCCACACTCTCCCACAGTCCACCCAGTGTGCCATGGGAGGACATACAATGTCCGGTCAGTGTTCCTGCAGCACCACCCAGTACAACTCCAAGTCCTGGAAACACCCCCACATCACATCTCTTCCTCCCACTCCCTAACCCAGCAGCCACCATGACCACTTTCTCCAGACCAATGCCACATTTTCTTCGATTACTAATCACAATAGTTCATGAATAGAGTATCTGTAATTCCACTCTAATCCATACTCTATTCCTCCATCCTGTGGACCTTACAATGGTTGTGTCCACTTCACAGCTATATTAAGAGGGGGCTTAGATTCCACATGATGCTGGATGCAATTCTGCTTTCGGTTGTAGGCCCTCTTGGCAACCTGGTGTGGTGGTTTACCTTCTTCAACTCCATATTAGCTGAGTGGGGTATATCCAATAAACCAGAGTGTAGGAGTTGCAAGTCTTTTGAGACTCAGGGCCTAACAATCACATGGTCAGTCCAGAGATTCAGGTCCCCTGGGTATACATTAAACGCCAGCACCAACTACAGTTCATGTAAAAGTAACAAGAGAGCCTTGTGGACAAAGATCACAGCTGCATCCAGCTCCATCTATCAGAAACAGAAACTGCAAAGTAGGGCCAACTGACATGGCACTGAACTCCATCTGCCATGACCATAGAATCTGTGGGTCTGTGTAGCCTTCAGCAGAACCAATACCCAGGGTTGTATCTACTTTATATGTCTCTGGGACTCTGTTCAGGTGTGCATAAGGGCAACCGCTCTGATAACCTCCCGGCTCTTTTTGGAGACTCATAGCCATATAAACTCATTTGTCCTTTCCATTTCCCCCTTTTATTCTGGTCAGAAGCATTTTTAACTCCTGGTATTACATGTAGACCGAGATGTTCTGCTGGTCCGAGTTGACCCTTTTATTCAAGGTCATTTTCTAGTTACATCATCAGCTGATATTTGGTAGTAATCCCTTGGCACCAGTGAGGCTCATTCCTGGGAGTCATGTCCCACGCTGGGGGGAAGGCAACACATTTACATACTGAGTTTGGCTTTGAGACCGGCCACATTTGAGCAACACGGAGCCTCTCAGGAGGTAACTCTTAGACACCCTGTAGCTCTAGGCCTTTTTCTTTTTTCAGGTGCACAGGCTCATAATCATAGTCATTAGTATCAAGGGCTCATTGTTGGACCTTCCTTCCTTTTTGGTCTTTGGACTTGCACTTGGGGGATTGTTGCTGTTCCTTTAGGGACCGTGATAGAGCTCCCCTGACTAGGAAGTCAGCACTCCCTCAGTTGTTGCTTGCTTTTATTTATTTATTTTAGTTGTTGCTTTTAATTGTAATCTATGAAAATATTCAAACATTTTTATGTACCCTGGATATATGCCCTGGAGAACTCCCTGCCAACCATGTGTCCCCTGTCAATAACATCCCACACCAGTATTCCTCCCCTGCCATTGTTGAACCTCTCTGTGATCCAAAACTTCTTCAAAAGCGAAGCCCAATATATTGCCAGGTTCCACTAATAGGAAAATGGAATATAGTGATGAGTTTAAAGGTTAGATATAGAATACATATTAATTTAGAAAAATTACAGTAAAAATAAGTTGGGGTATCAAAAAATTTAAAAATGCAAAAGCTTTGTGTTTGATGTTTTGCCTTCCATCACTGCAATAAGTGATGCCCTGTATGCAAATTGGGAAGGTAACTTTTTCCATCTTTTCCTCAGTGTCTACGTCCTATCTTTTTCTTTTTTTTTCCTGATTAAGCTTATCTTCACAAAAGTTTTGCATCACAGTAATTCATATATACAATATACAGTACTCTCACGTATCCAACATAAAACCCTTTTCCCTTCCACAGCAATAATCTTTTTACATATTCATACTGTTTTTACTGAAATGAATGTACAGATATTGAGACAACAGCTTTCAAACAAGGTAACATTTGTGTTTACATTGTGGTTTATATTTTAGAGTATACAGTTTTCTAAAGTTTTAGCTAACTTATGTTTTACATTATGATTTACATTTTATCCTATCAGCCCCTATATATTTTTGGTGTAATTTAACATATCTTACATGCATCCTTGCGTAATCTTGTGGTACACTTCTATTGCCCACACAGTTACATTGGTTCCATCTAGACCTCTTCCCCCCTCCCCTTAGGGCCCACAGTAACAGTGAATCTTCATTGCTTGAAGGGCCATGTTCAGAGATACTTTCAAGTAAACTCATGCTCGATTTCAAAAGACAATTTTTCCAGATATAAGTTCCTTGTCTGGACATTTTTCTCTTGCAGTATCTTAAATATATCATAGCACTGTCTTTTGGTTTCCATGGTTTCTGATGAGAAATTGGCACGTAATCTTATTGGGTGTCCCTTATATGTTATGCATTGCTTTTCTCTTGCTTCTCTTGAAGACAAAGAATTCTTTGTCATTTGTCATTCCGATTAATATGTGTTTTCAGGCTTGGTCTATTCAGATTCAATCAGATGACAGTACATTATGCTTCCTGAACATGGATATCCTTGTCCTTCAGTAGGGTTGGGAAATTTTCTACCATTATTTCTCCAAATATTCCTTGTGCCCCTTTTCCCTTCCCTTCCATTCTCCTGGGACACCCATGACACGTATGTTTGCACATCACTTGTTTTCATTTACTTCCCCAGTACCTTGTCCAAAATTTTCCATGCTTTTTTCCATATGTTTTTTGTATGTTTCCTTTCATAGGGCATTTCTTTAAGCTCACCAATCCTTTCTTCTGCCTTGTCAAATATGCTCTGATATGACTCAAGCGTATTTTAAATTTCATTTATTGTGCCTTTCATTCCCATAACATCTGCTATTTTTCTATAGATGCTTTCAAATTCTTCTCTGTGCTCATCCAATGTCTTCTTAATATCCTGAATCTCTTTAGCCATCTTATTGAATTTGTTAAGGAGATTTGTTGGAACATCTATGATTAGGTGTTTAAACTCCTTTACATCATCTGGAGGCTTATCT
This sequence comes from Dasypus novemcinctus, assembly GCF_030445035.2. Lineage (NCBI taxonomy): Eukaryota > Metazoa > Chordata > Mammalia > Cingulata > Dasypodidae > Dasypus > Dasypus novemcinctus. The sequence continues at coordinate 96,570 of NW_026688133.1, read as the reverse complement.
AGTTCCTGTAACTGGGCCCTGTCTTCCTGTTTCTTGGGATGGATTGCAGTTTTTGCTGGTGTCTTGGCATCTTACGTGATGTATTTATTCTGGGTGCCGTTTTGCTCTTTACTTTAGGGCTTTCTTGCCGTTTCTCCCTTGCTGGTTGTGAGTAGGACCCAAGGATGTAGTTGGTGCTGGAAGCTGTGGGGTCTCAAGCTGCCCTCATTACCGCAGGGACTGAAGCTCCTCCCATCTTTCTCCTTTGATTGGGTAGAGATAGTGCCTCAGCTGTGTGTAATAATTGAAGGCGTGCAGACCTAGTCTGTGGTCCCCCAGAGAGACTAACAAAGCTTCAATCCCTTTTTCCCCTATCTGGGGTGGGGATGGAGCTGCAGCTGTGGGCAACTAGCTTTCCTGCGCCTGTGTAAAGTGATAGTAGTTGCCGCGGTAGACTTCCCACGATTCAGGCTGCCAGCTGAATGTACCTGCGGCTACCTGGAGAGGTGGTGCAGGGCTCACCAGCTTCCTCTCTGCTAGAGATGGGGCTGAAGCCTCGGCTAGGGCTGCAGGCCAATCTGACTGAAGAATGCGGTCCCCACCAATACTGTGATTTTCAGCCAGCCCAGCTTCCCTCACGCTGGGGCAGAGTCAAAAATGGTGTCTACTGGCCTCGCTCAGATTTGGACAGGTTCAAACTTCAGCTGTTCTTAAGGGTATACTTTAGGCAGCCAAATTTACTAATCAGTAGCTCAAATCGATGCCAACCATCTCTTCCTTCCCTGTCTTTGGGAAATGCAGCTTCCAATTCCAGAATAGCTCCTGAGGCAGCCAGAGTAGGATGATCACTGGCCTCCATGGCATGGCCTGTTTTTCTGGGGAGGCTGGTGCAGGGCCCCCATCTTCCTCCCTGCTGGAGGTGGGGCTGGGGCTTAGGCTAGAGCTGCAGTCCAGTCTGGATGGAAGGAAGCCTGTCCCTACCAGCACTGTGAATTTCCCCTCATAGCAGGGGCAGAGTGAAAATGATGGCTACCAGCCTCTTTCTGACTAGGACAGGTTCAAATTTTAGCCGTTCTAGGGACTATTGTTTAGCCCACTGAATTTACTAATCAGTGGCTGAAGCTGGTGCCCAATCTTTTCTTCCTCCCCCTTTTTTGGGAAGTGGAGCTTCCAATTCTTGCTGCAGAATAGCTCCCGAGGCAGCTTGTGCTGCCAGTGGAGGATGGGCGCCCGCCTCCAGGACATGGAGAGCTTTACTTAGGAATCTTCTCTGCAGATGGGCAGTGGCCTCCTTCCATGCTTTCAGGGGTGTTGCAGGATGCTCTTCTGGTCTCCCGGAGCCCCCACACGGGTGCTGTAGATAGCTCTATGGGATTACTAGCTGTCCTGCAGCGTGAGCTGACTTTAGCAGCTCCTTACTCTGCCACCGTCTTGCTGGTTGTCCTTGAATTTGAGATGTTTTATATGTAGGTCTAAAGTTTCTTTTTATGTCTTTTCATTGTTTATGTTTCTTTGTTCAGAACTATCTTTTCTTTCCTTCCAAGAGGATTGACCTTTCTCAATGAGCAGACACTTAATAAGTGCTTTGGCTAGGAATTCCTCCTGTGGTTCATTTGGGGCTGAATCTGCTGATTATTTTCTCCCCTGGAGAACAGATCAGAATTTTCTAGTTCTTGATATGTTATGCTGTATAACATGTGATGATATCCTTATTGCGTGTGCTTGTTATAGAGTTGTTAGACTTCTGAAAGATGAATTTTGCTATTTGGGGCCTCCTGCTATTCCATATGAATGTGAGGATCAACTCTTCCCATTTCTACAAAAAAAAAAAAACAAACCAGAAAACAGACTGCAGAGATTTTGATAGGCATTGCATTTAATCTGCAGATCACTTGGTGTTAATTCTTTTTGAAATGTTTGGTAGAATTCACCTGTGAAATGACATGGTCCTCGATTTTTTCATTGTTGGGAGATTTTTAAAGACCGTTTCAGTGTCTTTAAATGAGATTGGTTTGGTAAGTTCTTCTATTTCTTGTAGTGTTAATGGAGGTTAGTTGTGCTTTTCTTGGAGTTTGCTCATTTCATCTAGGTTGTTTGCTATTGTTGGCATACAGTTTCTGAGAATATCCTCTTATGATCCTTTTTAGTTCTGTGGGATCAGTCATAACTTCCCCTCTTTCATTTCCAATTATATTTATTAGGTTCTTTTTTTTCATTGTTAATCTTGGTAGGGGTTTGTGAGTTTTCCTGATCTCCATCTTAAATAACTGGCGTTTGGTTTTGTCTTTTTTTCTTAATTTCCTTCAATTCTTTTCTAATCTTTCTTACCTCTTCTGCTTGCTTTGCGGATGGTTTGCTCTTCTTTTTCTTGTTTCTTCTGTTGTTCAGTTAATTCTTGGATTTTAGCTCTTTCTTCTTTTTTTAATATAGGCTTTTAAGTCTTCAAATTTCCATATCAGGACTGCCTTTCCCGTATCCCATAAGTTCTTATAAGTTGTGATCTCGCTTTCATTTGTCTGAATACCTTTACTGATTTCACTTGCAATTTCTTATTTGACCCGCTGATTATTTAGGCCTGTGTTGTTTAGACTACATACATTTATGTATTTACCTTTTTCTCTCTGTCATTGAGTTTGATTTTGACCCTTATGATCTGAGAAGATGCTTTCCATAAATTGATTATGTTTATATTTATTGAGTGCTGTATTGTGCCCTGATATGTGGTCTATCCTTGAGAAGGATGCATGGGTATGTTCAAAGAATGTATAATGCACTGTGTTTGGATGCTGTGTTCTGTATATGTGTGTTAGGTCTAACTTATTGATCATACTGTTTCAGATCTCTATTTCCTTGTTGGTCTTCTCTCTAGTTCTATTACTGATGTGAGAGATTTATTAAATTCTCCAGTGATTATTGTAGGGATGCCTGTTTCTCTGTTCAATTTTCTGAGAGTTTGTTGCATGTGTTTGGGGGACCTTGGTTAGGTGCATAGATATTTATGTCCGTTATACCTTCCCGATTGCTTGTCCCTTTTATTAATATTTAATGGCCTTCTGCATCTCTCTTAACTTTTTTGCACTTATAGTCTGTTTTCTCCAATATTAGTGTAGCTAATCCTGCTTGTTTTTGGTTACTATTTGCATGGAGTATCTTTTTCCAACCTTTCACTTTCAGGCAGTTTGTATCCCTGAGTCTAAGGTGGGTCTCTGGTACGCAGCATAGGACTGACTCATTTTTTTTTTATACATCCTGTCACCCTATATCTCTTAATTGGTTAGTTTAACCTATTCATTTCCAGTGATATTACTGTAAGTGCATTATTTCTTTCCACCATTTTCTTCTTTGGTTATCATATGTCATATAACATTTTGATCTGTCTTTTTAGTTTTTTCGTTCTCCTTCTCTTCTTCTCTTCTCTCCTCCAAGCTTCACTCTCCATTTTCTTTCAAGTTCTAAGGCTTCCCTTAATATATCCTGCAAGATGGATTCTTTATTATGAACTGTATTTTTCTTGGCTTGTGAATATTATATACCTACCTTCATATTTTAAGGACAGTTTTGCTGAATGCAGAATTGTTGGCTGGCAGTTTTTCTCTTTTGGTCTCCTACTTTTATCATAGTGCTGTCTGCTTGCCTCCATAGTTTCTCATGAAGAATCTGTACTAAGTCTTAACTGGGTGTCCCTTGTAAGTAATGGTTCCCTTCTGTCTTACTGCTCTCAGAATTTTCTCTTTGTGTGTTACGTTTGACTTTCTCAGTAGTATGTGTCTTGGAATAAGTCAATTTGGATTTATTATGATTGAGATACACTGGGGTTCTTAGACATGTAGGTTAATTTCTTTCAACAGAGTTGGGAAAGTTTCAACTAGTATTTTCTCAAATATTCCTTCCCCCCCCACCCCCCCCTCTTCTCCTTCTGGATCTCTTTTGACATGTTTGTTGTTACTTTTTGAGTTGTCATTCAACCTCTCTGAACCCATGTTCATTTTTCCCCATTCTTTTCTCTCTGCAATTTCAGCTCTTCTGTCTTTTGGTATCACTTATTGTTTCTGGTTTCATTTCAAGTTTGCTGTGTGTCTTTAATGTGATTTTGATCTTACCTATTGTGTCTTTAATTCGTATTAGCTCTGTTACTTTTCTATTTCGGGTTTCACATTTTCATTTGTGCTTGTTCAGTTTCTTGATCTCGTTCATTTCTTTTGTCATATTTTTCTTTCATCTCAATTTGATTTTGGAACTGTGTATGCATCTCATTAATTAGTTTTCTCAAATCCTGTGTTTCTTTTGAGGTTTTATTATATTCCTTTTCCTGGGCCATGTGTTACATTTTTTTTTCGCTGTCTTGTAAATTTTTGCTGATGTTAGGCAACTGATTAGGATGCAGTTTCCTCAGATGCTCAGTTTGTTTCTTTTTGTTGGACTTTGGTGGTGGGAGGCTGTGTGTTATTTCTCCTCTTTGATTCTATGTTAATCCTGGATTGTTAGTCTTTTCCCTGTTGTTTGCTAAAACTGGGCTTTGTAGCTAGTGTCAGCCAAAGCGGTGCTGATGCAAAATACCATAAATCTGTTGGTCTTTATAAAAGCTATTTATTTGGGGTAGAAGTTTATTTACCACGCTCTAAAGTGCAAGTTACTTCCCTCACCAAAGTCTGTTGCCACAAGCTGGAGGAAGATCGCTGCCGATGTGTGCCTGGGTTCAGGCTTCCTGGGTTCCTCTCTTCCTGGGGTTCATTTCTGTCCACGTCCAGCTCCTGTCTGTTCACCAGAAGGTCAGCTCTAGACTAGAAGGCTCTCTAGGCTTTGCCTCTCTCTACGAGGTCAGCTGTAGAGTATCAGGCAAACATCTCTGTCCTCTCCCTCGGGCTTCTGCTGTGTCTACGGAGCTCTCTCTATTCCTCTGGCGATGATCTCCTGTGTGTTCACTTCCTGGGCTCCAGCTCAAAAATTCTAACCATGTCTTTTGTCATGTTGTTTTCTCTGTGAGTCCCACCCACCAAGGGGCAGGGATGCAACATCCTGCTGATGTGGCCCCATCAAAGTCTTGATCATTATTTAATCATGTAAACTTCTGAATCCTAGATAATGTAATATACCCTGAGGAAAAGACCAATTTATGAGCATAATCCAATATTTCTTTTTGGAATTGATCAGTAATAGCAAACTGCTATAAGCAGAGTCATGTGGGCTTTCTTTTAGTTTTGGACATCAGGAACTAATGCCAGAGTCTGAGGTTGTTTGCACAGCTAGCTTCCCTAGGCCCTGTGATCTGGAGGCCAGCTCATAAAGGTGGACAGTTTGATCTCTCTGTAGACTCAGGTAATTGTAAGCACATGCACAGAGGGAGGAACTCCCTTGTGGTTTCTTTTTTTGTTCTTGTGGTGGATGTTTTTCTTTCCTTTTTGTTTTTTTTTTAAAGACTTATTTTCATTGCTTTATTTCTCTCTATGCCCTCATTGTTTAAACGTGCTGTGTCTGCTCTTATTTCTACAGGAGGCACTTGGGAACTGAACTTGGGACTCTGATGTGAGAGGGAGTTGCCTAATCACTTAAGCCACCTCTGTTTCCAGTTTTTGTTGTTTCTGTCATCATAGTTTTCCTCGCATGTCTCTTGTTGCATCATCTCATTGTGTCAGCTTGCTGTGGCTGCCCACTGTGCCAGCTTGCTGACGTCTTCAGGAGGCACCGGGAAGCTCTTATCCCTGCTTTGTTGTGTATCTTGTTACGTATTTTCCTCTTGTGTCTCATTGCATCATCTTGTCATGTCAGTTTTCCAAGCCTGCCTTTCATGCAAGCTTCCTGGAACTAAACCAGGAACCTCACATATGGTAGGCAGGAGCTGAATCTCTTGAGGCACATCTGCTTCCCTGCGTGGTTTCTAATGTTCCCATGACTGAGTGATGCCTGCAGGTCTGTAGTGCAGAGCTTTGGAGGCACACGCCTGGGGTCACATTAAGGCCCTGCCCCTTGGAGCACTAGAGCTGGAGCAGTCCATCTCACCTCGGGGAAATGCACACAGAGACCCCCACAAGTTCACACATAGTCTCACAGTCACACCACAGAGACTCACATGGATTCCCTTAAGCCTCCCCACAGCGTATCCCGTAACCCTGAAAGCAGACAGATCCATTTCTGGAGACTCTGCAAAGAAGGACAGTTCCTAAATGGGAAGTCTTTCATCATGTCCACATCCTCCTTTGAGGCTGTGACCAGGCTAGGTCTCCAGCCTGCAGCTTGCAGGAATCCCCCTATTTTATCTCAGTTTTTCTCAGCATACTTTGATAGCCCAGAACAGCTACCATTTTCATTTGCTTTCTTTTCTTTTTGAGGTTTTTATTTATTTATTTAAGAGTATGCACTTTGTCAGTACTACCACAGAAAGAACATTATGTCCTTCTTAGATGCTTCACATTAGGGGGCACCTCATGTCAGTCTGTGTAGTTGTTGATGAAGTGAATTTTTAGCACTTGGTTAAGGTGGAGTGTGCCAAGTTTCTCCGTTGAAAACTCACCAATTTTCTTTCTGTAATTTATAAGTCACCTATGGAAAGATTTTTTGAGACAATACATAACTTTGTCTTTATAAGCCATTGATTTCAAGGTTTTTGCATACGTTATTTCATTAGCTTTCAAGGTCACGTGCAGTGGCAGAAAAGAAAACATAATGACGAGAGGACCATGTTGTGTTATATTTGCTCATGGCTTGGTGATTTTAAAACACAGATAGGAATCAGTGGTAAAGTGAAAGACCCCCTGAGGAAGCAGGGCAGACACTTTAGGGTAGTCTTGATATTAGAACCGTATGAGTGTTACCATCCATGAACAGTAGATGTATTGGTATATATTTAGGTCTTGCTAAAATTTCATTCTGCTATGTTCGTTAGTTGTTCAACTGCTTTACCCTTTCATTAAATTCATCCTTAGGTATTTTATTTGTTAGAGAGCAAATGAATGGATTTTCTTTAAAAAATTCATATTATTTTCTGATATGTATACAAAACTGGCTTTTGAGTGTATATCTCATAGAATGCAAGTTTACTTAATGTCTTTTTTTGTTGTAGTAGTGTTTTGGGATTGTGTTTTAAAACACTGTGTCATTTGTGTATAAGGAGAGTTATTTTTTCCATTCGAACTTGGATGACTTTATTTATTTCCTTGCCCATTTGCTCTGGCTGTAACTTCCATTACGATGTTGAATAGCAGTGATGAACGTGAGCTGACAGATCTTGTTCCGGCCCTCATGGGAAGACTTTCAGGCTTTCCCTTTTGAGTATAATGTTAGCAGTGGGTCATGTCGATGCAGCTGTGCACAGAGTGGAATGAGTTCCACCAGTGACCGTCCCCTCAGAGAGCAGCAAAAAGTCCCCAGGATGTGGGGTGCCTGTGAGTGCATTTCTGAAATCCGGGGATATGAGCTAATATTTGAAGAACTCCGTTTTTATGGTTTTGAATTACTTATTTCTTACTAAGGTACATGTGTTGAAGTTTTAATAATAAGATCATGACAATATGCCTGGCATGTTTATGTGTTCTTAGACTTTAAAAATTGAGAAAACCCCATTACATGAATTTTTCTTTCTAGAGGTTATTTATAAAATAGTACTTTTAACTTTGCAACGAGACTAGTAACCATTATCCTTGAGGACCATGGGAAACAGAAAGGTTATTTTGAGGAATATTGGTGGGTGTTCCTGAAGACAGATGTAATGCCATATGGTGGTAGTAGTGTAGTCCAGATATAAATGATACTGAACCTGTGTGATTGTGAATCTAAAGCAACAGAAAGTGTTTTAAAATTTGCTGAATATGAACTGCCATTGCTAACACCCAATATGTTTGACCAAAAAAAAAAACATATGACAAGATTGATACAAAATTGTAGAGAGGGAAAGCCGACTTGACCCAGTGAATAAGGCTTCCACCTACCACATGGGAGGTCCACGGTTCAAACCCCGGGCTTCCTAGACCCTTGTGGAGCGGCCAATGCACAGTGCTGATGCACACAAGGAGTGCCACGCCACGCAGGGGTGTCCCCAGCATAGGGGAGCCCCTCACTCAAGGAGCGTGCCCTGTAAGGAGAGCTGCCCAGCACGAAAGAAAGTGCAGCCTGCCCAGGAATGGCACCGCCCACATGAAGAGCTGACACAACAAGATGACGCAACAAAAAGAAACACAGAATCCCGTTTCCGTTGATAAGGATAGAAGCAGTCATAGAAGAACACACAGTGAATGGACACAGAGAGCAGACAACTGGGAGGAGGGGCGAATAAATAAAAAATAAATCTTAAAAAAAAATTGAAAAGAAAATTAATAATTGGCCAAATTACTCAAACATAAAGTATAAAGACAAAAAATTTCATTATAACATAAAAAGAAATTAAAAGCTAATGATTGTAGGAATACAGTACATTTACACATAAAAAATAAGACATGAAATCCAGTGTAACTCATTGAAATAACTTACAAATAATTGATTTTGAAAATGTGCAAACATGTTTAGAAAATGACTATTTGGCAATGTGTTAATGTTTCTCTTCAAGAGAGGAGTACATGTAAGTGGAATATTCAGTAGTCAGTGGGAGAAAGAAAATAGATAACACAAGGTACAATAGAAGTAATGAGAGTGAGGACCCATTTATAAGAGTGGTAGAAGTACAGAATTCAGAAATACAATGAAGAAAGCTTTCATCCTTTACATAATCTTGTTAAAAATCTAGAAAGAAAAGTAGACCCATGTGATTAGAAAAGTTGTTTTGAATCTCACTATCGTCCATAATTTTCAAAAATTCTACAAATACAAACAATAAAATTCATGTTATTTTCGAATACGAAAGGAATAAGTGCAGTGTATCCCACCACAAATGAATGAAAACTCTTCATCATGACCTACATGATGTAGTGAAATATACTTTCTGAAAAGAAGATGAAAGGCATTAAGAAAATGAAATAATATATGACAATACATCATTAGTGGAAAAAAAAACCCGAAAAAATGAATGAGAAGAAGAAAATAAGAACAATGGGAAAAGAGTTCAAGATTGAAATGTAATCTCCACGAAGTGAGGTGACAAGATAATGCTTCTAAAGAGAAGGATAAAAAAGTAGAAAGGACTGAAAGTCTTAAATGGAGAATGGTAAAGATAAAAAACAAGTCACAGGGTGAGGAATGGTACAGCTGGTCCAGCGTCTGTCCCCTGGGGGGCCTGAGCCAGGAGGTGGGCGGGGCCATCGCAGTCCCTCGGCCCTGGCTGGCCGTGGGTCTGGGGGGGCCTCATGTGGGTGGTCCTGGAAGCTGCCCCCTCCTCCCATGATGCTCAGCTCCAGGCCGCAGGCCTTGGCAGTTGGTGGTGTCCAGGCTTCAGCGCCAGGCCTTGTACGACGGCTGTGGCTCCTCAGGTCTAGGCCGCCTTGAGCTCTGCACCTGGGAGGATTGTGGTAGGTGCTAGTCCTGTGCACTGAGGGGCCCCCCTTCATCTGAGCTCCTTCTCTGCTCCACTGAGCGTCCCCGCGACTGGAGCGGGAGGTGGCGCGTGTGTCTGCCGTGGACCCGAGGGGACTCCAGAGCCCCGATTTGTACCTTAACGTGGTGTGTTCCCACCTGTCCAGGGCAGTCCTGGGTTATGTCTGTTGTCCTTCCTTTTCATGTCACCCGTTCCACTAAGACTATTCTGATGTGACTTTATGTTATATTGTCCCGTTATTAGGTCTGTTATGGAAATTTACTTAAGGAAGGTTGACTTAATGCCTGAATAACTTAGTTATTTGGGTAGAAATTTTAAAATGCACAAAAAATAGAATGTCCAGTCAACCAGAGATATATATGCTTATACCTGGCTGGTCTGTTCATGCAAGGAGGTGAGAGAAATTGGTAAGTGGTATCTGGGAGCAGGGGTGGATGAGAGAAAGGATTACCTTTAGTTGTGTACTTGCTTCAGCATTTGAGTTTTCATTAATATGAGCATGTGTTTTTTTTCCCACCAAATACAAAATAATAATAAAGATAGATAATAATAATAAATATAGGTATGTCCTGACACGTGAATTTTCCTTTCAGGAACCTCTAGTCAGCTGGACATTCCCAGACAATGGGAGAAAATTTGTTTTTATGTTCATGAGACATATTGGTATGTAATTTTCCATTTAAAAAATATCTTTATGTGGTTTTAGGATTAGGGTAATGTTGGTCTCCTAGAGTGAGTTAGGAAATGTTCCCTTTGTTTTCTGAAAGAGATTGTGGAGAACTGTTTTCATTTAGCCTTAAATGATTGATAGAATGAATCATCTGAACCTGGTCCTTTCTTTTTTGAAATGTCATTGATTTTTTATTCAAAATTTTAATGACTATAGGTCTATTCTAATTATGCATTTGTTCTTGTATTAGTTTTGATAATTTGATAAACTCTCTCAAGGAGTTTTGGGCCATTGCATCTAAGTTATCAAACTATTGGATGTAGGGATGTTCATAGTCTCGTTTGAATACCCTTTTTTTTTCTCTCCCCTTCCCCCCATCCCCCAGGTGTCTGCTCTCTCTGTCCATTCGCTGTGTGTTCTTCTATGTCCACTTGCATTCTTGTCAGGAGCACCGGGAATCTGTGTCTCTTTTTTGTTGTGTCATCTTGCTGCGTTAGCTCTCCATGTGTGCGGTGGCACTCCTGGGCAGCTCTCCTTATGGGGCACACTCTTTGTACGTGGGGCTCCCCTACGTGTGGGACATCCCTGCATGGCATGACACTCCTTGTGTGCATCAGTACTGCCTGTGGGTCAGCTCCCCATGGGTAAGGAGGCCTGGGGTTTGAACCGCGGACCTCCCATATGGTAGGCAGACACCCTATCCGTTGGACCAGATCTGCTTCCCTGAGTATCCTTTTAATGTCTGTGGAACCAGGAGTGATGACCTCTCTTCCATTCCTGGTATTGATAATTTGTATCTTCTCTATTTTATGTTTGGTTAGCCTAGAGGTTTATCAGTTTGATTAATCTTTTCAAAGAAGAAAGTCATGCTTTAGTTGGGCTTAGTTTTCATTTTTATGTGATTAACGTGCAGGAGTGCCCTTGCCGAGCTGTATGATAAATGTATATTTAGTTTTATAAGGAACTGCTAACTAGTTTTCAGAGCAACTATACCGCTTTACATCCCTTCGAGCAATGCATGAGAGATCTAGCTTCTCTGCCTTCTAATCAGCACTTAATATTGTCACTTTATTTTTGTCTTAATTACATGTAGTTATACCTCATTATGGTGTAGTTTTCATTCCCCTGATTGCATCTCTTCCTGTACTTATTTCCCATCCATATATCTACTGTGGTGAAATGTTTGTTCATATATTTTGCCCTTTCTAATAGTAATGTTCTTATGATTGAATTTTGGAAATTCTTTTAATATATTCTCGATATGAGGGTTTTTTTAATTTCCTAGAACAATGTCCAGGCATTGAACCCGGGATCTCATAAGTGGGAAGGCAGCGTTCAACCCCTGAGCCAAATCAGCTCCCTTGAGTTGTTTTTTTGTTTTTTTGCTGGTTCTCTGTTGTTTGTATCTTTTTCTTAAGGGGTATCGGCACTGAAGCTGGAACCTCCATATGGGAAACAGGCTTTCTACTGCTTGAAGCACATCCACTCCCGATTTTCTAGATACCCGTTCCAGATATTAGCTCCAGATTTTCTAGTTATCTGTTCTTTCTTTGTCATAGTTAGGTTTGTAAATATTTTTTCTGGTCAGTAGTTTGTCTTTATAGCTTATCTTTTGTAGATCAGTATTTTAAAGTTTGTTGAAGACTGATGTGTCCTTTTTGTTTTTTATGGATCTCATTCAGCGCGCTCTCCCTTTGGATTCTGTGTCCATGTTTTCTAATATGAAATAGGTTTGATGATGTCTCAGTATTTCTATTGCCTAGCCTGACCACTCCAGTGATTCTTCTGCTTCCATGTAAAAATAAAAAAAATTTTTTTTCTTTATTTATAAAGTAGCTTTAGATGACATACATATTCCATCAGAAATAGAGGGGATTCCCGTATACCCCACCCTTCCCGCTAGCACACTTTCCCTCAGGAACAACATCTTTCATTAGTGTGGTCCATTTGTTACACAGCTACTGCTCTGTCTAATCCACCATGTCTCTTACCTGGAATACTGTGATAGCTCCTACCTGGTCTGCATTTTGGCCTGCTTGCCTCTGTGGTCCATTCTTCTCTTGTAGCCAAAGTGATCCTGTGAAAGCCTAAGGCAGGTCTTTTCTCTTTTTACTCTTTACTGAACCCCATATGTTCCCAGTTTACAGTAAAATCAAAAGTTCTTATACTGAACTACAAGGACTTCACAATGTGTGCACCAAGTTTTAGGAGCAGTTTTCTTGAGATATATTCACATACTAGACAATCTATGCAAAGTGTCCACAGTGACTTTTAGTATATTCAAAGAGTTGTGCATTCATCACCACAACCAAGTTTAGAACATTTTCTCACTCCAGGAAGGAAAGCCCCATAGCTCTTAGCAGTCACCTCTCAATCCCTCTGTTATTCCCCAGCCTTGGCTAACAACTAATCTAATTCCTTCTCTATAAATTTCTTTATCCTTACATCTATAGTAATGAAATAATAGAATATGAAGTACTTCATGTGTGGTTTCTTTCACTTAGCCTAATGCTTTCTTAAATTTTTGCAATTTTTTAATAATTAGCGAGGTTGTATGTTTATAGTAAAGTCATGTAAAAAAGACAGTGTTCTCATGTATCCCTCTATTGATACTTTGCATTGGTGTGCTACCTTTGTTAGGACTGATAAAGGAAAATAAGATATTACTGATCCCTGCAGTCCACAGTTTACATGAGGGTTTCATTTTCCATATACCATCCTATTATTAACAACATGTCATAGAGTCATATATTTGCTATAATTCATGAAAGAACAGTCCTGTATTTGTACTGTTAACCGAGTCCATCATCCACAACAGCGTTCGGTTAAACAATCCTTTGGTGTATTTTTCCCCTAACCCACCATAGTAGTAGTATTTTGTAGGATTCGTACGTGAACATAGGTAAACAGTGTGTATAGTAAAAGGTGTGAACTTATAATGTAAACATGCATACAGTCATACAGGGGTCCCATACATCAATGCTCCTGCAATACCTTGCATTGTTTTGCAACATTTGTTACAAATTATAAAAGAATATCATCAAAATCTTACTACCAACTATAGTCGTTATCTTACATTTGTTTGTTTTTCCTCCAATTGGGCTGTTTTTATTTTTTAAATATATTTTTATGATGGTAGTTATAAACCTAGAAAACAATCATGCAGATATGCAGAATTCTGATTCAGCACTCCTCTATCAACACTCCACAACGTGGTAGCATATATGTTACAGGTTATGAGACAATATCATCAGGTTATTACCAAGGCCATAGCTTACAGTTGGCACGCTTTTCCATCCTCCCACATTATCAACACAGTACATCTTTGGCATTGATTGTGAATATTACATTATTATCATTAACCACAGTCCATAGGTCACTCCAGTTGTATTTTTCCCATGCTTCTCCACATTCCCACTACCCTGCAATAGTGATGTATATTTGTTCTCCATCACAAAGGACACTCTTGCATCTGTACCGTCAGCCACCTCTGGTTTAACTGTGCTATTCAGTTCCTAGATGATTCTCCAGCTTTCTGTTAATTGACATTTACATCCCCAGAGTACACTTTTCAGCCATATTCCCGTTCATACACCATCTTTTACTCACTATAATGTGTTACCATCAATTCTATACATTTCCACACTTTTTACAGTAAGGTTACTTAAAACTTCCACATACATTAAATATCAGTAGTCCATGTCAGTCCTTCTTTTATCTCCTTTAAGAATCTACGACCCACCACAAGTCTTGAAGATATTTTCCTACATTTTCTTTTAGAAGCTTTATGGTTCTTGCTCTTATGTTTAGTTTGTTGTTGCATTTTGAGTTAATTTTTGTACAAGGTGTGAGGTAGGGTCTGTATTCGTCAGCCAAATGCGTGCTGATGCAAAATAACAGAAATGGGTTGGTGTATTAGTCAGCCAATGGGGTGCTGCTGCAAAATGCCAGAAATTGGTTGGTTTTTATAAAGGGTATTTATTTGGGGTAGGAGCTTACAGATACCAGGCCATGAAGCATAAGTTACTTCCCTCACCAAAGTCTATTTGGAGCAAATGTCTGCCGATGTCCGTTAGGGCTCTGGCTTCCTGGGTCCTAATTCCTTGGGCTTGCTTTTCTCTGGGTTAAGGTTCCTTTCTTCCTGGGGCTGGCTTCTCTTTCCTCTGTGAGCTTACCTTCCAGGGCTCCAGCTTATGTCTTAACCATCGAACTCCAGCATCAGAAACCCTCGCATCAAAAGCTCCAACTCTGTCCTTTGTTTGGCCTTTTATCTGTTAGTCCCCACCCACCATGGTGTGGGGAATCAATGCCCTAATGAGGTGGCCTAGTCAAAGCCCTAATCATAACTCAATCACGCCCAGATACAGATCAGATTAGAAGCATACTCCAGTATTTCTTTTTGGAATTCATCAATTATCTCAAACTGCCAGAGTAGGTTTCTATAAAGGGTATGTATTTGGGGTAGGAGCTTACAGATACTAGGGTATCAAGCATAAGTTGCTTCCCTCACAAAAGTCTGTTTTCAATTGTTGGATCAAGACGGCTGCTGACATCTGTGAGGGTTCAGGGTTGCTGAGTTCCTCCGTTATTGGGGCTTGCTTCTCCTCCTCTGTGTGCTTACTTCTTGGGCCTCCAGCATAAGGCTTCAGCATCAAGGTCAGTCATCAAAACTCCAACCTCAAAGCCCCTCAACTCTGTCCTTTGCCATGCCTTTTATCTGTCAATCCCCACCCACCAAGTTCAGGTACTCAATGCCCAAGTGACATAAGAGGTTTACTTGATTAACTACTCAAGAATACTGAGTGCAGTATAATCTCATATGTCCAGAGGAAAAGACCAGTTTACAAACACCATCCAATATTTCTTTTTGGAATTCATCAATAATTGCAAACTGCCACACCCCACCCTCTAAATTCCAAAAAGACATTACCAATAAAAAAAAATTTAAGTCCATTACAATGCAAGTGCTAAATCACATGGCCGTCAATTTAAAGAAGTACAGTTTGTGATGGGGCAAAGTTTTCTATAGAACTCTGAAACTTACAAAACAATTCATCTACTTCCAATACAGAAATGGGCAGAGAAAAGGTAAACGTTTTCATTATAATCAAGAGAAATTGGGAGAGAAACATGAGTCATGGGTCCTCTACATTTCAGTAAAGCTGCAGGGCATCCTCCATTCCATTTCAGTCTTAGAATTATTCTTATGATGATGGTTTCTTCTTGGGTCCATATGTGGAAACGCTGTTTCCACTGACTTGTCCAATGGTTATTTTCTTGTTTCTACCCTCATCAAGCATCTGGGTGTTGATCAAGCTCCAGATCTTTCCCTCCAAGAGTGTTGGGGTGATTGCCACACCTTACCCAATCTTTGGGTTAGAGTCTTACCTCCCCCTAGTAGAGTGATGTGAAGACAACATTTCCCCTAACCTATGGCATACAACCTCAGCTCTCTCAGAGCAATGAGTTCACCACCTGGCCTTCCCTAACCTTTGGCATACAGGCTCAACCCTCTCAGAATAGTGAGTTGACGACCTGGCCTTCCCTAACCTTTGGGGGAGGGGTCCACCTCTCTCAGACCTATGGGGTGCTGCCTTAACTGCCCTATTCCTTGGGGAATGTGTTGCACCCTCTCTGTACCATGGGGCAGGAAAATTCTCCCAGAATATCGGTCAGGAACATCCACCCTCTTCAAGTGCTGGCAAAATCACCGTCTGTCCATATGGGTGGGGTTCCTCTCTACTCCCAAGGTGATGTAATTCCAGATCTCAGCTTCCATAGTTTTCCTTTTAAAGCTGTTTCTCCTTCAATCTCTCCTTTCTCTGCCCTTTTTATTACAGGCTGACAGCTTTTTTTGTTCATACAGCTCTCTCATAAACTTTGCTGGGTTAGCATGTGCGAAGCAGGGTACACCCCTTCAGACAGTAAGTCTTCCCACAGTCTTTCCTAGGTAAGTGTATGTTCAATCTTGATTTACCAGTTCCTTGTTTAGTTAAGTCCTCCAATGGGGCACTTTGATCAGGGATCTTCATTTCCAGAAACTTGGAAGTTCCTCAATCAATTTCTGTTTTCTTTATTCCTGACAGTTCAGTCCTCAGCATATCTTTCTCATCTAGCATTTTGCTATAAGCTTGAAGCAGAAGCCAAGCTGCATTCTCTCGGTTCATTTGGAAATTTCTTCAGATAAATGCCCAGGCTTGCCATTTTCAAATTCTGCCTTCCATAAAATACCAGGAGTTAATCTTGCTAAGTGCTCTGCAACTTTAAAACATGGATCACCTTTCCTCCAGTTTCCAATAATAGTTTCATCATTTACTTCTAAGGCATCATAAAAAGTCTCTTTAGCATCCATATTGCTATCATCAGTCTCTTCAAAGCAGTGTAGGTCTTTTCTTCCAAGTATCTCACAATTCCTTAAAAAAATACCCTTGCCCTTTTTGGAAACCATTCCAGCATTTCGGTAATTGCAAAAGAACTTCCCCACACCTCGGGAGCAAATTGTATATTAGTCAGCCAAGGGGGTGCTGATGCAAAATACCAGAACTTGGTTGGTTTTTAGAAAGTTTATTTATTTGGTATAGGAGCTTACAGATACCAGGCCATAAAGCATAAGGTACTTCCCTCACCAATGTCTATTTGGAGCAAGATGTCTGCTGATGTCTCTTAGAGTTCAGGCTTCCTGGGTTCCTCCCTTCCTGGGGCTTGCTTCTGTTACATCTCTGTGCTTACTTCTTGTGGTTCCAGCTGAAGACTTCAGCATCAAACTCCAGCATCAAAACTACACCATCAAAAACCCTCAATTCTGTCCTTGCCATACTTTTTATCGGAGAGTCCCAACCCGCCATGGGGCTGGTGCTCAAGGCCCTACTGACACAAGTAGGTTAAATTTACTGAATCAAGTAAACCTGTGAATCCACTATAATCTCATATACCCAGAAGAAAAGACTAATTTACAAACATAATCCAAAATTTCTTTTTGAAATTCATCCATAATATCAAACTGCTACAGGGTCCTTTTTTTTTCTTTTGGCTATGGCTCTACAGTTCTCCCATTAAGATTT
Source organism: Dasypus novemcinctus (assembly GCF_030445035.2). Classification (NCBI taxonomy): domain Eukaryota; kingdom Metazoa; phylum Chordata; class Mammalia; order Cingulata; family Dasypodidae; genus Dasypus; species Dasypus novemcinctus. Next base: position 79,403 of record NW_026688133.1, on the reverse strand, counting down.
GCTGAATGGATAGTTCTGCCTGAGCTGAGTGTGTTTGACAGGTTTGTCCAAAATCTCTTGACCCTAGATGTTTTGGTCTGTTTCTGAAACCATCATGTTGTTTCCATTGGTTCTATGTGTCTTTCTTTATGCCAGGACCGTGCTGTTTTTTACCACTGCAGATAGGTAATATGATTTCAAGTCCAGAAGTGAGAGTGCATGGAAGTGAGAGTCCTCCAACTTTGCTTATCATTTTTATGATGTGTCTGGCTATTCAAGACCCTTCCCCATTTCAAATAAATTTTATAATCCTGCTTTCCTTTTATTTTTTAAATGCTAGTGAAATTTTTATCAGATTTCACTGAATCTGTGTATCGATCAGAGTAGAATTGGTATTTAATAATATTAATTTTCCGATCTATGAGCATGGAATTTCCTTCCAATTATTTAGGTCTTTTTGAAATTAACAATGAGTTGTAGTTTTCTATATACACGTGCTTTGCAATGTTGGTTAAGTTCATTCCTAAATATTGCAGTTTTATCTGTCATCTTTTATTTTCACCACTCTTGTGATACTCTCAGTTCCATTTACTGATACAATCTTCATTTGTAGACTCTCTTCCAAGCCTCTCTCTCCTGTTTTTGTTTTTTCTGAGCAGGAGCACACCCTTTAGTATTTCCTGCGAACCTAGTCTCTTTGTTATAAACTGTCTCAATTTCTGTTTATCTGTGAATATTCTGTATTCATCCCGATTTTGAAATATAGTCTTGCCACATGTGAAATTCTTATTTCGAAGTTTTTCTCTTACAATGTCTTAAATACATCATTCCACTCTGTTCTTTCCTGCATGGTTTCTGATGAGAATTCTGCATTTGATCTTATTGGATATCCTTCATATGTCGCACATTCCTTGTCTCTTGCTGCTCTCAAACAGAGTACTGAATGAGACTGATTATAATAGCAACATGTATTCTACTCAAATAGATGGGCTTTGAAGAAAAATAGAAACCGTTTGTATATTTAGAAAAAAGCAAGTGGGAGAATAGAAAGAACGTTAGAATCTCATCAAGATTTTTGAAAACAGTGCATCGTGTGAAAGGAAAATGGAGTCATTAATTTTATACCCAAGAAAACTGCTGTGCAAGTATCAAAGGCATGGAAGTCCAAGTATTACATTTAGACCATGGGTCATGGGTAATAATGTTCCCATGTTCCCGTCCATATGAGTGAGCAGAGTTCAATAAAGGAAGTGTTTAGAAAGACATTGGCCTGAGGACAGATGCTAAGTATTAAATTTACTGTTGCTTTTTTCAGCTCTGACTAAATGAGGGTTCTATGAGAGAGGTAGTCTCCTCGATGGAAGCCACTGGGAAGACAGACTTCAGATAATCCAGGAAGCTCTCTCTCTCTTTAGGGTGTTTATCTGTATATTTGTTTATTTTATTGATCAATATTAAGAAAAAAAACTAGTGGGGTTTAAAATATTGTTTAATATAATATCTAATATTAAAAGTAAAGCCTTTTTCTAAAACTCACTTTAGATCTATTGTACTAAAAACCCGACTTTCACTGAATTGGCTGATTAGAGAAAGGGTATAAGGTGTTGTCCTGAGGCATCTCCATTTCTTTGGTTTTATGCCTCCTTTCAGTCTCCAAACAACAGATCTTCTGAGGTTCCAGCTAAGACCCTCAGTTCATGCGTGGTCTTTGTAGCTGTCAGTACTAGGATCTGCAACACAAACACTTGTTCTGGAATCTGGGAAGGCAGAGAGAGGAATGGAGGAGGAAGCTGTCCATGTTGACCCTACAGACAGCTACAAGCCCTCTTCTCCAAATTGAGGAGCCTTTGGGTGAATGACCAAGCACCCTAGGGGCTTGTATGGAAGGGGTCTCTGTTCCCTGTGTAGTTCTCAGGACACCTTTCACTTCCTGTGTCTGTTTTCATCAGCTAGTTCTATACTTCACGTGCATGGTGACATAAGACATTAATTGCAGCTACCCTTGTGTTCCCTTCAGTATTCCTGAATTTCCTGAAATGCCAAAAAGAAAGCTAGGAAAGCTGTGGATTCCATGTGCACTTGTTTCCCTTCTTCTCTTCTTCTGATTCCACATTTCCTCTTCTTTCTCTTCATCTCTTTTTACTTCCCAAATCTCTTTATTTGACCCTAGTACAGGATAATTTCTAGAATCAGACTTGTTCTGGAACAGTGTTGACAGCTGGGGGAGGGAGGGGGGAAAAGATTTATGCATGTCCACGTGGCCCAGTGCAGGAAAACCCGCAGTGGCCTGAGGAACGTTGTCAGGGAGGGGCATGAGTAGAGCTTGGGGGACAGGGCAGCCCTGTCTGGCTGGAGCTGTGGGTGCTGAGAGGAGCAGGGAGCCCTGGGCCCTGTGGTCCAGAGACGCTGTGGTGGGCCTGGTTCATTCCAGGAGAGCAGGTCAGCAGAGGGGGAGAGCCAGGGTGTGAAACAGGCCAGTCAGTCGCCCCTTCCCCAAGTCCTGCAGAAACCCTGCCAGGCCTTGGGCAGTGCTGAGGGGCAGCTGGACAGCACTTTCTCTCAAATGGGAGCCAGTTCAGTTTCATTCCTAATCCTGGAATTTTGGATTTGGGTGAAATGTGGAGGCTAGGAAGTGTGTTCAGGATATGTCCCCCACTGCCCCTCTCACTCACATCCCCTGCCTTGACCCCACATTCACAAGCACCCCCACAGGCTTGCATAGACAGTCCCCAGTCCCTGTACCCAGAATCCATGCCAGCTTATAAGAATTGTAGTTCTTTTCCTGGAATATCAGTTTCTCTAACCATACCCCAATCCTTGTTTCTTCTAGGATGTGGAATCAGAATGATTCTTCAAACAAAGCCCGTAAGCAGGTTCTGATCTTATGCAGGTTTTTCATCTAAAGTGAGTGATTCCATAATATGCACTGTTTTTGCTTGCTTTTAGAGACATGCCCAATTACAGAAATGAAAACTCTGTATCAGATCATGCTGTGTAGTGTTTGCTCAGGTCCTGTGTTCTCTTGGTGCTTTAGAAGAACAGGTAGGAAACGGTGGTTAAGTCAAAGGCCCCATAAGGAAGTATAGGGACATCCGTGGAAGGGCACAGGCTTTGCTTGGACATACATCTCTCAAGTCCATTTTGCTTTGCAATTACAAAATTCTTAATAAACGGAGGGAAAATTGTTGGTGAGGTAATGACCCCTACCATGTAGTTAATAATCTGCTGCTGCCTCTTGAGAATCCCTTTTTATAAAAGGGTCAGTTTGAATAGGACCCCATTCGACATTTTCTTCTCCTACAAAGTTGTTCATATCAAATACAGGTACATGCTTAGATCACTTTATGTGAAATCACTGGAAAGATAAAGAAGTAAAAAAGGTAAAATTTGTATCTTAGAATGGAATAGCATCCCCACCTGAACATTAGATAGTGCCACCTCATCTTCTTAGTCATTGAGAACCTCAACCATCATTTATTCCTTGGGAGCTGGGAGGACACAGAGTATCTCCAAGCACATTGGCATTTTAACCATGAATTACTTGGAATATTCTGGCCTCGGACAGGTGGGTAGAGTGTTCGGAGTTTGTGGATTAACAAGTTCAGTGTGAGCTGCTGGTCTGGCCATCTTTCTTACTATAAGAAGAATAGCAAAGACAGTAGGAGGAAGGAAATGTGAATTAGAGTGCTTGGTTTTGTAGTTAATGGCAACGTAAACTAACTTGTGATAATTAGTGTAGAAATGGTATTAAAATTCAATGAGAACTATACAGCAAGTTGGCGGTGGAGTAAGTAGCTCCTAGTGGCAGCTGCTGCTACAGGGCAGTTAGCAAACACCCAGAGCTCTCTGGAGCTCGATGAAGCACCTGTTGGAAGCTCCACGAGGCCAGAAGAGCATCCTGCATCATCCTTGAAGGAGTGGAAGGAGGAGATGCCCGTCTGCAGAGAAGATCGTAAGTAGAGGCTCCATGCCCAGGAGGCTGGTGCCCATCCTCCAGTGGAGGCACAGCCCACCTCAGGAGCTGTTCCGAGGGGGGAATTGAAAGTTCCGCTTCCCCAAAACAGGAAAATATCTTCAAGACCTGGTGGTAGGCAGTGGATTCCTAAATGAGATAAGAGAAGGAATGAGTGGAGCACTGATGTTTAATGTATGTAGATGTTTTAATTAGCTTTACTGTAATATTGTGGAAATGTATAGAGTCGATGGTAACACACAGTGAGTAACAGCTAGTTTATAAATTGGAATGTGACTGAAAATGGTAGTCCAATTATGTGAATGCCAACTGACAGAATGCTTGAGAATGCAGAATTAATCTAGGAACTGGTTAGCACAGTAAACCAACAAGTGGATGAGAATTGTGGTTGATGGTAGAGATGCACGAGTGTCCTTTTTGAGCTCGAACAAATGTAAGTCAGTACTGCAGGGTTTTGGGAATGTGGAGAAGCATGGGAAAAATACAGCTGCACTGACCTATGGACTGTGGTTAGTAGTAATAGTATAATATTCTTGAATCTATGCAAAAGAAGTACTGTGTTGATACTGAGGCAGTATGGAAAATGTGAGCCAAATGTACACTATGGACATGGCAATAATCAGATGATATTATTTTATCTGTAGCAAATGACACAGCACATTGTGGTGTGTTGATGGGGGAGTGTTGTTTGGGAGTTTTGCGCATGTGCATGATTGTTTTATAAGTTACAACTTTTGTTATTAAAAAATGTATATACATATTTAAAAAATAATGATAGGGTGGGTTGGAGGAAAAACACACCAAATGTAAAGTAAGAACTATTATTAGTAGTCAGATGTTTGACAGTGTTCTTTCATACTTTGTAACCAACGTCTCATGATGGAGGGTCGATGTATGGGACCCCCGTACGATGTTATCCATGTTTGCTTTGCAGGTTCACAACGTTTTCTATACACTTAATTGTTTATGTATGTTCGTATATAAGTGATATAAAGATGATAATAATAATTGGATGGTTAGGGGAAAAATACTTTGTTTATTAGTAATATTTTGACAATGCTCTTTAATCATTAGTCAAAAAGGTTTAAAAACAATGCTAGTTATTGGTGGTAGAGTGAGATGTTATATATGTTTATTTGATGTTATGTGTGTTTGTTTCCTAAGTTCAGAACTATTACACATTTTTCTTTTTATTTCTCTCCCCTCTCCACCCCAGTTGTCTGCTCTCTGTGTCTATTCACTGTGTGTTCTGCTTCTATCCTTATCAGCAACAGCGGGAATCTGCGTTTCTTTTTGTTGCGTTCGTGTGTGCTGCAACATTCTTGGGCAGGCTGCACTTTCTTTCGCGCTCGACGCCTCTCCTTACAGGACGCATTCCTTGCGCATGGGACTCCCCTATGCAGGGGACACCCCTGCGTGGCAGGGCTCTCCTTACAAGCATCAGCACTGCAAATGGGCTAGGTCCACACGGTTCAAGGAGGCCCGGGATTTGAACTGTGGACCTCTCATGTGGTAGGTGGATGCCCTATCCATTGGGCCAAGTCCCCTTCCCCTATTCTGCATTTATTGTTGATGTATGTTTATGTACGAATGTTATATTTCTATTTTTAAAAAATTCAACGACAGTGTCCCATGGTGCCTTCTGTGTGTTCTGTATCTCCTAAATTTCCAATATTGCCATTGTCCTTTTAATATCTTCCAGATCTTTTCAACCACATGGATCCACATATGCTGGATCCACATATGCATTTGCCATATGTTCTCTAGGAATTTCTCCTTGATGAAAAGCAACCATTTTGGTGGATTGGATTCAATTCTAGGGAACTCAGATACTGTGGTTTTGAAATCATCTACTTTTTTCCCCTCAAAGCTGAGTGATTCCATAATATGTACTCTCTTAGCTTGCTCTTGAAGCCCCCTGCAATTAGAAAAAATAACACTCTGTGAGAGTCATGCTGTACAGCGTTTGCTCAGATCTTGGTGATTTTAGAAATCGCAGTAAATTCAAAGACCCGAAGAAAATTGTAGAGGGTACCTAGATGAGCTGTTCCTGTCCATTTGGTGGCAATTACAAGTGCCTTAATTCAAGGAGGAAAAATTGCTTTAGAGGAAAAGGCTCCCGACCATACAGCTTATAAGCCGAGGCTGCCTGTTTTTATCAGGTGTCTTTTATTAGGAGTTCCCTCTTTGATATGTCTCCTCCCCCAAAATGGCAGCTGGCATCTGTAGTGTACATAGTCACGTTTTCATGTCTGTTCTCAATTGAAAAAGAATGAATGCAAGAAAGGAACATATCTATCTTAAAGAAAAACAGGTGACTTTATCTTGGCATTAGATATGGCCCTTCATCTACCCTGTCAGTCAGAAGCTCCTCTAACGTGTTCTCCAAGGGACCTGGGAGACAAAGACACTGTCACCTTGCTCAGGGAACTTGACTTGACTAGGACAAGGAAGGGGCTAGAGGGTATGGAAGCTCTTGGTTAACAAGCAATGCATCAGCGCTCTTATTTATTCACATTCTAGCACTTATTCTTCTTCTTTCATGTTTTTATTTTGGCTATCGTAGTATATAAGTTGTTTTCATGTGAATTTCCCTAATGAATATTATCTTTGAATACCTTTCATGTCCTCGTTGGTAATTGGTATATCCTCCGGAGACTTACCTGTTCATATCCTTTGCCCATTTTTAATTGTGTTGTTTTTCTTTCTGTTGTGTTGTGGGTGTTATTTTTAAGTCTTAGTATCTTTTTTTTAAATTTTCAGGGATCACACAAAATGTTACATTAAAGAATAGAACCGGTTCCCATATACCCCACTACCTACCCCCCAACTCCTCCCATATCAACAACGTCTTTCATCAGTGTGGCATATTCATTGCATTTGATGAATACATGTTCAAGCGCTGCTACACAGCATGGATTATCATTTACATTGTAGTTTACACTGTCTCTCCATCCATTCATTGGGTTATGACAGGATATATAATGTCCTGCATCTGTTCATGCAGTTTCATTCAGGACACCTCTAAGTCCTGAAAATGTCCCCATATCACATGTCTTTTTCCTTCTTCCTGCCTTCAGCAACTCCCATGTCCACTGTCTCCACATCAATGATATAGTTTCTTCCATTGCTAGAGTCACACTAATTTTATAGTAGAATACCAGTAAGTCCATCCTAATTCATATTTTATTCCTCCATCCTGAGGACCCTGGGATGGTGATGTCCATTCCACCTATAAATCAAGATGGGGCTTAGATCCCCCATGACCAATGGATGGGATTCTCCTGCTTGCAGTTGAAGACTTTCTCAATTCCCTGGTGTGGTGTTTGACCATCCTCACCTCCCTGTTAATTAATCTGGGTAAGTCCAACGAACCAGAGAGTAGGTATTGGAATTCTACTTAGGTTCTGGGCCCAGCTGGCACATGGACAGCCCAGAAATTCAAGTCTCCTGAGCATACACCCATCCCACCACCAACCTCAGTTTCAGTAAAAGTGACAGAAGAGGCATATGTGGAGAGATCAAATCTGAGTCCAACTCCATCACACTCAGGAGCACAAGTTCCAGAGTAGGGCCCACTGGCAAGCACTGAACTCCAGAGCCATCTGTCATAACTGTAGGACCTAGGTGGGCAAACACTAGTGAGGAAGGATGGCCCAATGATAGGCCCTTGATACTGAGAACTATGATAATGAGCCTGTGTGCATGAAATTTCAACTGGGCATAGAACTGCAGGGCGCCTAAGAGTTACCTCTGAGAGCCTCCATGTTCCTCAAATTGTTTATGTATGTTCATATATATATGAAATAAAAATAATAGCGAGGCTTGTGGGAAAACACTTTGGTTAATAGTAATATTTTGACAATTCTGTTGAATCATTAGTTTAAAAGGTTTGACAAGAATATAAGTTATTGGTGGTAGGTGAGCCATGGGAGTCCTGTCTGATGTTATATATGTTTATTCCTCTCTTTCACAACTATTACTATATACCAAATATGTGTTCATAGGCATGTCACTTAATTGTCTTTTATACTTTTTGTAGTTTTACATTTGTGAAGTGGAGGTATATGGATACTTACTTCCATGTTTCATGTTCTTTTGTTAAAAGGAAATTATTGGTATCAGTTTTAGCTTAGCACAACCATATAATATGAAATCACATTTTCCTGAATGGTACCTCTTCTAAGGCCACCAGGACACTCATATCTGCTCTAGGCACTGTCCAGTATCCAACACTAGACCTTGCTTTATGGTGCAAGGAAATGACAACTGGGCCCCTAACCCAGCTAATTAAAACCAGCCCAGTCCTGAACCTGCAACTCTGGGAGAGGAGAGCCCCAACCCTGGGATTCTGAGGTCTTCACATTTGTTGAGTAGAACTGAGAAGCAACGATTTATCATGGGGTTTTCACTTAGTTAGGTTCATAATATGGCAAGTTTAATAGAAATTTTTTTTTTGTATAAAAATAAATATATTGGCTTTGTGAATGAATGTGAGTGAGAGGAAGATTGACATTGTGGGAGAGTTTTCTGAAGGTGTTGAATGTTGAGTGCAGATGGTGGAGTCTGGGGGAGAGTTGGGTGTTGCCTGGGGCGTCTCTGAGACTCTCCTGGATTCTTTGAGTTCACCCTCAGTAAGTAGTAGATGGGCTGTTTCCAGCAGACACCCTTGGGATTTCAGGTTTGATGGAATGAAGAAGCACTATGCAGACTATGAAGGGCAAGTCGATCATGTCCAAGAAAAATGCCTAGAACCTACCATGTCCGCCAATGGATAGTCTGAAAGCCAAAAGTATGTTGGTGTATTACTAAGTGAGATAAACTGAAGAGAGATAGTGTGAGCCCAGATTCAAATCTCCCCTGCAGAGTGGCTTCCAGGGGTTGCTCATGGCCCCACAGTGCCAGAGTTGTGCAAAGGCAGGGGAGGTTGATTTTGTCATCTGGAATATTCCCTAAGGGTCTGTGTTTCTCCTGTACCAGTGGACAGCTCTTCTTTCCAGTAATGAATGGCTCTGTGGACACCTGTAGGGTCCAGCAGCTGAGAGCAGAGTGTGTAGCTTTGATGACTGAGGGCTGCGTTTCAACCAGAGGAGCCTGCCAAGGGCTGCAAAACTTGGCTAGCAATAGCAGCTGTACTGACTCAGAGCTATAGCTCAGCCATTCCTGCCCAAGATGGCTGCCAAGGACAGTTCTAGCTGTCACCTACATCCACAGCCTCTAAGCTCAAAACCAACTAAGATATGCTGTGTGGACGCATATTGTAGAGAAGAATGTAAGAGATCAGACCTACAGCTGTACAGGAACCGCAGGAATGACTGTAAATTTGTCTCAGTAACACCAAGCCCATAGTTCAAGACCAGGGTTTGTGCCAGTGGAAGTCAAGAAGATGCACCTCAGGGATCATGTCAAAGAGAAGGTGAGGGGAAGGGGAAGGTCACTGAATCAAAGTGCAGGTACAGGGCAGGTGCAAGGGACCTCAAGATCATCGAGTCCAGTTATTTGAATGATACAAGATCTACTTTGGTCAATGGTTGCATCCTTGGTTATGTTTGTTCATTCCTCTATCTTGACTGTGAAATAGTGATGCTTGCTCTCCTTCAGATAACATGGAGACTCAGATCTTATAGGGCAGATGAAGGAAATGTTTTGTTTGCAGTTGTAGATACTCCTTGCTTTTTGGGATCATTTTATTAGTTGCTCTGTGCAAATTCAATGATCTGGAGAGTAGGTGTTTTTGCACCTCTCCTGAGATTCAGGGCTCAACTAGGATATGAAAAGCCTGAGGATTTAAGTCTCTACCTTGCCCATTTTCAGTTGGTGTAATGGGTAGACTTTGTCAACTCAATCAGGTGAAGTGTGCATTTGTTTGGTCAAGAAAGCAGTGAGCTAATTTCAATACAAGGGTATTTCCTGGACTTTATTTAGTGAGTTGATGGCATAGATGGCAGAATACTTCTGCAATCAATGAGGAGATTGCCATCAGCAATGAGTGATGTCTCATTCTTTTGTTTGAAATTCTTACAAGGAGAATGATCTCATCATTCAGAGAGAGAATCCCCATCTCTATGTAAGATAGCTAGCTTCTCCGGTGGGAGTTGTAAAACTGACTCTGCCCTCTGATTATTTTCAAGGACATTAAGGACCCTCTGTTTCCACTAATCAGGGCGCTACTGACAGTTCATGGCATTGTTACCAGATTTTGTCTAGGTTCTTGACTGAGCTGCAGAAATGAATTTCAAGAGCACATCGAGGGAAAAAAGAAGAGCACATCTGTTGAGTTAAGCCAATAATTTATTCAGGTCAGGTGGGAAGAGAAATGGGAGAAAATGACAGATCACAGGTCCCAGGTAGAGAGAAAGATGCTGAGAAGTGATCAAGCAGGCTGAGTTACAGACTACAATTTCCCATATTGTTTATAAGTGTCCAGGTTTTACTTGCATGTTGATCCATGTGGTAGAACTCAGTGGGAGAAGGGTGCAGCAGGAAGGAGCAGGGCACCCCAGCACTGGGACTGAGACAGGGTGAACGCAAGAGAGCAAGAGAGCTTGGCGCTTGCATTCAAACTATAAATTATTCCACACTTTGCTAACGGCAGGGTACGTGTTGCAGCTGTTTGTTGTTTTGATTGATTTCCTCTCCCATCAATCCCCCAGGAGGGCCCAATTATTAAGTCCTTGGGGAATATCCTGGGCTTCTCCTGTCTCGTGGAGGAAATGGTCTTCTGGATGGCAGAACCGTTTGTGGGGTCCCGCAGCCATCTTGAGGTTACTGATGTCCCCGTGGACTCTTTGCCAGGTTCCAGATCTGACTCTTGACTCCCTGTCTTACTAGCTGGCTTCAGCATGAGTTGGCAGTAGTGATCCAAACTATCATCCCATGGTATGACTCTTTCAATGTTCATAAGAGGCAGGGATCTGGACTAGAGTGTTTTTAACCCCTTAAGTTTTTTGTGGAGAAAGAAAATTTTGTTCTTGAAGCTACAGTTTTGAGATCTCTGAAAAGAAATTTGTGTCAGGATGAATTTATTGATTTGGGCCTGTTCGAGAAAAAAGTGGCACTCACTTGGGCCCAGAAACTGAGGCTTGCAGCAGGCAGAAGTTTATTATGGGGAAGCTTTCTGAACGGAGGGGGTCTGAAGGACTTTGGCCCCTCGTGGAAGGTGCAGGTGTGAATTTATACAGTACCTCAATAGGCAGGAAATGCTAGCTCAAGGGAAGGGGGTTAGAATTAGAGCCTGAGTATAGCCTGGGTTAAAAGTGAATTCTTCTGGTGCTTGGCCTGGGGGTAGTGGCCTAGGAGGTGGGTAAGCATTGCCTGGGAGGAGGGCTGGGACACTTGGATCATGTTCCCAGCACTGTCCATCCCCCTCATGTCCCAGCCTCTCCCCAGGAACCTGGGAATCAGAAAGCCAGCAGCCTGAAGCCTGTTCTGGAAGGGGGTTCCTGTCTTTACCTTTGTGCTTGGCACTGAAGGAGCACGTGGGCCTTCACTACCAGTAAGAGGCACTCTTACTCCTCAAGCACAAGTCACACTGATGAGGAAGCCTTTCTGGCAGGACAAGCAGGGCGAGGTGCAGGCAGTGGGAGCTTGCTGGACTTTACCCACACACGGCTCTGAGGAGGTCTGGCCTCTCTGTGAGGACTGTCAGCCAAGCTCAGCCTTGAGAAACCTGTGGCTTGCAGCACGCAGGAGGAGGGGGACACGATCTTTTTGCTCATCTACTGGCATCACAGTCCACTCTAATGGGGAGCTTGATGATGCATTTATAATATAACATTGTCTATTTAGGGAAAAATAATATGCTAATACATGACTGATACATGCCTGATTTATTAAGTTTCTGAATTAACGTATCATGAATGCACTTTGTATGAAAAAATCATGCATTATTCTGTTGTTTTATCATTTATATCTACTATATATATATATATTTGAAAGATTTATTTATTTATTTTTATTTAATCCCCCCCCCCATTTGTCTGTTCTCTGTCTATTTGCTGCTTCTTTTCGTCCACTTCTGTTGTCGACAGTGACGCGGGAAGTGTGGGTGGCGCCATTCCTGGGCAGGCTGCACTTTCTTTCGCGCTGGGCGGCTCTCCTTACGGGACACACTCCTTGCGCGTGGGGCTCCACTACGCGGGGACACTCCTGCGTGGCAGGGCACTCCTTGCGCGCATCAGCACTGCGCATGGGCCTGCTCCACACGGGTCAAGGAGGCCCGGGGTTTGAACCGCGGACCTCCCTTGTGGTAGACGGACGCCCTAAACACTGGGCCAAGTCCGTTTTCCCTCTACTATATATTTTTTTGACGATCTGTATATATGTGTGTGTATAACAAATGTGATATTAAATTAAAGGGCTTTGCATAGAATCATAATTTATAAAGGTCTTTAAGTGTACAGGCCTATTACTTGATGCCATATGAAATGGAGAAAAAGAAAGTAGGTTTCTTAGATGATAGCCCGATGTCCATGCCAGGATTACCCACTTCCTCCTTCTCCTTGAGAACACGGGCCTCTACAGAGTGGTCACAATTTTGTCTGGAAATTCTCAGACTGAAACCTTTACAGATATGGTCAAAGCATGTTCTCTTCACAGTTTCAGGCACATTCTGAAGCAAAAAAAATCCCACAATATACATGTAATATACAATATACATTACAAAATACATGTGTTTTGTAATATGTAGGAATGTATATATGGATGTTCACACAAAGGGAATAGCAATAAAAACATGTTTAGAGCTTGAAACGTGGATACATAAAAGCAGTTCCTAGAACTGATGAACTGAATGTAAAATATTTTAAGATGGTTATTCAATAATATTATTGAATTGAATTGAAAGGAAAAAGATACAGGGTAGATATCTTGGGTTACTGAACCCTCTTTCTTTGGAGGCAGAGTTTGAGAAGTAAAGAAAACATGTGGAGGCAGGTGATAATCATGGAAGCCTGGGAGAGAAGGTAGTGAGATAGAAGGAGAGTGAAGGAGGGACATAGCCACACAGGGTGTGCTAAGATTTTATAGTAGAGACCATCGGGCTATCAGATTTACATTTTGTAGGTGCCGCAGAAAGCATGAGACAATGAATTCTACCAATTCCATCTGTAGCATGGGGCAGGAGAACGTAATTTCTTTAGAGGAATTGAATCAGAATTGGAATAAAGACTTAAAGGATATACGAAGGTTCTTCATCATGTAAGTGGTTTCTAGAATTATAAATGCTTTCAGTTAATGAGGGAAGGTCATGGTGTACAGGATTACCTTGGGGAGAAGCAAGAAGATGGCACAGTGAGAGCATGGAAGGCCTGGAAAGTTGACCCTAGGAGGACGTGCTGATTCCTGAGGTTGCCACGAGAATCCTCAGTTGTGGAGTGCTGTGTAGTCAAAGGTACCCCTAGAGTTCAGGCCTATTATGCAGACCTACAAGCTGTGACCATGGTCTCACCACTGCTTAAATTCATGCCCACCAGTGGGAAGTCACCGACAGTCCCAGGTCCAGAGATCCCTGGTAGAGAGTGGGAGAAGCAGTGATTTCATGAGTAATGCAGAAACCTGGATCTGTTCTCGGTGATAGGAATCATGTTTTCTCCAAGATGTGTCAGCAAAGGAAGCTCCAGGTAGACACACACCTTCAAGGTGAACCTTAATGATGCAGTATGTAGTGCACATCTAACTTTTCCTTTCAAATTGAGCAATTAGACATGGAGGGGACATTTCTACTCGTTACGTCCCAATACCAGCCCAGGTATCACTGAATTGAGCAGCCTGGTGTGTGTCTGTTTGGTGAATGGGTTATTGTCTCTCAATGGAAAGGATTCACCAATCAGCGATTTCCTAGAAGTCAGTTGGACAAAAACAATTTTCTGAGTTGATCTTCATGCTTTAAGCCCTCCTTGTCCCACAGGACTAACACCACTGTCCTCCGCTGAATACCATCCAGGATTAGGTTGCCTCATACCTGACAGTTCCTTAGATTAGCTATTTGTCTATTAAGAATTGCCTGCATTGTTAATTAATCAGCAATTGTAGCACTAGGCAGTTGAAGGGTGTGAAAAATACGACTATAGGAAACTGATCTCAAACTTCCTTTTTTAAGAAAAACTGTGTAAATATGACAAGATTGCTTAAATCTTATAACACTTGAATCAGTAATAATAACATAGTGAAGTTTTGAGGCACTAGTCAAGGAAAATACTCAAAAGACTTTTTGTTATGCATCCATTTTGCTACTAGTTATGTGAAGGTATTCCATATTTCTACCTTGAATAAATTGTTGAAAAAATAACTTTCTGTTGAAATGCAGGCCATTTCATTTGTATGCCGGGATTGTGTCACCATTTTTTAGTCTTTCCTGTATTATATTACTTCAGTTTAAAATCTTTACATTCTTCAAGACTTTTCAGAATTATTTATAGTGCTATAACATTGGTATGTTTTCATTCTCAGAACCAGTCTTTACAACATAGCATTGGGTTGTATGACAGCAGAGTGCAACATGCTTGGTTCTGGAAGTGGAGTGCTGGATAAATCTCATTCCTTCCCAGGCGCTCAGTGTTAAATTTAGGTGCTGATGAAGTAGTGTCATAGTCTATCGGGTGGGAGCAGTCAATGGAACCCTACAACAAATACTTTATATGAAAAAAGGGAATCTATACTGACAAGGTAATAGTGAAATTGTGGAGAATGCAAGGAAAATTTCAGGTAAAGCATTACTTGACAATCGAAAATGATCATTTAATAAACTTCATAGGCATAATTTTCAGAAATTTGGGGGGAAAAATGTTCACATGTTTACCAAGTTCATTACCATGCAGAAATTCCAGGTAAATGGGTCAAGTATACTCGCGGATTTTGGAAGGAACCCTGAGAACAGCAGAGGTACAAGAGAGCTTTCACCTACTCAAACACTCTCTTGGTGAGAACATTAGGGTTTGAAATTAATTAAAATCTATTCCTTTTCCCGTGAATAACTTACTGAAATAAAAAACACAGGGAATATATGTACATATATCTGTATAACTATTACTACAAAGTGGATAGTGAATGCCCCCAGTTTTTCTCTTCTACCTCTGTAATTCATAACTCAAGCCCCTTCTCTTTTCTCTGGCAATGTGTGATCTCCCTGTTCAACTAGTTTCCTTGAATTATACCTTAAACTTTGAACATTTCTAGTGTAAAATTCACAGGTATTCACTTTATTCACTGATACGTATCACCATCACAGTGTCCGTATTAGAAAGTAGTCATCACTATTTTAACTTGTATAGCTTCTCTTCATTCTCTCCTGAATCCCATTAAACCCTGTGTTAAGTCATTTCCCTCATATCTCTGCTGAGTCAGTAGAGGAAAGGTACTGGGGGCCGTGCTGGGGCTCCCAGGGCACAGAAGAAAGGCAAAAGGGAAAGTCATGATGTCTTCCACCTTGCTCAGTGTCAGTCTAGGCTCTGCCCACACTGATGGGCATGTCTCGAAGAACATAGCTTGTGATTTTCAGAGTAGGGAGGGAGCCAGAAACTTGAAGCTGGAGGTGAGATGAGAGAGGAAGCCCAGGACCCTGGCAGGAAGGCCCGTCCCTCCCTCCACTCCCTGCACCTGGGAAGAGCTTCAGTTCGTTGGTCCCGATCCCACTCAGTCCAGCCCCTCCTGGGCTCCCTGAAGGACCGACCTGGTTCTGGCCTCGCACTCCCTGCCTCACCGCCTTTGCCTTCTGTCCTGATGACTACTGACCCTCAGATCTCAGGTGTTTCTGTCGTGGAGGCACGTTCATTAGGTTTTCTTGGGAAGGGCACTCAGCTTTCCACTGTCCCATGGAGTACCCATGACTCTTGATGAAATACTTTGTGCTTCACCTGTTTATGTGATTTCAGCATTTTCCAAGGGAGAGGAACTCACTTGGCCTGCACTCCTGCACATGCACAGACGCTAGACCCTGGGGCCCATTCTCTATCTCCATATCTTTGTGTGTACATGTAAAATATGGCCAGAAGAGCTATAGATTAATACCAATAAGAAGGCATTCAGATCAGTTGGCCTTTTGTGCATCAGTGATTTTTCTCCATGGTAAAACATAATTTATTTTAATATTGTCATCACATAGAGTTTCTTCTTACACAGAGAATAGCAATATTAATGAGAGAAACCCATCTGGTACAATGAAGGGTAGGAATGGAGTAGTTTCATTATGTCAATCCCATCATTTTGCATGTGAGTGTCACTGTATCAGACAGGAAGGTCTTAGAGGCTGTGAAGTTGGGTGAGCTGAAACTCCTGATTCTGGCATAGATTTCCCACAAACAGATGGTGTGGAGACAGAGGAACAGGTTGAGTCATAAAGCCAATTTATAAAGCAGATTCTAGTGTGGTAGCAGTGGGCTCTAGGAATGGATTTTGTGGATAGGGGAAAAAGGTGAGATGACCATGGATGGACTGCAAGGCGGTGGCATATGGAATGGGAAAGGGGATCGAGAGGCTGTGACAGCAACAAGGCAGGCATGTCTTCCTGGAGCCAAAATAGAATTTGTCTTAGTCGAGCGGGTGGTGGCAGTGGCCATGCAGTCACTGGAATGGGCCCCAGGGGGAGGGGAGCCGAGGAGTGAGAGTCAGGAGAGGAAGGACCATGGGTGTGCGGATCCCCGTGCTAATTCTCGGGGGATCAGTTTCAGGAGCAGGTTCTTACATCCACTTGCCTGGGTGTCATGAAGTTACTGAGTATGTTATCGATCAGAGTGAGAACGGTGATGTGGGGTGTTCCTAGGAGAGGAAACAGGGCCCTGCCAGTAACCCCTCTCTCTCATCCCACTCTTCCATGTGGCCTCCCTGGCCTGTAGCCTGGATGTCAGCACTCTTGTCCTGCGCTGGGAGCCAGGCCTAATGCATAGAATACTCAGGAATTCTTCCTGCACTTTTAATTCAAGCAAGTAAGTCATAATAGAGGTTTATTTAGCATAAAACTTACGTTTCTGAAGATATGAACTGTGCAATTTGGTGCACCAGCCGAGGTGCTTTCTCACATTGTCAACCCCTGGTGATCCTCAGGTCCTGCCCCATGGCACAGCTGGCTGCCTGTCTCTGCCGAGATCCCTGCCTTCCCCTCCAGAGTCTACTGTGTCCTGGAGATGTGCTGTGGGCAAGCAGGCATAGGGCTTGTCTCTCATAAAATAATCAGAGAAGGTAATGAAGAGCTGCTTTATGGCTGTTTGCATTTCTTCTTTTTTTTTTGTCAATTATGGTAAAAGAGAGACAATTAAGTTTGAAAGGGTTTAAATCAGGGGGAAAGGGGAGATTATATGGCACACTTGTTCTGTGACACCTGCAATTTCTACAAGTATAAAGATAGATAGTTTTATTAAATATAAGGACAGTACAGGTACAAACGAACACCTGACTTCTTCTACAAGGTGACATTATGATAAAATATATACATATATACACACAATTGTTAAGGGTGGCTTGCCTGTTTCACAGTGGTATAGTCATTTCTGGCTTGATTGCCTTTTGCTTCAGAGTCTTTCAGTATAACTGCAGCGGTGTTGTCAGGTAGCATGGCAGAGCTGTAAATGTGGGCAGCACATCTGAGACGGGTTTCAAAAGAAGATTCCCAGGCCCACCAGTCCCGAGTCTAGCAAGGCTGATTAGAGGCACCGCTGCAGAGCAGGGAGCTAAGAATGGATTCTCAGGTGCTCTTGTACTGGTTCTGGACGCTGCTGTATATTTACAATGTGGTGGTACATTTGTGGCTCGTTGGGTCCTTCCTGGTGGATCTTGGAGATTCATATCATGAGCAGAAAGTTTTGGTGGTGGCACAGATGGATGAGACTCTGTTTGTAGAAATTTCAGAAAATGTTCTGAGAAAGAACTATGAAGTACACGCTGTCGACTAGGTTTCAGAGATGTATTGGGAACACTTTTTGATCCTCCTCCAAGCCAACCACTCATCCACCTGGTAACTGCACCCTGGCCATCAGTGAACAACTCTTCCATTTCCTCCTTTTTCATACCCAGACTGCTTCCCATTAATCTTAATACCTCAGAACGCTTGGTTTTTGGTGCCTGAAAGTATCTAATAAAGAGCTTTCTCATTAGGACTTTGTCCACTTTTCCTTCCGTGCTCTTTAGTACGTTCGTCAATTTCTTTTGTACCTCATCCAGCCTTTCTTCTTGGTATGCATTTTGTGTTTTAAGATTTTTAACTTGTTCTTCCTTCAGAGTTAACTGTTCTCTCAGTCTTGTTGCTGAGTCCAATGCAGCATTCGCCTCATCCAAACGTTCCTGTAATGATGAAAGTTTTCCTGCCAGATTTTCTGCCTTTGTCTTCCATTCCCCCACAAGGTGGTTTTGCTTTGCTAGTTTGGCAGAATACATAGCTTTTTCCTCTTGCTGGAAATGGTCTAGTACCCCCTGCAGGTTGGCTAAGGAGAGAGCATACTGCTTTACTTGTTCTTGTGAGATGGAAAGCTGCTGTGCAGTTTCATCCCTCTGTGCAGAGACTGCATTCAGTTGGAGCTGCAATGATGCTACCTGCAAACTGGCTTGACGCCTTGCGTCCCTCATTGCATCAGAGGATGAAAGTAGCTTGTCTTCCAGGGCTGTGACTTTCTTTCTTAGGCTGTTCTCCCTGTCTTCTGCAGCCAAAGCTTCACGAGTAGAAGAGTCTTGTGATTCTAAAACATGCTTATGCAGGCTCTCTAGCTCCCAGTTTAAGTGTAATTCCTTGTTATGTAAATGTTGTAGCTCATTCTGCAGGGCACTGTTTTCCATTTGTTTCTGTTTCAGGGCCAACAGGACTTGATCTCTCTCCTGTTGAAACACAGCTGCCTTCTCCTGCATGGATTTCACTGCATTTAAAAGCTGATCTAACTCCCCAGTCTTGTCCTGTTCCTTTCCTTTGAGTAGTTGTTCCAAAACAAGAGCCTTCTCCTTCATTGCCTGGCACTCAAACTCCCTTTCTTGCAGCATGATTGAAATCATGGTATTAGCCTCTTGTAATGCTTGATGTTCTGTTTCCTTTACCCTGGATGTTTCTGCTATTTTTTCATTTTCCTCTTTCAGTTTAGAAATGTCCATTTCTAAAATTAATATTCTCTCCTTCAGGTTTGTCACTGCCTGCCTTAAAAGTTCATTTTCCTTCACTTTGTTAGTGAAATTCTCATTTAACGAAAGGAACTTGGCACTTTTGGCTTCGATTAAGAGGTCTTTTTCCTTAAGTAACTTTTTAAAAACATCTTGTTTGTCCTTTATCTCTTTAACTTCTGGATCATTTTGTTCATGTTCTTTTCCTTCTAGCTCTGGTGCGGCAGCAATTAAATGACATAATATGTGATTCTTTTCCTGTAGAGTGCTGATTGTTCCATCTTTTTCCTGCAGTGATTTTCTTAACTCTTGGAACTCTTGTTGAAGTAATTTAGAAGGCTCCCTCAGTACATCAGATTTAGTATCCCTGAGAGATTCTGCTGACTGTGAAACAGGTGATGGTCCAGAGGAGAGCTGTGGTAAAATGATATCAAGTTTTCCTAAAAGAAGATCCTCGGTGTTGCAAAGCTTCCCTAGGCTGTGTTGAACTTGTGCTAATTTCTTCCCAAAATTTTTGAGTTTGCTTTTGTTCTGCTTGTACCGTTGGATTAGTTCAGTACGCTCTCCTTGGAATTTACAGTTATTTTCACTGTCAACCAAAACCTGAGCCTGAAGTTGATGAAATTCCTCCTGTACTTGGGCTGACTCACAGTGTATGTTTTGTACTGTGGTCATCACTTGCTGTTTCCACCCTTCCATTTCCTTTACTTGTTGCTTTAATTTATCCCGTTCCTGCAGTATCTCCTCAAAGTGATGACTGTTAACACCTCCGTCCTCGTTACCAGTGCTGGATGCATGTAAAACAGTCAGTAAAGTCTGACATTTCTGACTCAATGCATCTATTTCAATGTCTTTTTCTCGAATGATATATGATAAATTATGCACCGTTTCTCTAAACATATTCTGGTCACTACTTTCAAATCGAGTGCACAAGGTTTTATTTTCTTCTTGCAGCTTCCTAAGGACTGCTTCTTTGTCAGAGACTATGTCCACCATTTTGTGGCATTCTCTTTTTAGGTGGCTATTTTCCCTAGTCCTCTCACTGAGAACAGCTAATACGTGTTCTCTCTCCAGGACAAAGGCCTGCATTTGCTGTTGGAGATAAGCAGCATCCTGGGTGTAGGGAGCTGAAGAGATTCTTGCATGAAGAGCTTGTATTTCCGAATCTTTCTGCTGGATTATGTGAGTTAGTTTCACAAGCTCCTCTTTGGACAGCTGATCAATCTGCTTTCTTAAAGAGATATTCTTTTCGTTTAGAATTTTAATCTCTAATTCCCTTTCTTTTATCCCCTTTACTAACATTTCAATTTCACCTTTAGATAAATCAAGCCTTTCACTTCCATATTCTATTTTAAGGCTCTCAGCTTTCTTTTCAACAGAAATATCCAAATTCTCTGTTTGAAGTCCCTGTCTTCCTTCCTGCATCTGAGTTCTGACTTGTTCAATAGTGTCTTGCAAATTCCTTGTTTCCTCATCCTTCTCTAAGCAAAGCTGGGCCTGGGAGGTATTCATTTGCTCATGCTGGTATTGAAACTCATCCCTTTCCTTTTTGTGCTCCTCTAAGAACTGAAGCCGTTGAATCTTACTCTGGTTTTGATCTTCAGTTGTCTTTTGATGATGTTGTGTTTCCTCTTGAAGATCACCCTTTACCATATACAGTTGAGATACGTCAGACTCAGTGGCTGGCTGCAGATTCTGCACCTGCTCCTGTAGCACAGTCTGTCCTACTCTAAGATGACTGATGTCTGCATCTTCCTCTTGTAATTCATTTTGGTAACTTGTAGATCGCTGCTTGTCTTGAAGCTGTGAGGCTTCATGCTTCTCTTCTAAGCCTGCACAGTATTTAAGTCTCTCATTCACTGATAAGGTTGAATGAATGGATTCGCTCTCCTCTCTGCTCAAGTTAGGTAAAGCTGCTTCCACGTCCTCCATGCCTTCCTTCAGCTCCCCTCTTGTCAAGTTAGACCTCTGTCCAGTGAGAGAAGCCAGGCTGCCCCTCCATCTGCCCAGAGTTTGTCCCAAGCTGGAGCCGAGGTCACCAAGCCAGGACGACATCGCTGTGGGTCAAGGACCTACACGGTCTGCTGTGAGTGAAGCAGCCGATGTGGTCAGACTCTCCCACCAAGTGTCCTCCAACTGCTGCCTTGACGGAACTAGTCCAAATCTAAGCACTCAGGATTCCACAGCACAGTGAGGGGTTGCTGGGCAACACCAGCTTCAGGGGCTCCCCCCAGCTGCCCGGCTCTGCCCAGAAACACCAAGACCTGGCCTGGGACTTGACCACAGGCCTCCACCAGTGACTCAGTCAGGTCCACGGAGCCTCCGCTCCTTCCCACACCTTCCCCCCATCTGAATGGGCTTTTTCTTCCTCTGCTTTCCTGACTTTCCCCGGTTCCACGGGCAACTCCTGCCGCCTCCACCCCAGTGCAGGGACACCTGCCCTGAGAGCAGCAGTGGCTTATTGGAGTCCAATTTTATGACAGTTGATTTTTAGTTTGTTTTCTCTACATTTTAATCTGTTTAGGGCAAGAATATGCCTCGTACTTATTTCTCTTAGAAGTATATTTTTTATTCAAAAATAAATATTTTGTAATACTTGGAAAGGAGAATGTGAAAAAATAGAAAAAATGGAATTCATTTCAAATTTTTAAAATGTGTGTTCACTTCTTTTAGAAATGCGCAGTCTCGGGCAACATCCCAGACCTGCTGATTCAGAAACAATGTTTAAGAAGATAAGCAGGTGTTGTGCTCATTAACGTGTGAGAAGCACAGAATTGTAAGGATTTTAAGATACAGCATTTTAATTATGGTATTTATTGACTGTCTTATTTTAGTACAAGTGCTGGACACTTTGCCTAGTGCTTCATATGCAGTAGATTTGGGAAGTTTTCAGCCATTATTTCCTGCATCACTCCTTCTGACCCCTTTCCCTTCCTTTCTCCTTCTGGGATGCCTATAATACGGATGTTTGTGTGTTTTCAATTGTCATTCAGGTCCCTAAGTCCTAGCTGCATTTTTTCTGTCTTTTTACCATTCAA
Source organism: Dasypus novemcinctus (assembly GCF_030445035.2). NCBI lineage: Eukaryota > Metazoa > Chordata > Mammalia > Cingulata > Dasypodidae > Dasypus > Dasypus novemcinctus. The sequence goes on along the minus strand of NW_026688133.1, from coordinate 57,341 downwards.
TTCTACTATCTGTTTGATTTCCGATGTACTGTCTTCCACGTCACTAATTCTCTGCCTCTTCTAGTCTGCTGATATTTGCTGCAAGTGTATTTTTGATTTCTTGAACTGTGGTGTTCATTCCCATCATATCTGTTATCTTTTTGCGTATGTCTCCATTTCCCCTCCAAGTGTTGTCTTCATATTGTTAACGTCTTCCTTTACTTCATTAAATTTGTCAGTGATATATGTTATGAGATCTTTAATTTCTTGTGCGAAGTTCTGCTCCCCTTCCTGGTTTTTAGTTTGTTCATTGGATTCAGCCATGTTTTCCTGATTACTGGTTTGGTTTGTAGATTTTTGTTGCTGTCTGGTCATCATTTTATCTTGACGGGTTTAATCAGTTCCTTAGCTTCTTTGTCTAGTCTTGGAGATTAATTAGCTGGTTTTTTTGCGTTAGTGTTATATCTTCTCTTTGTCACTTTGTTCTTCTTATTCTAATTTCTTATTGCTGGGTGAGTTCACATTGAAGGAAAGTATTAGGGCCGGGGAAAGGCAATTGTGTAAGCAAGGAAAATGTGTAAAGTAGTATTCGTAATAAATGTTAACAGAGCAACAATATGATATCTGGGAGGATGAATATTAGGTTCATGTAAGTTGTGTAGAGTTATAGCATTAGGTAGAGTACCTATAATAAGGAGTCGACTGAATATGGGAGGAATATGGTATGAATTAAAAAGCTAGTTTTTTTGTGAGAGAGGGAAAGAGAAAAGAAAGGCAATAGTTTCAAGAGTGGGTAAAAGACAGAAAACAAAACAGAGGTATTAGAAATCAAGTGTTAGACAATTTGGGGATCAAAGAAAAGGAGGTGGAATATAGGAGAGACAGTTGATGATGGAAGATATCAAGATGTAGGGGGAAGGGGATAGTGTAGGTGGCCAAAATCAATTCATACAGAAATGAGGCAGCGGAGGATGAGGGAACCCAGCAAATGTGAAGTGTTCCCTGCAGCACATATTGTATAATTAAGATAATATAAAATCAGAAGAAAATGAGGGACAAGAGAGAAAAAAAATTGAGAGAGAAGAAAGAAAGAAAGAAAAAGGGGGTGGTTAAAGGGAGGGGAACAAGGAAAAGAAAAAAGATATAGCACAATCACAATAGCAACACCAAAAATCCCCCTAAATAACTGGAAAAAAAAAGACTTTGGGGGATACGCTGGGAGAAAAGACTAGGGGATAATGCAATGTTAGCCATGAGGACATTAAAAAAAAATAAAATAGAATAAAAATAAAAACAAAACAAAAAAGAAAAAACGCAAACGTTGAGGGCTAGGACATTCAAGGACCTCAGGTGGACCTAAGGGCGTAATGGATTCAGGGATGGGAAGTCTGAGATATTGAAGACTCAAGAGGTGTGAGTCTCTGGGGTGTGGGCCACCAGGGTTTCAGGGGACTCAGACCTGGCAACCTCAAGTCCAGTTAACAGGGAGCCTGGGAGCACTGCAGTGCAACACAGCCTTCAGGGATCCCCGCAGCTGGGTGCCAGCCCTATGGGAGAGGTCACATCCGCAAACTCTGACCTATGTGTCAGAACCCCACAATTCATCCTCTCACTCGGGTCTCTTCTGTGGCTATATCACCAGTTCGACTTCGGGACACCTCCCACCCTGTAAGCCCCTGAAATAGCCACCTGGGGGCGCCTCTACACTGCAGCCAATTTAATGACGCTGAAGATCAGTAGCCAGGCCCAGGGGGCGGGGCTCCAGCCAGAAACGCCGATATGAGTCCGAAACCAAAATTCCCATGCTTCACAAAATATTCCCCTAATCCGCTTCCAGACGCCTCCCACCCTGCCAGACCTTGATACAGCCTCCTGGTGATGTCTCTTTATTGCGAGTAATTTAAGGACGCTGCAGATCGGCAGCCGGCCTTGGGGGCAGGGCTCTAGCTGGAAGCCCTATTATTTGTGTCCGCAATCAAAAATTCCCCACCTCACAATAAAAATTCCGTTTGTCTCCCCAAATTGGTCTGCGAAGGCCTCCTGCCCTGTTAGCCCCCCAATATCCTGCTCAGAGCTTATCAATTCCCCAGTACCACAGAGCCTGCAGGAATCACCGCTGCAGCACCAGTGCCATGGCTCCGCCCACCCCAGGAGGGAGCTTCCGGCGCGCAGCCCCCACCTCCGTGTAATAGAGCCTCAATTTTATCTTATACACGAATTTTTTCTGTTACCTTCCCACCAAATCGATGTCCAGACTCCTCTTGCCCTGCAAAATCCCGAAACAGCCTGGTCCCGAAGAATTTCCAACACTGCCCAGCCGCTTCTTTGCAGGAGAGATTATCAGGTGTGCTCACTCAGCCACCATCTTGCCCCGCCCCCCCTCGACAAGCGTTTTTGAAATATGTCCTGTTATGTGAATTTTTCTTCCAGGAGGCTGTAGTCAGCTGGAAATTTCCAGACAGTGGGACACAGTTTTGGTTTTATGTTCATGCTACATATTGGTATGTAATTTTCCATTCTTTTACTATCTTTATGTGGTTATAACATTAAGGTAATGTTGGCATCCTAGAGTGAGTTAGGAAATGTACCCTTTGTTTTCTGAAAGAGATTGGGGAGAATTTGTTTCATTTTTCCTTAAATGATTGGTATAATTTGCCAGTGAACCATCTGAACCTGGTCCTTTCTTTTTTGAAATGTCATTAATTATTGATTCAACATGTTAATGGCTATAGGGCTATTCTGATTATACATTTGTTCTTGTATGAGTTTTGATAGTTTGCATCTCAAGGAGTTTGGGGCCATTACATGTAATTTATCAAACTGTTGGGCATAGGGCTGTTCATAGTGTTCTTTGAGCCTTAATGTCTGTGGAACCAGGAGGGATGACCTCTCTTCCCTTCCTGGTATTGGTAATTTGTATCTTCTCAATTTTATGTTTTGTTAGCCTAGAGGTTTATCAGTTTCATTAACCTTTTCAAAGAACAAACTAATGCTTTAGTTTGAGAATAGTTTTCATTCCTATGTGAATATTGTGAAGGAGTGCACTTCCTGGGCTGTATGATAGGTATATATTTAGTGTTACAAGAAACTGCTAACTAGTTTTCCGAGTGAGTGTACCATTTTACATCCCTTCAAGCAATATATGAGACATCCGGCTTCTCTGCACTCTCACCAGCGTTTGGTATTGTCACTTCATATTTGTTCTAATAGCATGTAGTTTTAGCTCATAGTGGTGTAGTTTTCATTTCCCTGATTGCTAATGATATCATGCTTCTCTTTGTGTACTTATTTCCCATCCATGTATCTACCATGGTGAAATGTTTGTTCATATATTTTGCCTGTTTTCTTAATTGTGCTTTTCTGATTGCATTTTGGAAATACTTTTAATATATTCTGGATGTGAGTTTGTTCTCTTCCAGGATTGTAAATTAATCATACCACATGTTTTGTAATGAGAAATCAGCACTTAATCTTACTGAACATCCCTTATATGTTATGCATTGCCTTTCTCTTTCTTCTCTCAGAATTCTTTTTGTCTTTGCATTTGACATTCTGATCAGTATGTTCTCAGAGTTGGTCTATTCATATTTTTTTGGATGGGAGTACATCATGTTCTTGGACACAGATCTCTATGTCTTTCAATAGGGTTGGGAAATTTTCTACCACTATTTCTTTAAATATTTCTTCTGTCTCTTTTCCCTTCTCTTCTCCTTCTGGGACACCATATGTTTGCATGTCTTGCTGTCATTTATTTTCCTGAGATCTTGTTCAGTTTTTTCCATTCTTCTGTTCTTCGCTTGCAGAGGCCATTTGATCTGGCTCACTAATGCTTTCTTCTGCCTCCTCAAATCGGCTATTATATGATTCCAGTGTATTTTTTATTTCATTTATTGCACCTTTTATTCCCATAAGGTCTGCTGTTACTCTGTGTATACTTTAAATTCTTCTTTGTGCTCATCCAATGTTAATATCCCTAATCTCATTACCCATCTCATTAAATTTATTAACAGATTTGCTTGAACATGCATGATTAGTTGTCTCAATTCCCTATGTCATTTGGAGGCTTATCTTGTTCCTTTAACTGAGCCATAGCTTCCTGTTTGTTGGTGTGGACTGTAATTTTTTGTTGGTGTCTTGGCCACTGGCTCACTAGAGTATTTATTTTTCTCTTTAGTTCAGGACTTCCTGCCTTTTCTCCCTGCTGGTTGTACAGTAGGAGCTAAGGATGTAGGTGGTGATGTAAGCTGTGGAAGCTCAAGCTTCCTCATTGCCCCAAGGAGCAGTGAAAGTTCTCTCAAGTTTCTCCTTTGCCCAGGCTTAGGGACAGAGTCACAGGTGTGTGGAATAATCCAAGTCCTGCAGGCCTAGACTGTAGATGCCCAGAGAGCCTGATGAAGCTTCATGCCTCCTTCTCCCCTGCCTGGGTGGGCTTGGAGCTGCAGGTGTGGGCAGCAATCTATGCAGTGTGGGTCCAAGATGATCCCAGTAGGCTCCTGCGCAGTAGACTCCTGATTATTCAGTCTGTGCCAGCCAAAGGTACCTGCAGTTACTTGTATAGGCTAAGCCAGTCCTTCTGGTTTCCACCCTGACAGAGGTGGGACTGATGCCCAGGGCTGCAGGCCCTTCTGCGTGAAAGAAGCTAGTTCCTACCATCACAGTGATTTTCGGTCAGGCTGGCTTCCCCTCCTGCTGGCAGCAGAGCCAAAATGGAGGTGGCTGGCCTCTTTCTGACTTGGACAGGTTCAAAGTTTAGCTGTTCTTCCAATTATACTTAAACCAGCTGAATTTACTAATCAGTAACTGAAATCTGCGGCCAACTGTCTCTTCCTCCCTGTTTTTGGGAAATGGAGCTTCCAATTCCAGCCACAGAACAGCTCCTGTGACAGCTTGTGCTGCCAGAGTAGGATGATTACCATCCTCAGTGGCATGGCCTGTAATCTCCTGGAGAGGCTGCTGGAGGTTCCCCCAGCTGCCCTCCATGCTGGAGGCGGGTCTGGGTCTTATGCTAGAGCTGCCCTCTTGCCTGAATGGAGAGAAGTAGCTCCCTACCAGCACTGTGATTTCAGTCTGCCCCACTTCACCTCCCCCCAGGGAAGGAGTTAGGATGGCAGCTACAAGCTTCTTTCCGACCTGGACAGGTGCAGACTTTAGTTATTCTTAGCATTATACTTTACCGCGCTGAATTCACTCATCAGGATCTGAAGTTGGTGCCCAAACATCTCTTCTTCCCCCATTTTTGTGAAGTGCAGCTTTCAATTCCAGCTGTGGAACAGCTCCTGAGGCAGCTTGTGCCTCCAGTGGAGGATGGGCACCAGCGTCTGTGACGTGGAGTATTCACGAATCTTCTCTGCACATGAGCAGTCTCCCCTCTTCCTTTCCAACAAAGATGCTGCAGGAGGCTCTTCTGCCCTCCTGGAGCCCCCAAGCAGGTGCTTTAGATAGCTGTGTGATTATTAACTGCTCTTAGCAAGAGCTGACTTTAGGACCTCCTTGCTCTGCCGCCATCCTGCTGGTTGTCCTGGAAATGGATATTTTATATCTAGGTCTAAAGTTTCCCTTTACATCTTTTTGTTGTTTCTTTGTTGTGAACTGTCTTTTTGTTCATTCCAAGAAGAGTACTTACCTTTCTCATCGAGAAGAGAATTAATAACTGTTTTGTCTGATAATTCCTTTTGTGCTTCTTTTGAGACTGTATCAGCTGATTGTTTTTTCCCGTGGAAAATAGATTAGATTTTTCTCATCCTTTATATGTTATGTTATATAATTTGTAATGATATTCTGGTTGTATGTGCTTATTATATAGTTAAAGACTTCGGAAAGATTGTTTTGGCTAGTTGGGGTCTCTTGCTCTTCCATATGAATTTGAGGATCGACTTTTTCCATTTCTACAAAAAAAAAAAAAAAGACTGCAAAGATTTTGATAGGTATTGTATTTAATCTGTAGATCATTTTAGGTAATAACGATATTGTAACGATATTAAATGTGAAACATGGACACATGATATCTTGCCATTAATTAGGTCTTCTTTAATTTCTTTCTGTGGTGTTTTTCAGTTTTCCTAATATAGTTCATTCTTCCTTTAATTTAAATTTATTCTCAGGTATTCTTGTAGATGCTATAGTGAATGGAGTTTTTAAAAAATATATTCTTTATTTTTTTTTCAAAGATACTTAGGATTCACAAAATGTCACAGAAAAAATGTAAGGAATTCCCAAATATCCCACTCCCCATACCTCCTACCTTTCCCCACATTAACAACTTCTTTCATTCGTGTGGTACATTCCTTGCAATTGATGAACACATTTTGGAGCATTGCCACTAAACATGGATTATAGTTTCTATTACAGTTAATGCTCAATTCTCTAGGTTATGGCAGGATGTATAATGGCCTGTATCTCTCACTGCAGCGTCAGGACGATCTATGTCCCAAAACTGCCCCCATATTATGCCTCTTCTTCCCTCTCCCTTCCTTCAGCACCTCCAGTAGCCACTGTCTCCACATCAATAATATAATTTCTTCCCTTGCTAGAATACCAATAAGTCTATAGCATAGTACCAGTAAGTCCTCTCTAGTCCATAGTTTATTCCCCAATCCTGAGGGTTCTGGGGTGGTGACACCTATTCCACCTCTGATTGAGAGGTGGCTTCAATCCCATAGGCTGATGAATGGGACTCTGATGCTTGCAGTTGTAGACTCTCAGTTCCTTCGTATGGTGATTGTCCATCCCCACCTCCCTGTTAGTTGTCCACGTGAGGCCAGTGAACTGGAGAGTAGATGTTGCAACTAATGGAATTGATTTTTAATGCCCATTTCATATTCTTTCCTGGTATTGAAAAACAAAACTGATTTTTTACAGGTTTATCTCGTACCCTGCAACTTTACTAAATTTCTTTATTTTCTGTAGTAGTTTTCTTGTGAATCCTTTGGAATTTTCAATATGGAGGATCATACCATCAAAGAATAGTGTCAGTTTAACTTTTTCATTTCTGATTTCATTGGCTTTCTCTTATTTTGCCTAATTATCCTGGCAGAAACTTTAAGTATCATTTTGGTTGTTTTTTTTTTTGTTTTTTTTTTAAAGATTTATTTATTTATTTAATTTCCCCCCCTCCCCTGGTTGTCTGTTCTTGGTGTCTGTTTGCTGTGTCTTGTTTCTTTGTCTGCTTCTGTTGTCGTCGGCGGCACGGGAAATGTGGGCGGCGCCATTCCTGGGCAGGCTGCTCTTTCTTTTCATGCTGGGCGGCTTTCCTCACGGGCGCACTCCTTGCACGTGGGGCTCCCCCACGCGGGGGACACCCTTGCGTGGCACGGCACTCCTTGCGCGCATCAGCGCTGCGCATGGCCAGCTCCACACGGGTCAAGGAGGCCCGGGGTTTGAACCGCGGACCTCCCATATGGTAGACGGACGCCCTAACCACTGGGCCAAAGTCCGTTTCCCTAAGTATCATTTTGAATAGAAGTAGTATAAGTGGGTATCCTTATCTTATTCCTGGCCTCAGGTTTAGGCTTTCCTTGCAAACTTTCATTCTTTCTCAGATTGAGTACAATGTTAGCTGTGAGTTTTTTGTATTTATTGTATTGGGTATGTTACCTTTCGTTCCTATGTTTTTGAGTGATTTTATTATTGATCAATGTAGATTTCATCAAAGGCCTTCTCTGTGCTATTAAAAGTGATCATACGGATTTGTTCTTATGTGGAACCACTGGGATTCCTGGGATAAGTCACCCTTGGTATTGGGATGTAATCCTTACAAGATCCGTAGTTTGATTTGATTTTCCAGTGTTTTGTTGAGATTTTTGCTTCTGTATTCATAAGGGAAGTTGTCGTGTTGTTTTCTTGCGATGTCTTTCTCTGGTTTGGGTATCACAATAATACTAGCCTCATAAAATGAGTTAGGAAGAATCCCGATCTCTTCATTTTTTTTTTTTGGAAGAATTTGGAAAGGATTTGTGTTAATTCTTGTTGGAATGTTTGGAACAATTCTCTCAAGCCATCTGGTCTTGGACTTCTCCTTCTTGGGAATTTTTTGATTTTTGCTTTTATAGGTCTGTTAAGATCTTTTATTTCTTCTTGAGTCCGTGCAGGTTATTTTTATGTTTCTAGGAATTTGTTCCTGTCTTTCAGATAGTCTAGTTTGTTGGCATATGAATGTCCATAGTATTCTCTTATAACCCTTTTAATTTCTGCCATGTGAGTGGCAATGTTCCCACTTTCATTCCTTAAATAGTTATTTGCATCTTCTCTCATTTTCTTTGTCTCGATAAATGTGTCTCAATTTTATTAATCTTTTCAAAGAACCAAATTTTGGTTTCATTGATCATCTCAATTGTTTTTCTATTCTTCATCTCACTTATCTCCACTCTAATCCTTATTATTTCCTTCCTCCTCCTAATGTTAAGTTTGGCTTATTTTTCTTTCTTCAAGGTATGAGTTAGGATCTCTTTTCACAAGACTTTCATGCTACTTTACTGGAATTGTAGTTGGTGCTGGGGTTTAAGATATATCTAGGGGATTTGAATCTCTGGACTGACAATATGATAGCCATGCCCTGAGCCTCAACAGACTTCAACTCCTACACTCTGATTTATTGCACTTACCCCACTCAGCTAACATGGAGTTGAAGAATGTCAACCACCACCATGGAGCCTAGAGTGCCTACAACTGAAAGCAGGAGGATTGCATCCAATATCCATGTGGAATCTAAGCCCCCTCTTGACATAGAAGTGCAATGGACAGAACCAATCCAGTGTCCACAGAGAAAATGTGGCATTGGTGTGGGAAAAGTGGCCATGGTGGCTGCTGGGTGTGGGGAATGGGAGGAAGAGAGATGTGGAGGCGTTTTCGGGACTTGGAATTGTCCTGGGTGGTGCTTCACGGACAATTATGGGACATTGTAGATCCCCCCAGGGCCCACTGGATGGAACATGGGAGAGTATGGGCTATGATGTGGACCATTGACCATGAGGTGCAGCGATACCCAGAGATGTACTTACCAAATGCAATGGGTGTGTCATGATGATGGGAGAGAGTATTGCTGTGGGTGGAGTGGGGTTGAATGGGACTTCATATTTTTTGAATGTAATATTTTTTAAAAAATGAATTAAAAAAAAAAAAAGAGAGGAAACCAGGAAGCCTGAACCCTTGCAGATGTCAGCAGCCATCTTGCTCCAACACACGAAAATAGACTTTGGTAAGGATAGTAACTTATGCTTATGGCCTGGTATCTGTAAGCTCCTACCCCAAATAAATACCCTTTATTTAAAAAAAAAAAAAAAGAAGAAGTTAGGTTATTGCTTTGATATCATTCTTTCTTAATGTAGGAATTTATACCTATATGTTTCCCAGCGAGCAGTGCCTTGTTCCTTCCCATAATTTTTCGCATGTTTTTTTTTTATTCTTCTCTAAGATTTTTCTGATTTCTTTTGTAGATGGATATCAGAAAATTATCCTGTTGGTTATTTAAAACTGGGTCATATATTTTCCACTTATTTGTACAATTCCAGTTTTCCTTCTGTTATTGGTTTTTATATAAATCTCAGTGTGGTAGGAGAGAAAATTTGTGTGATTCCAGCCTTTTAGTTTTTATTGTTTTATACCTTAATATATGGTCTAGCCTGGGGAATGATACAAGGATACTTTAGAAGAATGTGTAGTCTACAGTTTTTGGTTGGTTTTCTATATATGTTTGTTAGGTGCAGTTTGTTTATAGTGTTGTTGACTTCCTCGGTTTCTGGTCTTGATGATTGATTCATTCTTGAAAGTGGAATTTTGAAGTCTGCAACTATTATTGTATAACTATTTCTTCTTTCAGTTTTGCCAGTCTTGTTCCATGTATTTTGTGGCTCTGTGCATAATATGTTGATGATTGTATCACCTTCTTGGTGGATCAACCCCTTTCTTAGTATATAGTGTCCCCCATTTTCTTTTGTTGTTGTTTTGGATGTCAAGGCTAATTTTTTCTGTTTTTCTGATAGTAGTATAGCCTCCCCAGCTATCTTCTTGTTACTCTTAGTATATAATATTTTTATTCATCTCAAAACTTTCAAACTATTTGTTTCTTTAATCTAAAGTGAGTCTCTTTACTATTACATAGATATTAAAAGTATTTTTTTAAAATACATCCTGCCAACATGTGTCTTTTGATTGGTGAATTTAATCTATTTTTTTTTATTTTTAAAAGTTACTTAGAATACATAAATATTACGTTAAAAACATAGGGTTTTCCCGTATGCCCTATTCCCTACACCTACCACATTTTTCCCCATTAATAACATTTTTCATTATTGTGGTGTATTTGTTATAATTGATGAACGCATTTAGGAGCATTGCTTCTAAGCATGGATTATAGTTTACATTGTAATTTACACTGTCTCCCACACAATCTTAAAGATATCAAGATATATAGTGGCCTGTATCTGTCATTGCAGTGTCATTCAGGGCAATTCCCAAGTCCCAAGAATAACCCCATATTAAACCTGTTTTTCCCTCTCCCTGCCTAGAGAACCTCCAGTGGCCTCTGTCTCCACCTCAGTGGTATAAATTTTTCCGTTGTTAGAATCACAACTATTCTTTAGTAGGATACCTGTAAGTCTACTTTAGTCCATAGTTCTTTTCCTAGTCCTGAGGATTTTGAGATGGTGATGCCCATTCCACCCCTAATTGGGAGGGGGCTTCACTCCCAGGGAGCAGATGGATGGGACTCCCTTGCTTACAGTTGTAGACTCTCTACGTTCCTTGGGATGATTGTTGCCCGTCTTTATCTCCTTGTTACTTGTACTGGGTGAGTCCAGTGAACCTGTAGAGTAGGTGTTTGCAGCTCTGTTGTGATTCAAAGCCCAGCTGGGACATGGACAGCCCAAAGATTTAGGTCTCTTGGAAGTTTACCTCATAAGCTATTTATTTTGAAGCCATTACTTTGAAAAGCAGGATTTATTTAGGCATTGTAAATTCATTTCTTGTACATCTTATACTGTTTACCCCTCATTTCTTCCATTGGTGCCTTCTTTGGTGTGGAGTTGATCTTTTGTAGTGAAACAGCTTGATCCAATTCTTATTTATTTTTCTGTCTATTTTTTAGATATTTTCTTTGTGGGCTTATAGTGGAGTTTATATTTAACATCACAAATTAATAATAATCCTTGAGTTGACTAGAACTTACTTTCAGTTTCAACAGTAATAATAAACTAAAAGTTAATAATTAAATACATATAAACAAAACTTATTTCAGAAATGAATTACATTTTAAGTCGTTTAACTGAAAATACCTTTGAAACTAATTGATTCTGGAAATACGTGCACATTTAAAGGTGATGACTACATTTTGGCAAGATGATGGCATTTGTTCCCTTTCAGAACAAGAAGTTACTATAGGGATAAAAAGCAATAATCAGATGCAGAATGAAATAGAACAGGACAGGTGCAATAGAGGTAGTGAGCACAAAGACCCATATTTAACAGTGGGAGAAATATGGAACCAGGAAACACCCAGAAGTAAGCTGCCATATTTATGAGCATTTTACAGAAACAACAGGAGAGACAGTTCTGTAAGGTAGGAAAAGCGATTCTGAATCATACTACTACCTACAAAGTCAAGGAAAAAAACAAGTAAAATGACCAATAGAAAAAATAGTCATGTCACAAAGGGAATACAGGACAAAAAAGGAGTAAGTGCCTAGTAATAACCCTACAAAGAGAAAAAAGCTTCATCTTGGTGACTTTATACTGTACTTTTTAAAAACAAGTTATGAGGCATTACAAAAATGAAGCAAGATATGAAAAGGCACTAAATAAGAAATACTCAAAAAGTGAAGGAACAAAAATGAGGAAAGAACATGAAAAGAAAGGAAAAATTACTTTTAAATGTAATGTAAGCTAGAAGAAATACAGTGAATGATAACACCATATTGGAAATGAATAGAAGGTGAAAAGAGAAACAAATATTTGAGAAATTAACAGAAATTATAAAAGATTTGAGAAGATGTGTCAAAAGTTAGTGATAGGTACAGAAGAGCCAATATGTGAATAACTGGAGTCCATGAAAAGACAAAACCAAAGCAGAGTCCTAAAATGAATTTTTAAAATGTCATTTTCTTCTGGAAATGGAAAGAATGCTTTGAAGCTGCTCATTAAAAGTGCATACTGGGAAGCAGACTTGGTCCAGTGGTTAGGGCGTCCGTCTACCACATGGGAGGTCCGCGGTTCAAACCCCAGGCCTCCTTGACCGTGTGGAGCTGGGCCATGCACAGTGCTGATGCATGCAAGGAGTGCCCTGCAGGGGTGTCCCCACATAGGGGAGCCCCACGTGCAAGGAGTGCGCCCCGTAAGGAGAGCCGCCCAGCGCGAAAGAAAGTGCAGCCTGCCCAGGAATGGTGCTACACACACGGAGAGCTGACACAACAAGATGACGCAACAGAAAGAGACCAAATTCCCGTGCCGCTGACGACAACAGAAGGGGACAAAGAAGAATACACAGCAAATGGACACAGGGAACAGACAACTGGGGAGAGGGGGGGAAAGGGGAGAGAAATAAATAAGAAATAAATCTTAAAAAATAAATAAATAGGGAAACGGACTTTGGCCCAGTGGTTAGGGCGTCCGTCTACCATATGGGAGGTCCGCGGTTCAAACCCTCGGCCTCCTTGACCCGTGTGGAGCTGGCCCATGTGCAGTGCTGATGCGCGCAAGGAGTGCTGTGCCACGCAAAGGTGACCCCCGCGTGAGCCCCACGGGCAAGGAGTGCGCCCATGAGGAGAGCCGCCCAGTGTGAAAAGAAAGTGCAGCCTGCCCAGGAATGGCGCCGCCCACACTTCCCGTGCCGCTGAGGACAACAGAAGCGGACAAAGAAACAAGACGCAGCAAACAGACACCAAGAACAGACAGCCAGGGGAGGGGGGGGGGAATTAAATAAAAAAATAAAAATCTTCAGTAAATAAATAAATAAATAAAAGTGCATACTGAGCAGTGAATGAGAATGAATATTATGGCAATATATGTTCTAGTAAAATTGATGGGCTTTAAAGGAAAAGAAAAATGCTTTGTGCATTTAGGTAAAAGCCAGAGGCGTAATAGAAAGAAAATTACAATTTCATCAAGGTTTTGGAAAACAGCGCATCATGTCAGCCCTCTTCTCCAAGTTGAGGAGTCCTCAGGGGGTGGCTGAGCAAACTAAGGGCTTGTGTGGAAAGGGTTTCTGTCCCCTGGTGGAAGTTCTCAGGACATCCTTCGCTTCCTGTGCCTACTTCTACCAGCTAGTTCTTATCTCTACTTTCAAGGTAACATAAAGTATTAATAGCAGCTACCTAGTGTTCCCCTGAGTTTTGCTGGATTTCCTGAAATGCCAAAAAGAAAGCTAGAAAATCAGAGGATTCCATTTGCACTTGTTTCCCTCCACATTTCCTCTTCTTTCTCTACATCTTTTATTTTTTTTTAAGATTTTAAAAAATTTGTTTCTCTCCCTTTCCCTCCCACCCCACCAGTTCTCTGCTCTCTGTGTCCATTTGCTATGTGCTCTTTTGTGTCCACTTGTATTCTTGTCAGTGGCACCAGAAATCTGTGTCTCCTTTTGTTGCATCATCTTGCTGAGTCAGCTCTCCGTGTGTGCGGCGCCACTCCTGGGCAGGCTGCAGTTTTTTTGCATGGGGCAGCTCTCCTTGCAGGGCGCACTCTTTGCTCATGGGGCTCCTCTACTGGGAGGACACCCCTGTGTGGCACAGCGCTCCTTGCTCACATCAGCACTGTGCTTGGGCCAGCTCTTCACACAGGTCAGGAGGCCCTGGGTTTGAACCTTGGGCCTCCCATGTGGAAGGCAGATGCTCTATCTGTTGAGCCAAGTCTGCTTCCCTCTCTTCATCTCTCTTCACTTCCCAAATATCTTCTCTTGAACTTAGTACAGGATAATTTCTGGAACCACATTGTTCTGGAACAGTGCTGACAGCTGGTTGAGTGAGGGAAGGAAACATTTATGGGTGGCCCAGTGGCCCAGTGCAGGAAAACACCTGTGTAGCCTGAAGAAAGTTCACAGGGAGGAGCATGCGTAGAGCTTGGGGCACAGGGCGGGCTGTCTTACTGGAGCTGTGGGTTCTGAGAAAGCAGGGAGCCCTGTGCCCTGTGGTCCAGAGACGCTGTGGTGGGCCTGGTTCATTCCAGGAGAGCAGGTCAGCAGAGGGGGAGAGCCAGGGTGTGAAACAGGCCAGTCAGTAGCCCCTTCCCCAAGTCCTCCAGAAACCCTGCCAGGCCTTGGGAAGTGTGGAGGGGCAGCTGGACAGCACTGTCTCTCAAATGGGAGCCAATTCAGTTTTATTCCTAATCCTGGAATCTTGGATTTGGGTGAAGAGTGGAGTCAAGAAGTGAGTTCAAGGATATGCCTCCCCCTGCCCCTCTCCAGGATGCACACTCACCCCTCCCCTGCCACCACATTCACCCACACAGCACACAGGCTTACACCTAGAGACTCCCATCCCTGCCCACAGAATCCACGCCAGCTTACGGGAACACTGACGCTTACAAGAACTGTAGTTCTTTCCAGGAAAATCACTTTCTCTAACCATACCCAATCCGTTTCTTCCAGGAGATGGAACCAGAATGATTCTCCTGGATGCTCCGATTTTCTTGTGCAGATTTTTCCTTTTAGTGAGTGAATCCTGGGAAGTGGATGTGGCTCAGGTGATAGGGCCTCTGCCTTCCTGCCATATGAAGAGGACCTGGATTTTATCCCTGTGGCCTCCTGGTAAAAAAGAAGAAGAGAAAGCACGCCTGTGTGGCGAGCCAGTGCCCGCATGGCCAGCCTAGAGTCTGTGCGGTGAGCCAAGCGCCTATGCGAGTGCCTGTGTGGTGAGCCTTGTGCCCGCATGGCGAGCCGAGTGCCCGCGTGGCAAGTGCCACATGTCAAGCTGGTGCCTGCACAGCAGGGCAGTGCCTGCGTGGTCAGCCCAGTGCCTGCACACTGCTCCAACTGCCCGCACAGTTAGCCGAGTGCCTGTGTGGTGAAGAAGTGCCCACGCAAGTGAGTCATGCAGCAAGATGATGATGCAACAACAATGAAAAGTGAGTGACTCCAGAATCCGTACTGTTCTGGTTTCTCTTAGAGTAATGCCCAGTTGCCCAAATGAAAACTCTCTGAGAATTGTACCCTGCTGTGCACTCTTTGCTCAGGTGCTTTTCTCTTGGTGCTTTAGAAGAACAGATGGGATATGGTGGTCAAGTCAAAGGCCCTGTAAGCAAGTGTGGGGACACCTGTGGAAGGGCACATGCTTTGCTTGTGCATACATTTCCCAAGTCCATTTTGCTTTGTGAGTCCAAAATTCTTAATCAGTGAAGGAAAAATGTTGCTGAGATAAAGACCCCTACCAAGTAGTTTATAATCTGCTGCTGCTTTTTGTGGATGCCCTTTTCAAAAAGGGGTCAGTTTGAAGATGCCCCCACTTGATACTCTCCTCTTCTAGGAAATTATATATGTCAAATATACTGTATATAATTAGATATCCTTATCTAAAGTCAATGCAAAGAGAAAGAAACAAAAAAGATAAGATTTGTATCTTAGACGCAGAAGAGCAACCCCACCCCAGCATCAGATGGGGCCACCACATCTTCCTGGTCCTTAGGAAGCTACACCATCATTTACTATTTGGGAGCTCGGAGGACACAGCATATCTCTCACACATTAGTGTTTAACCATGAATTGCTCAGGGAATATTCTGGCCTTGGACAATAGGCCAGACTGTGGAGTTTTTGGTATAACTCTGTGTTAAGTCATTTCCCTCCTCTCTCTCCTACGCCAGTAGAGGAAAGGCAGTGGGGACCGTGCTGGGGCTCCCAGGGCACAGAACAAAGGCAAAAGGGAAAGTCATGATGTCTTCCACCTTGCTCAGTGTCAGTCTAGGTTCTGCCCACACTGATGGGCATGTCTCTAAGAACATAGCTTGTGATTTTCAGAGTAGGGAGGGAGCCAGAAACTTGAAGCTGGAGGTGAGATGAGAGAGGAAGCCCAGGACCCTGGCAGGAAGGCCCGTCCCTCCCTCCACTCCCTGCACCTGGGAAGAGCTTCAGCTCGTTGGTCCTGATCCCACTCAGTCCAGCCCCTTCCTGGGCTCCCTGATGGGCAGACCTGGTCCTGGCCTCACACTCCCTGCCTCATCGCCTTTGCCTTCTCTCCTTAAGACTACTGACCCTCAGATCTCAGGTGTTTCTGTCATAGAGTCACGTTCATTAGGTTTTCTTTTGAAGGGCACTCAGCTTTCCATTGTCCCATGGAGTACCCATGGCTCTTGATGAAACACTTTGTGCTTCACTTCTGTATGTGATTTCAGCATTTTCCAAGGGAGAGGAACTCACTTGGGCTGTATATCAGCACATGCACAGACGCTGGACCTTGGGACCCATTCTCTATCTCCATATCTCTGTGTGTACATATAAAATGTGGCCAGAAGAGCTATAGATCAATACCAACAAGAAATTCCAAGGCATTCAAATTAATTCATCATTGTAGGTCAGTGATATTACTCCATGGTAGATCTCATAATTTATTTTAATGTTCTGATCACTTAGAATTTCTACTTACACAAACAGTGAAAATATTAATCATAAATGACAGAAGCCCATTCTGTGCAGCGTGAAGGGTAGGAATGGCATAGTTTAAGTATGTCAGTTCCATCATTTTGCATGTGAGTATACTGTGTGAGACAGGAAGCTCTTAGAGGCTATCAAGTTGGGTGAACTGAAACTCCTGAATCAGGCATAGGTTTCCCACAAGCAGATGGGGTGTAGAGGGACAAACAGCTTGAGACATGAACCCCATTTATTAAGCAGGTCCTAGTGTGTCAGCACTGGGCTGTTGGAATGGGTTTTCTGGATACGGGGCAATGGGTGAGATGACCATGAGTGGCCTGCAAGGGTCTGGCACATGGAATGGGAAAGGGGATTGAGAGACTCTGGAGGCCCTGATGAGGAGACAGGGATATGATGTCCTCAAGACAGTCATGTCTTCCTGGAGCCAAAGTAGACAATGTCTTGGAGGTCAGGGTGGTGGCAGAGGCTGTGCAGTCACTGGGAAGGGGTCCAGGGGGAAGGAGCACAGGACAGAGAGGAAGGATTATGGGTTTGGGGATCCCTGTGCTAATTCTGGAAGGAGCAGTTCAGGAAGCAGATTCTTACAGCCACTTGCCTGGACTTCATGAAGGCACTGTACATATATCGATCAGAGTGAAGAAAGTGATGTGGGGTGTTCCTAGGAGAGGAAACACTGGGCCCTGCAAGGAGCCCTCCTTCTCATCACACTCTCCCCATCTGTCCTCCCTGACCTGTAGCCTGGATGTCAGCGCCTTGCCCTGCACTGGGAGGCAGTCCCAATGCATAGAAGATGCAGGAATGCTCCCTCACACATTAAGTTAAATCGAGTAAATCATAATGGAGATTTATTTGGCGTGAAAACTTACAGCGCTGAGGCTGTGAAGTATGCAAATGAAAGCACCAGCAGAGATGCTTTCTCACCAGGGTCAGCACTGGTGACCCTCAGGTCCTGCCCCATGGCACAGCTGGCTGCCTGTCTCTGCCGAGATCCCTGCCTTCCCCCCCCAGAGTCCACTCTCTCCTGAGGCTCAGCTGTGGGCAACTAGCCACAGGGTTCATCTCTTAACAAAATCAGAGAAGGAAATAAAGAACCGTTACATGGCTATTTACATTTCTTTCTTTTTCCCTTTTATATATTATGATAAAAGATAAATGTTTTTAGTTTAAATGGGTTCACTTCAGAGAGGAAAGAGCATATTATATAGGAAACACTTTTCCTATAACATCTGTAATTTCTAAAAGTGCTTTAAGGATATTTTTATTGAACATAAGGAAAGTACAACTACAAACAAATACGTGACTTCTTCCAAAAGGCCACATTGTGATAAAACATAAACACCTAATGTTCAAGGTTGGTTTGCCTGTTTCAAAGTACTATCTTTTTTCTAGCTTGAGAATCACCTATTGATTTAAAAAGTCTTTCAATGTAGCTCCAGCAGTGTTGTCAGGTAACATGGCAAAGGGGTATATATGGGCAACTCATCTGAAATGGCTTTTAAAAGAATATTCCCAGGCCCACCACTTCCAAGTCCAGCTAGGTTGATAAGAGGCACAGCTGCAGAGCCGGGAGGTAAGACTGGATTCTCATCTGCTCTTCTGGTTCTGGTCTCTGCTGTATCTTTAAAACTTATGGTTAGTTTTGTCTTTCCTGGTGAATCTAGAGGTTTCATAGCATGAACAGAAAGCTTTGGTGCTTGGACAGATGTGTGAGATTGTTTCTAGAAATTTAACAAGAAGTTCTGAAAAATAACTGTTAAGCACACTCTGTTGATTCAGTTTCAGATGTGTGGTGGGGACACTTTTTGATCCCCGCTGTAAGCCAACCATTCACCCACCTAGTAATTCTGCTTGGGTCTTGAGTGAAAAATAGCTCCCTTTCTTCCTTTTTGATACCCAGGATGCTTCCCGACAATCTTAACACCTAATGACGTTTGTTCTTTGGTGTGTGAAAATGTCTAATGAAGAGGTTTCTCATTAGAACTTTATCCTCTTTTCCTTCTGTGCAGTTTACTAAACTCATCAATATCTTTTGTACATCATCCAGCACTTCCTCTCAGAGCTCATTTTCTCTTTTAAGTTCTTCAATTTGTTCCTCCTTCAGATCTAACTGTTCTGTAAGTTTCGATGCTGCATCCAAGGCAGCATTTGCCTCATCCAGACGTTCCTGTAATGACACCAGTTTTCCGTCCAGATTTTCAGCAATTTTCTTCCATTTACCGATGATCTGATTTTGCTTTGAAATCTGTTGGAAACTGAGGCACAGTGGCCTCTCCAGGAGAGGCGTGCTGTCTCCATGCTAGTGCTGTCTCCATGGCTACGCTTGCACCCTAAGGAATGTGGTAATTAAGAGTTCCTGGCAAATGGGATGAAGCTGTTAAAGGCTGAATGAAAAGATGAGCACATACCTTTTGTAGTGACTAGAACACTTAGACTTTGTACATTGAGATAAGATTTTTTTTACTTCCTTAGACTGTGGGTAATGCTGATAGTTAATATGAGCTGCTGCTTGATGTCATGTATGCTACGTGTTCCTGCTCATTGGAATGTAGGCTACACATGCCTGCTTCTTGTCACGTACAGTGGGGTATATAGAGAGCCCCTTTTAAACAATAAAGTTGTCTGAGGAGTTATTACTCACAGACCCCCTGATCCCAGCTCTCTCGTTCGTTCTTTCTTTTTCACTCTTCCTTTCTCTTTGTTTCCTTCTCCCTTTTCTCTTTCATTCCCGATACCCTTCGGGTCCAAATCTCCAACATCTGGCTCCCCAAATTGGGGCCCGAAGAAGTGAGTCTTCCCAAATCAGTATTGGGAACCGTGGAAAAGACCTTGTCGAGGGTCGTGTGACGTCCAAAGCAGAGTGACTCGAGTCTTCTGTTAAGTAACATTTTCTGCAAAGTCATCAGGGTAATGGGTAATCAAATGGGACGTGTGGAAGCATATTCCCAAGCATTAGTAACTTTACTGAAAGTTAGTGGGGTGCCTATAAAAAGCTATGAATTACTAGAATTGTTAGCTTTAATACAAAAACATTGTTGCTGGCTTCAACCTCAGAGGTGTAATGTTTTAAATTTGAAACAGTGGAGATGTATAATGAAAGCTTCACGAAGAGCATATCAAAAAAGGGAATTCATTGCATTATCAATATGGGCCTTATGCCACCAGATAGCAGCAGCTTTAAATCCTTTACAGTCTGAAGGAGAGAAAGATGAAATTAAGCCCATAAGTAAA
This sequence comes from Dasypus novemcinctus, assembly GCF_030445035.2. NCBI lineage: Eukaryota > Metazoa > Chordata > Mammalia > Cingulata > Dasypodidae > Dasypus > Dasypus novemcinctus. The sequence goes on along the minus strand of NW_026688133.1, from coordinate 37,568 downwards.
TTTGAAATGAAAGGAAGTAAATTGGAACAAGAACAGGAGCTTAAGGTGAATGGGAAATATTAACCCTTTCATCATGAAAAGCTCAGTGAAATGTCCTAATGAAATATCTTCTGTGTATCCAGTACAACCCTCTGCACCTACCTAATTGCCTTCCATTCTGTTTTGTTTCCATGCTAATTCTGATTGGACCTATTTAACCAAAATAATAAAATTAGTACAAAATTTTTATCAAGGTGTTAAAAGGAATTTTCAATTTTAAATCAGTAGTTTACTACTGAACTTCAAATCTCAGTATAGTCTTACAGAGTAGTAATCCAAAAATGTGTGTTAACGGTCTGTCTAAACTGCTAAATAAGAGCTTAGCTACATTTATGCTGCTCAAGTTATCTTAACTAATTGCTAATAACTAATAAAAATGTTTCCAAGCACAAGCTTGCATGTTACAGGCAACATGCATTCCAGAAGACATTTTAAAAAGTACAATCTAAGATGTGATATAACAGAGAACTTAAAAGCAACTGTACCAAGAAAGTAAGATTTATGAGTCAATTATGAACTGTATGTTTCTGTTAATGTGTTGCAATTGTTTTGTGTTTGTCTGTTTGTTCAATGTCAGTGTATATTTTGATACCTCCGGATAGTGATATAAATTAATAAATATAAAGAGCTCTATTGAAATGGCCAAAAATTATTAAATAAGTGCTTATATAACACATAAGTTTAAATGTTAATAATAAGATATCTACAATGATACAAAATTGTAAGTCTTGATTAACAAAATTACTATAAGTCTTTTCATAAAATATAGTTCTTGCGTAGATTGAAATGAATAGTTTATTTTTCCTCACAGGATAAAATGAAGGATGTAAAACTTAAATGAATATTAATGAAGGTTAAAAGTTTGTGGGAATGCTGACTGAAATTTAATAAGTTTTTTTCTAAAAGGTGTGTTTTGTCCTAAAGTAGTATGACTTATTTTCATAAACTCTTGGAACTTAAATGCATGTGGCAAGTTGTAGAAGGTTTTGTGGTAACTTTAAGTAAAGGAATGTGTTCTGTGAAGGTAAAATTTGTCTGAAAAATAATTATAGTCTATATGGTTATAAATAATTATAAGAAGTTTAATGAAGCATTGTTTAAATTAAGGTATTTAAATGACTAATTCCAAAAAGTCTTTATTAAACAGAACCTGAATTGATAATACTACTAATAAAAGGTAATTTTATGACAGGAAAACTTGTTGGTGGCCAGCCTCCCCTGCCAATTTGCTTCTAGGGGACTGTTTCTAGTATTGCATGCTGCTAAGTATTTAAAGTGAAGAAAAGTTCATTATTTTAACAAGCTTGTTTACTGTTGATGGCAATTATATGTTGTAAGAAATTTGCCTGGTAACTTAGTGTGTGGAATATATAGAATGTTTTTATTATTAAAAATAATAGTAATAGTTTTGTTCTAATGTAAGGTTAAGGCCACATTGGGAAAACAGGAAGAGAACTACATTAGGAAATAGGAATTGCAAGTGCCTTCATATAAATAAATAACTTAGGGCTGCCTCTAAGGAGCATGCCAATAAATAACTTAGGGCTGTCTCCAAGAAAAGGGCCAATAAATAACATGGGGATGCTCACAAGAAGGGGCTTTTAAAAAAAGAAAAAAATAGATACACTATCTTCAGCTAACCACAGTGTTCCACTTCTGTGCCTGCTTGCTTGCTCGCAAATGCCCCCCTTCCTCAAAGGCTATAAAACCACCCCTTCCCTGAGACTCGGGGCTGCTCTCTCCTCTGCGTAGGATGAGGCATTTGCCGCACAGCTAATAAAGCTCTCAACTGGAACTTTATTCAAAATCTGTGTCTGGTCAATATCGCTGGTCTATAACACTAAAATAAAATAATTGGTTACTAAAAAAATATAAAATGTGGGACTAAACCTGAATAAATATAGAAAGTGCAAAAGGTTTGTGGAAAAGAAATTTTTATGGTTAAAAGTTAAGTAAGATTTGATGGGTCTGTCTATAAAGTTTTAAAAGCTTTAGTATCAAATAGTATACAAATGCAAAGTTAAACATTTTGTCCTTTTTCAAAGTCTCTCAAATCATTAGTCTGTTTAGGTAAAAGTTTATGAAAAATTTTTATCCTGAATAATCAGTATACAAAGAAAGTATGTTTATCAAAATAGCCTCTTGTCCTTTAACCTCATCATTTCCTGTTCTTGAAGAAGAAAGGGTCTTATCTCTTTTAAAGGAAAATAATGTTTAAACCTGCTTTATAAAACTCAAATCCTGAAAAGTAGCTTTTTATTCCAAACTAATTACAAGAGATTTGTTCTTTTACCTTGGAAGAAAAATTAAGGTAATAAAACAGTTAAGTTCATTTAATACGTTATAAGTTAAGTAGAGAGTGTTTAAAAGTGTTATAAAATTAACAGGATTTTTTAACCCTCTGTTAATTAAAGTTGTATGAGTAAAAGTTTCAGCTGTTGAGGGTGGGGCAGGATGGTGGCTGAGTGAGCTTACCTGATAATATCTTCTGCAAAGAAGCGGGTGGGCAGCGTTGGAGGTTCTTTGGGACTAGGCTGTTTCAGGATTTTTGCAGCACAGGAGGTGTCTGGACATCGATTTTGTGGGAAGGTAACAGAGAAAATATGTCTATAAAATATAATTGAGACTCTTTACATGGAGGTCCGGGCTGCGCGCGGAACGCTCCCTCCTAGGGTGGGCGGAGCCATGGCACCAGGTGCTGCTGCGACGTTTTTTTTTTTGTTTTTGTTTTTGTTTTTGTTTTTGAGCCTCTGCAGTACTGGGGAATTCATAAGTCCTGAGCGGCCTGTTGGGGGGGTTAATAGGACAGGAGGCATTTGCAGACTGATTTGGGGAGACAAACGAGAGTTTTATTGCAAAGCGGGGAATTTTTGATTGCAGACACAAACAGTAGCGCTTCCGCCTAGAGCCCCACCCCCCTCCAAGCCCGGCTGCTAATCTACAGTGGACTTAAATTGATAGCAAAAAGAGACGCCACCAGGGTCTGGCAGGGTGGGAGACGTTTGGAAGCCAATTAGGGGAATATTTTCCGAAGCGTGGGAATTTCGGGTTTGGACTCTGTTATTAGCGTTTCTGGCTGGAGCCCCACCCCCAGGCCTGGGTATTGATCTGCGTCATTGAATTGGCTGCAGTGTAGAGGCGCCCCCAGGTGGCTGTTCCGGGGGATAACAGGGTGGGAGGGGTCCTGAAGTCGAATTGGTGATTCATCCACAGAATAGACCCCAGTGAGTGAGTAAATTGTGGGGTACAGACACACAGGATAGAGCTTGTGGATGTGACCTCACCCATAGGGCTGGCACCCAGGTGCGGGGATCCCTGAAGGCTGTGATGCACTGCGGTGCTCCCAGGCTCCCTGTTAACCGGACTTGAGGTTGCCAGGTCTGAGTCCCCTAAACCCTGGTGGCCCACACCCCAGAGACTCACACCTCTTGAGTCTTCAATATCTCAGACTTCCCATCCCTGAATCCATCACGCCCTGAGGTCCATCTGAGGTCCTTGAATGTCCTAGCCCTCAACGTTTGCGTTTTTTTGTTTTTTGTTTTGTTTTTATTCTTATTCTACTTTATTTTTTTTTGTTAATGTCCTCATTGATAATGTTGCATTATTCCCTAGTCTTTTCTCCCAGCATATCCCCCAAAGTCTTTTTTTTTTTCAATTATTTAGGTTTTTTTTTTTATTGTTATTGTAGCTGTTATGGTTGGTGTATATCTTTCTTTTCTTTTCCCTACCTGTTCCCCGCCCTTTACCCACCCCCTTTTTCTTTCTTCCTTTCTTCTTTTTTTTTTTTTCTCTCGCTGTCTTGTCCCTCATTTTCTTCTTATTTTATTTTATCTTAACTATACAATAGGTGCTGCACAGAACACCTCACATTTGCTGGGTTTCCTCATCCTCCACTGCCTCATTTCTGTGTGAATAGATTTTGGCTACCTACACTATCCCCTTTCCCCTACATCTTGATATCCTCCATCATCTACTGTCTCTCCTATATTCCACCTCCCTTTCTTTGATCCACAAAGTGTCTAACTCTTAATTTCTAATACCTTTGTTTTGTTTTCTGTCTGTTATCCACTCTTGAAACTATTGCCTTTCTTTTCTCTTTCCCTCTCTCACGAAAACAATAGCTTTTTAATTCATACCATATTCCTCCCATATTCAGTCGACTACCTCATTATACTTACTCTACCTACTGCTATAACTCTACACAACTTACATGAATCTAACATCCATCCTCCCAGATCTCATATTGTAGCTCTGTTAACATATATCACCAATACTACTTTACACTTTTTCCTTGCTTACACAATTGCCTTTCCCCGGCCCTAATACTTTCCTTTAAAGTGAACTCAACCAGCAATAAAAATTAGAATAAGAAGAACAAAGTGACAAAGAGAAGATATAACACACAAAAACAACAGCTAATTAATTGCCAAGACTAGACAGAGAAGCTAAGGAATTGATTTAACCCGTCAAGATAAAATGATGACCAGACAGCAACAAAAATCTACAAACCAAACCAGTAATCAGGAAAACATGGCTGAATCCAATGAACAAACTAAAAATCAGGAAGGGGAGCAGAACTTAACAGAAGTAATGAAAGATCTCAGAACATTTATCACCGACAAATTTAATGAAGTAAAGGAAGAGGTTAACAACACGAAGACAACACTCAGAGGGGAAATTGCAGACATATGCAAAAAGATAACAGATATGATGGGAATGAACACCACAGTTCAAGAAATCAAAAATACACTTGCAGCAAATATCAGCAGACTAGAAGAGGCAGAGCTTAGTGATGTAGAAGACATCGGAAATCAACCAGATAGTAGAATTGGTCGATAAAAAGATACAAAAAATCCAGCTAGGACTTAAGGACCTGAGTGATAATGCAAAACGCCAAACATACGTATTATAGGCATTCCAGAAGGAGAAAAGAAGGGAAAGGGGTCAGAAAGAGTGTTGCAGGAAATAATGGCTGAAAACTTCCCAGATCTACTGAAAGAGACAGATGTACATATCCAAGAAGCATAGCGCACCCCACTCATCATAAACCCCAACATGCCCACCCCAAGACATATACTTGTCAAATTATCCAACGCTCAAGACAAAGAGAAAATTCTAAAAGCAGCAAGAGAAAAGCAAAACGTCACATACAAGGGAAGCGCCATAAAATTAAGTACTGATTTCTCATCTGAAACCATGGAGGCAAGAAGGCAGTGGCATGATATAGTCAAGGTACTAAAGGAAAAAAATTTCCAATGAAGAATACTCTTTCCAGCTAAAGTAGCATTCAAAAATGATGGAGAGTTCAAAATATTCACAGATAAACAGAAACGTGAAGAGTATGCCAACAAGAAACCTCCCCTTCCAGAAATTCTAAAGGGAGTTCTGCAGGAAGAAAGGAAAAAACAGGACAGGCAGAGTTGGAGGAGAGTGTAAGAGCAACAAAAAAGACAAAAATAGAAGGGGGAAAAATATTTAAAAAATACGAGATACGAGAAACACAAATCCAATCAAAATATGGCTAACACAAATAATTCCTTGAAAGTAATAACACTGAATGTCAAACGGATTAAACTCACCTATCAAAAGATTCAGACTGGTACATTGGATAAGGAAATATGACCCATCTATATGCTGTCTACAAGAGACACATGTTAAATCCAGAGACTCATGGAGGTTGACAGTGAATGGCTGGAAAACAATCATACAAGCAAACAATAATCAAAAAAGGCAGGAGTAGCTATATTAATATCAGACAATATAGACTTTAAATGCAAAACAATTGTGAGAGACAAAGAAGGATATTACATTTTAGTGAAAGGGACAATCTGTCAAGAAGATCGAACAATCATAAGTATTTATGCTCATAACAAGGGCGCCTCTAAATACATGAGACAAATGCTGGAAAAACTAAGTGAAAGAATAGATGCATCTTCAGTTATAGTGAGGGATTTTAATACACCACTATCAACTCTTGACAGAACATCTCAAAAGAGAATCACTTAAGAAACGAAAACATTTGAACAGTATATTAGAGGAGCTGGATCTAATAGACATATATAGATCATTACACCCAAACACAGCAGGATATACATTTTTCTCAAGCGCACATGGATAATTCTCCAATATAGACCATATGCTAGGCCACAAAGAAAGGCTTAATGAATTCAGAAAGATCGAAATCATACAAAACAATATCTCAGACCACAGTGGAGTGAAGCTGGAAATTTGCAAGGGACAGAGGTCCAGATTTCACACCAAGATAGGGAAATTAAACAGCACACTCTTAGAAAAACAGTGGGTCAAAGAGGAAATCTCAAAAGAAATCAATGACTACCTTGAAACAAATGATAATGATAACACAACATACCAAAATTTATGGGATGCAGCAAAAGCAGTACTGAGGGAAATTTATAGCCATAAATTCATATATCAAAAAAGAAGAAAGCAAAAATTGAAGAACTAACTGCATATTTAAAGGAATTAGGAAAAAAACAACAAAGTAATCCAACAGGAAGAAGAAGGAAGGAAATAACAAAGATAAGAGCAGAACTAAATGAAATAGAAAATAAGAAAGCACTTGAAAAGATAAACAAGACCAAGAGCTGGTTTTTTGAGAAGATCAACAAAATTGACAAACCTTTAGCGAGACTAACAAAGAAAAAAGGAGAGAAGATGCAAATACACAAAATAAGAAATGAGAAAGGCGATATCACCACTGACCCCACAGAAATAAAGATTATCATAAGAGGATACTTTGAAAAACTATATTCCAACAAAAATGACAATTCAGAGGAAATGGACAAATTCCTAGAAACACATAAGCAGCCCATATTGACGAAAGTAGATATTGATGATCTTAACAAATCAGTCACAAGTAAAGAGATAGTATCAGTCATTAAAAACCTCCCAAGTAAGAATGGCCCAGGGCCAGATGGCTTCACAGGTGAATTCTACAAAACATTCCGGAAAGAACTAACACCAATCCTGCTGAAACTCTTCCAAAAAATCGAAACAGAAGGAACATTGCCGAACGCCTTCTATGATGCCAACATTACCCTAGTACCAAAGCCAAAGAAAGACACCACAAGAAAGGACAATTACAGACCAATTTCTCTAATGAACCTAGATGCGAAAATACTTAACAAAATACTTGCTAATCGTATTCAACAACACATTAAATGAATTATACACCACGACCAAGTGGGATTCATTCCAGGTATGCAAGGATGGTTCAACATAAGAAAATCAATCAATGTAATACATGATATAAACAGATTGAAGGAAAAAAATCACATGATTATATCTATAGATGCAGAAAAAGCATTTGAGAAAACACAGCACCCTTTCTTTATAAAAACTCTCCAAAAGATTGGAATACAAGGAAATTCTTTCAACATGATAAAGGGTATATATGAAAAACCTACAGCCAACATTGTTTACAATGGAGAAATCCTAAAATCCTTCCCTCTAAACTCAGAAACAAGATGCCCATTGTCTCCCCTTCTATTTAACATTGTCTTAGAATAGATGAAGAAAAGAATGGGAAAAGATGAACAAGGTCTCAGGGAAATAAATGACAGCAAAAGTCATGCAAGCATATGTGTCATGGATGTCCCAGAAGGAGAAGAGAAGGGAAAAGGGGCAGAAGGAATAATGAAAGAAGTAATGGTAGAAAATTTCCCAACCCTATTGAAGGACAGAGATATCCCTGTCCAAGAAGCACAATATAGTGCCATCCAAAAAAATCCAAATAGACCAACTCCAGGACACATACTCATCAGAACATCAAATGCCAAAGATAGAATTCTAAGAACAGCCAGAGAAAATCAATGCATAATATATAAGGGATACCCAATAAGATTAAGTACTGATTTCTCACCAGAAACCATGGAGACAAGAAGACAGTGGTCTGATATATTTAAGATACTACAAGAGAAAAACGTCAAGCCAAGGATATTATATCCAGAAAAGCTGTCTTTCAAAAAATGAGAGTGAGATTAGAATATTCACAGATAAACAGAAGCTGAGAGAATTTCTAAGCAAGGGACTTTCAGGAAATACTAAAGGGTGTGCTAGAGCCTGAAAAGACAAGACAGGAGAGAGGCGTGGAAGAGAGTCTAGAAATGAAGATTTTATGAATACAAGTAACTAAAAGTCTGAAAACAGTGGTGAAAATAAAATATGAAGGATAAAACTCAAATAGTCAAGATTAGCCATGTAAAGCATTTGTATTAAAAAAACTGCAACTCAATGTTAAAAGAAGTCAAAATAGGCCTAAATAATTGGAGGAACAGTCCATGCTCATGGATCATAAGACTAAATATCATTAAGACGTCAATTCTACTCAAATTGATGTGCTTATTCAATGTAATCCAGATCAAAATTCCACCAGCATTTGAAAAATAATTGAAACGCGATTATCAAATTTATTTGGAAGGGTAAGTGATACTGAATAGCCAGAAACGCATAAAAAGGAAAAGTGAACTCTCATCTCCAGACTTTAAATCATATTACCTAGCTATATTGGTAAAAACAGCATGTTATTGGCATAAAGAGAGACACATAGACCAATGGAACCCAATTGATGGTTCAGAAACATCTATGATCAAATGATTTTTGACTAGCCTGTCAAACCCACACAGCTTGGGCAGAGCAGTCCATTCAACAAATGGTGGTGAAAGAAATGGATACCCATAGGCAAAAGAAGGAAAGAGGACTCCTTATCCAAAAATTAACTTGACGTGGGTCAAAAACATGAAAATAAAATCAAGAAATGTAAAACTTCTTGAAGAAACTGTAGGAAAATATCTTCAAGACCTGGTGGTACATGGTAGATTCTTTTTTTTTTTCCCTTAGGTGATTTTTATTTCTCTCCCCTTCCCCCCCCCCCAGTTATTTGCTTTCTGTGTCCATTTGCTGTGCGTTCTTCTTTGTCCACTTGTATCCTTATCAGCAGCACTGGGAATCTGTGTCTCTTTTTGTTGCATCATCTAGCTGTCTCAGCTCTCTGTGTGTGCAGCGCCACCTTGGGCAGGCTGCACTTTTTTCATGCGATGCGGCTCTCCTTATATGGCACACTCCTTGTGTGTGGGGCTCCCCTATGCTGGGGATAACCCTGCATGGCACGGCACTCCTTGTGCGCATCAGCACTGCGTATGGGTCATCACATCACATGGGTCAGGAGGTCCTGGGTTTGAAACCTGGGCCTCCCTCGTGGTAAGCAGATACTTTTATCAGTTGAGTCAAATCCACTTCCCACTATGCCGTTCTAACCACTGTAGGTTTGTAGTATGTTTTAAAGTCAATTTCATTTTTCTTTGTCATTATGTCTTTGGCTCTTTGGGGCCTCTTTCCCTTCCAAATAAATTTCATAGTTTTTCAGGTTCAATAAAAAATGCTGTGTTGATTTTTATTGGGATTACATTAAATCTTTAGATCAGTTTGGGTAGGATGGATACTTTGATGATATTTAGTTTTCCTTTCCATGTACTGGGAATATTTCTTCATTTATTTAAGTGTTCTTTAATTTCTTTTAACAGTGTTGTGTAGTTTTCTGTGTATGAGTCTTTTACATCTTTAGTTAAATTTATTCCTAGGTATTTGAAATTTTTATTTACTATTGTAATTGGTAATTTTTTCTTGATTTCCTCCTGAGATCGCTCATTATTGGTGTATATGGGAATGCTGCTGATTTTTGTGCATTGATCTTATAATCTGTGACTTTGCTGAACTCATTTATAAGTTCTAGAAGCTTTTTTGGTAGATATTTCAGGGCTATGTATAGGATCATGTCTTCTACAAATAGTGAACTTATGACTTTTACTTTCCAATTTGGATGCCTTTTATATCTGGTTCTTGCCTCAGTGCTCAAGCAAGTACTTCTAATACAGTGTTAAATAGGAGGGGTGAGAGTGGGCATCCTTTTCTTATTCCTGATCTTAGAGGGAAAGGTTTTAGGATTTCACCATTCTAAATGATGTTAGCTGTTGGTTTTTCATATATAACTTTTATCATATTCAGAAAGTTTCCTTTTCTTATCTTTTGCAGTGTTTTTATCAGGAAAGTGTGCTGCACTTTGTCAAATGCTTTTTCTGCATCTATAGATATGATCATGTGATTTTTTTACGTATATCTATTTAGTGGTGTATTACATTGATTGATTTTATGTTGAACCAGCCTTGCATCCCAGAGATGAAGCCCACTTGGTCATGGTGTATAATTCCTTTGATGTGTTGTTGAATTTGTTTTGCAAGTGTTTTGTTGAGGATTTTAGCATCTAGGTTCATTAGAGAGATTGGTCTGTAGTTTTCCTTTCTTGTGGTGTCTTTGTTTGGCTTTGTTATCAGGGTAAATTTGGTATCATAAATGAGTTAGGCAATGTTCCATTTTAATTTTTTGAAAGAATTTATCAAGATTGGTGTTAGTTCTTTCTGGAATGTGTGATAGAATTCACCTATGAAGCCATTTGGCCCAGGGCTGTTCATAGTTGGGAGGTTTTTAATGACTGATTCCATCTTATTTGTGATTGGTTTGTTACGCTCATCAATTTCTTCTTTCGTCAATATAGGCTGTTTATATGTTTCTAGAAACTCACCCATTTCCTCTAAATTGTCCTTCTAGTTTGCATATAGTGTTTCAAAGTATCCTCTTATGATAGTTTTATTTCTGTGGGGTCGGTGGTGATATTCCCTTTCTCATTTTATATTTTGTATATTTGTTTTTTTTTTTTTTGTTTTTAATTTTTTATTGATTTTGTAAAAATATTACATTAAAAAAAATATGAGGTCCCATTCAACCCCACCACCCCCACCTCACAACTCCCCCCCCTCCCCCCAGCAACACTCACTCCCTTCATCATGACACATCCATTGCATTTGGTAAGTACATCTCTGGGCATCTCTGCACCTCATGGTCAATGGTCAACATCATGGCCCATACTCTCCCACATTCCATCCAGTGGTCCCTGGGAGGATTTACAGTGTCCGGTGATTGCCCCTGAAGCACCATCTAGGGCAACTCCCAAGTCCCAAAGGCACCTCCACATCTCATCTCTTCCTGCCATTCCCCATATCCCTCAGCCACCATGTCCACTTTTCCCATTCCAATGCCACCTTTTCTCTGTGGGCCTTGGATTGGTTGTGTCCGTTGCACCTCTTTGTCAGGAGGAGGCTCAGATTCCACATAGATACTGGATGCAATCCTCCTGCTTTTAGTTGTAGGCACTCTAGGCTCCATGGTGTGGTAGTTGTCCTTCTTCAACTCCATCTTAGCTGAGTGAGGTGAGTCCAATAAATCAGATTGTAGGAGCTGGAGCCTGTTGACGCTCAGGGCCTGGCTATCCTATTGTCAGTCCAGAGATTCAAATCCCCTAAATATTTCTTAAACCCCAACACCAACTACAATTCCAGTAAAGTAGGATGAAAGTCTTATGAAAAGAGATCCCATCTGAGTCCAGTTCCACCACGCAGAAACACCAGCTCCAAAGAAGGGCCATCTGACATGGCAGTGAACCCTGTCTGCCATGACCATAGAACCCGTGGGTCTCTTTAGCCCTCAAAGGAACCAACACCTGGGGATTGCATCCACTCCATCTGTCTCCCAGACTCTGCTCAGCTGTGCACAGGGGCAATCCTTCTGACAGCCTCCAGACTCTTTTTTAGAGACTCGTAGCCATATGAACTCATTTCTGCTTTCCATTTCCCCCTTATATTAGGTCAAACAGCATTTTAAGGTCATGTTATTATATGTAGACAGGGATATTCTGCTGATCCGTATTGAATCTTTAATTCAAGGTCATTTTCTAGTTCCATCTTCAGCTGGTATTTGGTAGTGATCCCTCAGTGCCAGGGAGGCTCATCCCCGGGTGTCATGTCCCACGCTGGGGGGAAGGCATTGCATCTACATATCAAGTTTGGCTTAGAGACTGGCCACATTTGATTAACATGAAGGCTGTCAGGAGGAAATTCCCAGGCACAGTGCTGCTCTAGGCCTTGTTCTTATTTCAGGCATATAGGCTCACAAGCATAGTCATTAGTATCATGCTCTCCCTGTTGGAACCTCATTCCTTCCTGGTCCTTACTGTTGCACCTGGGGGATTGCCACTGTTCCCTTAGGGACCACAACAGAGCACCTTCGGCCAGGAACTTAGTACCCCCCCAGCTATAGTTTTTAATTGTTTCCACTATGAGTATATCCAAACATTACCATGCACCCTGTACATATGCCCTGTACAGCTCCCTGTCAGCCATATATCATCTGTCGATAGTATCCTATACCAGTATTCCTCCGCTGCCATTGTTGAACCACTCTGTGATCCAAAACTTCCTGAAAATTGAAGCCCAATATAATGTCAGGTTCCCTTACTAGTAAAATGGCGTATAGCAATGGGTTTAAAAGTTAGATATTGAATACGTGTTGACTTGGAAAAATTCTACATCCTATCTTTTTCTTTTTCTTTTTTTTTTCCCCCCTAATTATTGAACTTCTCTTCACAAGAGCCCTGGTCCACAGTAATTCATATATACAATATACAGTATTCCCCCACATCTACCATTAAACCTTTTCCCTTCCACAGCGATATTCTTATAACTTACTCATATCATATTTACTTAAAGTGATGTACAGACTCTGAGACAATAGCTTTCAAACAAGGTGACATCCGTGCTTACATTGTGTTCCATACTTTAGTATATACAGTTTTCTAAATTTTTAGTTATCCTATGTTTTACATTTTGGTTTACTTTATTAGTCTGTCATCCCCTATATGTTTATGGTGTAATATTACATGTTTTATATCCATCCTTGTGTACTCTCGTGAAACTCCTCCTTTACCCCACATTTACTTTGGTTCCACACATTTAACATCCATTTTCCCATCCCCTTGGTGCCCACAGCGACAGCCAACCTCCATTTCCTGAGGAGCCCCGTCCAGAGATACTTGCAACAGTGTTCAGGGCCTAACTTGCTCAACTACGCCAATGCCCTGGGAGCCACCCTTTCTCTCGAGAGATACAGTTCCCTCTATCTGATGGCATTAGTCCTCCCCAGGATGTGGGTCCACCCCCACTCTCATTACTTGGGTCTCTACCCAATGGTACCACCCACTCTGGCAAAATGAGCATTCAGACATTCCCCAGGAGCCTGTCTCGCATCCGACCTTCTCCTCCAACCATCCTAAACAGGCAACCCTCTTAATTATATTTTGATACGATTTTCTCAGCATTTTACTCTCGACCAACACCTGACACTCTCCTATGTTCGTATGCTACCCCTCCCTCCCCCCACTTTTGGGCAATATTACCCATCTGCCCATCCCCAGCCCCTCTCAAACCCGCAAAGCCCCACCCAAAGGCCACTCCTTACCCCCATTTTATCTCTTCTTTGTGTTCATACTTACCGCCAGGTCATCATAAATTCCACCCCTACAGACGTCGGCTCACATCCTTCCTCCACCCCCCGATTTCCTGTAAGCCTATCGTTCAGTGTCTAGCTCTCTGAGGCAGTTTTCTTATTTCATATCATTGAGTTCATGTAGTATTTGTCCTTCAGTGCCTGGGTTGCTTCACTCAACATAATGTTCTCAAGATTCATCCATGTTATCAAGTGTGTTTGTAGTGTATTTGTTCTTACAGGCGAGTAGTATTCCATTGTGTGTATATACCACATTTTATTGATCCACTCATCTGTTGATGGGCATTTGGGTTGATTCCAACTTTTGGCGATAGTGAACAATGCTGCTATGAACATTGGTGTACATGTATCTGTTTGTGTCCTTGTTTTCAGTTCTGCTGGGTATATACCCAGCAGTAGTATTGCTGGGTCATATGGCAAATCTATGGTTAGTTTTTTGAGAAACCGCCAAACTGTCCTCCAGAATGGTTGGATCCTTCTGCATTCCCACCAGCAGTGGGTGACTTTTCCCCTTTCTTCACATCCTCTCCAGCATTTGTATTCTTCTGTTTTTTTCATAGCTGCCAATCTTATGGGAGTAAGATGGTATCTCATTGTAGTTTTGATTTGCATTTCCCTGATAGCTAGAGATTTGGAGCATTTTTTCATGTGCTTTTTAGCCATTTGCATCTCTTCTTTGGAGAAGTGTCTGTTTAAATCTTTTTCCCATTTTTTAAATGGGTTGTTTATCTTTTTATCAAGATATAGGAGTTCTTTATATATTCAAATTGTAAGTTTCTTATCAGATATATGGTTGCCAAATATTTTCTCCCACTGTGTTGTCTCTCTTTTTACTTTCTTGACAAACTCCTTTGAGGTGCAGAAGGATTTAATTTTGAGGAAGTCCCATTTATCTATTAGTTCTTTTGCTGCTCGTGCTTTAGGTGTGATATTCATGAATCCATTTCCTATTACAAGGTCCTGTAGATGTTTCCCTACACTGCTTTCCAAGGTTTTTATGGTCTTGGCTCTTATATTTAGGTCTTTGATCCATCTTGAGTTGATCTTTGTATAAGGTGTGAGATGGTAATCCTCTTTCACTCTTCTACATATGGCTATCCAGTTCTCCAGGCACCATTTGTTGAATAGGCCACTCTCTCCCAGTTGAGAGGGTTTAATGGCTTTATCGAATACTATATGGCTATATATGTGAGGTTCTATATCTGAGCTTTCAATTCGATTCCATTGGTTGTGTGTCTCTCCTTATGCCAATACCATGCTGTTTTCACTACTGTAGCTTTGTAGTATGTTTTGAAGTCCGGTAGTGTGATTCCTCCAATTTCGTTTTTCTTTTTCAGTATGTCTTTGGCTATTCGGGGTCTCTTTCCTTTCCAAATAAATTTCATAGTTTTCTAGTTCCTTAAAGGCTGTGTTGATTTTTATTGGGATTGCATTGAATGTGTAGATCAGTTTTAGTAGGATAGACATCTTAATAATATTCAGTCTTCCTATCCATGAACAAGGAATAGTCTTCCATTTATTTAGGTCTTCTTTGATTTCCTTGAACAGTCTTGTATAGTTCTCGGTGTATAAGTTTTTTACCTCTTTAGTTAAATTTATTCCTAAGTATTTGATTTTTTTATTTACTATTGTGAATGGTATTTGTTTCTTGATTTCCTCCTGATCTTTCTCATTATTGGTGTACAGAAATGCTACTGATTTTTGCGCATTGATTTTATAACCTGCGACTTTACTAAACTCATTTATGAGTTCTAGAAGCTTTGTTATAGATCTCTCAGGGTTTTCTATGTATAGGATCATGTCATCTGCAAATAATGAAATTTTGACTTCTTCCTTTCTGATTTGAATGCCTTTTACATCTGGTTCTTGCCTCAGTGCTCGAGCAAGTACTTCTAAGACAATGTTAAATAGGAGCAGAGACAATGGGCATCCTTGTCTTGTTCCTGAGTTTAGAGGGAAGGATTTTAGGATTTCTCCATTGTAAACAATGATGGCTGTAGGTTTTTCGTATATACTCTTTATCATGTTCAAAAAGTTTCCTTGTATTCTGATCTTTTGGAGTGTTTTTATCAAGAAAGGGTGCTGTATTTTGTCAAATGCTTTTTCTGCATCTATAGATATAATCATGTGATTTTTTTCCTTCAATCTGTTAATATGGTGTATTACGTTGATTGATTTTCTTATGTTGAACCATCCTTGCATACCTGGAATAAATCCCACTTGGTCATGGTGTATAATTCATTTAATGTGTTGTTGAATATGATTAGCAAGTATTTTGTTAAGTATTTTTGCGTCTAGGTTCATTAGAGAAATCGTCTGTAATTTTCCTTTCTTGTGGTATCTTTGTTTGGCTTTGGTTCTAGGGTAATGTTGGCATCATAGAAGGAGTTCGGCAATGTTCCTTCTGTTTCAATTTTTTGGAATAGTTTCAGCAGGATTGGTGTTAGTTCTTTCCGGAATGTTTTGTAGAATTCACCTGTGAAGCCATCTGGCCCTGGGCTCTTCTTAGTTGGGAGATTTTTAATGACTGATTCTATCTCTCTGCTTGTGATTGTTTTGTTAAGATCATCAATTTCTTCTTTTGTCAATATGGGTTGCTTATTTGTTTCTAGGAATTTGTCCATTTCCTCTGAATTGTCATTTTTGTTGGAATATAGTTTTTCAAAGTATTCTCTTATGATAGTCTTTATTTCTGTGGGGTCAGTGGTGATATCGCCTTTCTCATTTCTTATTTCGTGTATTTGCATTTTCTCTCTTTTTTTCTTTGTTAGTCTTGCTAAAGGTTTGTCAATTTTGTTGATCTTCTCAAAAAACCAGCTCTTGGTCTTGTTTATCTTTTCAAGTGCTTTCTTATTTTCTATTTCATTTAGTTCTGCTCTTTGTTATTTCCTTCCTTCTTCTTCCTGTAGGGTTACTTTGTTGTTGTTTTTCTAATTCCTTCAAATGTGCAGTTCTTCAATTTTTGCTCTTTCTTCTTTTTTGATATATGAATTTATGGCTATAAATTTCCCTCTCAGTTCTACTTTTGCTGCATCCCATAAATTTTGGTATGTTGTGTTATCATTATTTGTTTCAAGGTAGTCATTGATTTCTTTTGATATTTCCTCTTTGACCCACTGTTTTTCTAAGATTGTGCTGTTTAATTTCCCTATCTTGGTGTGAAACCTGGGCCTCTGTCCCTTGCAAATTTCCAGCTTGACTCCACTGTGGTCAGAGATACTGTTTTGTATGATTTCAATCTTTCTGAATTCATTAAGCTTTTCTTTGTGGTGTAGCATATGGTCTGTCTTGGAGAATGATCCATGTGCGCTTGAGAAAAATGTATATCCTGCTGTGTTTGGGTATTATGATCTATATATGTCTATTAGATCGAGCTCCTCTAATATACTGTTCAAGTGTTTTGTTTCTTTAGTGATTCTCTTTTGAGATGTTCTGTCCAAGGTAGATAGTGGTGTATTAAAATCCCCCACTATAATTGTAGATGCATCTATTGTTTCACTTAGTTTTTCCACCATTTGCCTCACATATTTAGAGGCACCCTTGTTAGGAGCATAAATATTTTTGATTGTTCGATCTTCTTGACAGATTTTCCCTTTCACTAAAATGTAGTATCCTTCTTTGTCTCTCACAATTGTTTCACCTTTAAAGTCTATTTTGTCTGATATTAATATAGCTACTCCTGCCTTTTTTTGGTTATTGTTTGCTCTTACACTCTCCTCCAACTCTGCCTGTCCTGTTTTTTCCTTTCTTCCTGCAGAACTCCCTTTAGAATTTCTTGAAGGGGAGGTTTCTTGTTGGTATACTCTTTCAGTTTCTGTTTGCGAATATTTTGAACTCTCCATCATGTTTGAATGCTAGTTTAGCTGGATAGAGTATTCTTGGTTGGAAATTTTTTTCCTTTAGTTCTTTGATTATATCATACCACTGCCTTCTTGCCTCCATGGTTTCAGATGAAAAATCAGCACTTAATCTTATGGAGATTCCCTTGTATGTGATGGTTTTCTTTTCTCTTGCTGCTTTTAGAATTTTCTCTTTGTCTTGAGCATTGGATAATTTGACAAGTATGTGTCTTGGGGTGGGCCTGTTGGGGTTTATGAGTAGTGGAGTGCGCTGTGCTTCTTGGATATGCACATCTGTCTCTTTCAGTAGATCTGGGAAGTTTTCAGCCATTATTTCCTGCAACACTCCTTCTGACCCCTTTCCCTTCCCTTCTCCTTCTGGAATGCCTATAATACGTGTGTTTGAGCGTTTTGCATTGTCAGTCAGGTCCCTGAGTCCTAGCTGGATTTTTTCTATCTTTTTATCAACCCCTTCTACTATCTGTTTGATTTCTGATGTACTGTCTTCCACATCACTAATTCTCTGCTCTGCCTCTTTTAGTCTGCTGATATTTGCTGCAAGTGTATTTTTGATTTCTTGAACTGTGGTGTTCATTCCCATCATATCTGTTATCTTTTTGCGTATATCTGCAATTTCCCCTCTGAGTGTTGTCTTCATGTTGTTAACCTCTTTCATTACTTCATCAAATTTGTCAGTGATAAATGTTCTGAAATCTTTCATTGCTTGAGCTAAGTTCTGTTCCCCTTCCTGGTTTTTAGTTTGTTGATTGGATTCAGCCATGTTTTCCTGATTACTGGTTTGGTTTGTAGGTTTTTGTTGCTGTCTGGTCATCATTTTATCTTGACAGGTTTAATCAGTTCCTTAGCTTCTTTGTCTACTCTTGGAGATTAATTAGCTGTTGTTTTTGCATAAGTGTTATATCTTCTCTTTGTCACTTTGTTCTTCTTATTCTAATTTCTTGTTGCTGGTTACATTCACTTTAAAGGAAAGTATTAGTGCCGGGGAAAGGTAATTGTGTAAGCAAGGAAAAAGTGTAAGGTAGTATTGGTGATATATGTTAACAAAGCAAGAATATGAGATCTAGGAGGGTGGAGGTTAGATTCATGTAAAATTGTGTAGAGTTATAGCAGTAGGTAGAGTACCTATTATGATGTAGCTGACTGAATATGGGAGGAATATTGTATGAGCTAAAAAGCTATTGTTTCGTGAGAGAGGGAAAGAGAAAGAAAGGTAATAGTTTCAAGAGTGGATAACAGACAGAAAACAAAACAAGGGTATTAGGAATTAAGAGTTAGATACTTTGTGGATCAAAGAAAGGGAGATGGGAGGTGGAATATAGGAGAGACAGTAGATGATGGCGGATATCAAGATGTAGGCGAAAGGGGATAGTGTAGGTAGCCTAAATCAGTTCCCTTAGAAATGAGGCAGTGGAGGATGAGAGAATCCAGCAAATGTGAGGTGTTCCCTGCAGCACCTATTGTATAATTGAGTTAAAATAAAAAAGTAGAAAATGAGGGACAAGAGGGAGAGGAAAAACAGAAAAAGAAAAAAGAAAAAAGAGAAGAAAGGAAAAAAGAAAAAGGGGGGTGGGCAAAGGGTGGGGAACAGGTAGGGGTAAGAAAAAAACAGATATATGCGAACCACAATTGCAACACCAACTACAACAACAACAACAACAAAAAACCCTAAATAACTGAATAAAAAAAAAAGACTTTGGGGGATACGCTGGGAGAAAAGACTAGGGGATAATGCAATATTAGCAATCAGGACATTAAAAAAAGTAAAAAATAAGATAAAATGAAAATAAGAACAAAACAAAATGAAACGGTAAAGAAAAAATGCAAACGTTGAAGGCTAGGGCATTCAAGGACCTCAGATGGACCTCAGGGCGTGATGGATTCAGGGGTGGAAAGTCTGAGATATTGAAGACTCAAGAGGTGTGAGTCTCTGGGGTGTGGGCCACCAGAGTTTAGGGGATTCAGACCTGGCAACCTCTAATCTGGTCAACAGGAAGCCTAGGAGCCCCGCAGTGTAATACAGCCTTCAGGGATCCCCGCAGCTGGGTGCCAGCCCTATGGGGGAAGTCAGATTCGCAAACTCTATATTATGTCTGAACCCTGCTATTCACTTACTCACTAGGGTTTATTTTTTGTGGATATTTCATCAATTCAGCTTTTGGACTGCTCTCACCCTATGATCCCACAGAACGGCCACCTGGGGGCGCCTCTACACCGCAGCCAATTTAATGACGCAGCTCCGGAGCCCGGCCCATGGGTTGGGCTCCAGTTGGAAACGCCAAAAACAAATTCCACAACCGGAATTCCCAAGCTTCACAAAATATTCCCCAATCGGCTTCCAGACGTGTCCCCCTCCCTCGCGGCACCCTGTAACAACCTCCCAATTACGTCCCTTTATTGCCAACAATCTGATTCCGTTGCAGATCGGCAGCCGGGCTTGTGGGGGTGGGGCTCCAGGCAGAAGCGCTATTATTTGTGTCCGCAATCAAAAATTCCCCTGCTTCACAACAAAACACCGTCTGTCTCCCCAAATCGTTCGGCAAAGGCGTCCCGTCCCGTCAACCCCCCAATAGCCCGCCCAGGACTTGCGAATTCCCCAACACCGCATAGCCACCAAAAAGCACGGCCACAGTGCGGGTTCCGCGGCTCCACCCATCCCCAAGGAGGGAGCAACCCGTGTGCAGGTCTCACCTCCGGGCAATAGAACCCAAATTATATCTTACAGACCAATCCTCTCCATTACCTTCCCACCAAATCGATGTCCAGACACTTCCTGCCCTGCAAAAGTCCCGAAAAAGCCTGGTTCCAGAGAACCTCCAGCGGCGCCCAGCTGCCTCTTCCCAGGAGAGACGGCAAGGCAAGCTCACTCAGCCAGCATCTTGCCGGAAGTTATTTTGTATATTTGATCTTCTCTCTTTTTTCTTTATTAATCTAGCTAAGCATTTATTGATATTATTGATCCTGTCCAAGAACCAGTTCTTTGTTTTGTTTAGTTTTCTTAGTGGTTTCTTATTTTCTACTTCATTTAGTTTTGCTCTGTTCTTTCTTTCTTCTTCCTTTGATGTTTGTTTTTTTTTCACTAATTGCTCTAAGTGTGCAGTTATGTCTTCGATTTTAGCTCTTTTTCTTTGATGTTTGAATTTATGGCTATGAATTTCCCTCTCAGTACAGCTTTTGCTGCATCCCATAAGTTTTGATATATTGTGTTGTCATTTTCATTGGTTTTTAGGTAGGTTTTGATTTCTTTTGAAATTTCCTCCTTGACCCACTGTTTACCTAATAGTGTATTGCATAACTTCCATATCTTTGTTCCTGATCTGGCTCTCTGGCCCTTGCAGATTTCCAGCTTCATTCCACTGTGGTCAGAGAAATTATTTTGTATGATTTTGGTCCTTCTGAATTGAGACTTTTCTTTGTGGCCTAACCTGTGGTCTGTGTTGGAAAATGTTCCATGTGTGCTTGAGAAGAATATCTATCCTGCTATGTTTGGGTGTAATGTTCTGTATATGCCTATTAGTTACAGAACCTCTTATCCATTATTGAAAGTCTTTGTTGCTTATTGATTCTTTGTTGACATGTTTTGACTAATTGTGATAATGGTGTATTAAAGTCCCCTGGGGTAAGTGTAGAGGCATGTATTATTTCACTTAATTTTTCTGATGTTTGCCTCATGTATTGGACGTGCACTGGTTTGGTACATACATGTTTATGATTGTTCTTTCTTCTTGAAAGATTACCACTTTTACTAATATGTAGTGTATATCTTTGTCTTTCACAATTGTTTTGCAATTAAAATCCATTTTACCTAATATTAGTATAGCTACTCTTGCCCTTTTTTTGGTTATTGTTTGCTTATAAGGTTTTTTTCCAGCCATTCACTTTCAAACTCCTTGTATACCTGTGTCTAAGGTGGGTTTCTTATAGACAGCATATAGATGGGTCATATTTCCTTATCCATTCTGCCAGTCTGTCTCTTCACAGGTCAATTTAATCCATTAACATTTAGTGTTATTACTCTCAAGGAATTATTTACATTAGCGATATTTTCTTTAGGTTTCTTTATTTTACTTGTTTTTATTTCTCTTTTTGTCTTTCTAGTTGTTCTTACACTCTCCTCCAACTCTGTCTCTCCTGTTCTTTCCGTTTCTCCTGCAGAACTCCCTTTAATATTTCTTGAAGGGCAGGTTTCTTACTGACATGTTCTCTTAGTCTATGTTTATCTGTGAATATTTTGAACTTTCTGTTAATTTTGAATGCTAGCTTTACTGGATAGAGTATTTTTGGCTGGATATTGTTTTCTTTTAGTACATTATGTCATACCACTGCCTTCTTCCCTTCATGGTTTCAGATGAGAAATCAGTTCTTGGTCTAATTGAGCTACCCTTGTATGTGATGGTTTTCTTTTCTCCTGCTGCCTTCAGTGTTTTCTCTTTGTCTTGAGCATTGGATAATTTGACAAGTATGTTTCTTCGGGCAGGCCTCTTGGGGTTTATGCTGTTTGGGGTGTGTTGCACTTCCTTGACTTGTACATTCATCTTCCTTAATATCAGTGTGATGATATAACCATTAAGTCAGTGGGAAATTTTGGAAGTGAGATATGGTTCGAGGACATAGCAGTGAGAGTCTGTTTTTGGGTTGAGGAGAACTGGTTTTTCTAAAATTAAATATGCACAGTTGCACAGAGCTTATTACACAGAGCGATTATTTCAAACAGGACATTACAGAGAAATGCTAAGAATTTGTTCTCCTTGTGTTATAGACTTATTTGTAACCAAACTTTTAACTTCTTATTAAGAATTCATTTTAATTAATAGCCTCAGAAAACAAATCAACTTTGATATACTTGATCATATCTAAGCAAAAATATTTTAGAGTTAACATATTTTTTAGGAGGTACTAAGGATTTAACTGGGGACCTCATACAAGAAAGAAGCAGCCACTCAACCACCTTGTTACACCCACTCCCAGCGTATTATTCTTTATCTACTCTGTTAGTAATCATCTAATGTACTTTTGCTTTGAACACACCTCTCACCTCTTCCAGGTATTGGATGCCTATTCTATGTACAGTGGAACATTGTTTATAAGTGTTTTAAAGATGACTCCTGAACAACAAATTCAGTAATGTTGCTATTATCCAAATACATATTTATAAGATACAAAATACAGTATTAAAGCAATAATATAAATTCATTGCTTTTTACATATCTTATTTTGACTCTGCGTACTTCCTGTGTCCTCTAAATTCTGTATTTTAAATGGGATTTGGGTAAATTGAAAATGCTGGATTAGAGCGGGATGGATTATTGTAAGTATTAACTCAACCCTGCCTTCACTAGGAAAAGTGAGATTTGTTTTCCCCTAAAAGACCTAAGCCTGAGCAAATACCATTTGAGTTTCTGGATCTTGAGATTTGTGTCCTGGGAAGGTTTCCATGTATTTTGAAGTAATTCTGACAGATTGCTGAAAATCAGGTGCTGTCTTCCCTTTTGTTGGCAGGACCTTGTTCACCATGGATCACAATATGATTAAATAAAAAAAAAATAAGGAGCACCTGGGGATGGGACAATCCCATCAATCTTGGTTTAGGGATTTTGCTTTTTAGAAGAAACAAAATGGCTCCAAGGCTTGTACCTTGGATCAGTATGACTGAGCCAATATGGACTTTCTTTGATGAGAAACTTGTCCATAGTAGAGTCACTTTGAGTAAATTGCATTTCATGATCCAGTTTTTTTATATTTAATTTTTTAAATATATTTTTAAAGATACATAAATCACAGAAAATGTTACATTAAAAAATATAAGAGGTTTCCATATACCCCACTCCCCGCTCCCCCCACTCCTTTCTGTCAACAACAACTTTCATTAGTGTGGTATATTCATTGCACTTGATCAGTACATTTTGGAGCACTGCTACACAGCATGGATTGTCCTTTACATTTTAGTTTACACTCTCTCCCAGTCCATTCAGTGTTATGACAGGGTATATAATGTCGTGCGTCTGTCCCTGGAGTATCATTCAGGACAACTTCCAAGTCCTGAAAATGACCCCACATTACGCCTCTTTTTCCCTCTCCCTGCCTTCAGCAACTCCTGTGGTCACTGCCTCCACATTAATAGTACCATTTCTTCCATTGCTACAGTCACAATAATTCTATAGTAGAATACCCATAAGTTCACTCTTATCCATATTTTATTCCTCCATCCTGAGGTCCCTGGGATGACGATGCCCTCTCCACCTCTAATTTCAGAGAGGGCTTAGATCCCACATGACTGATGGATGGGAGTCTCCTGCTTGCAATTGTAGACTTTCTTGGTGTGGGGTTAACCATCCTCACTTCCTTGTTAGTTGACCTGGGTATGTCCAACAAACTAGCCAGTAGGTGTTTCAACTCTGCTCAGGCTCAGGACCAGGCTGACACATGGACAGTCCAGAGATTCAAGTCTCCTGGGCATACAACAACCCCAATGCCAACCACAGGTTCAGTAACGGTGACAGAAGAGTCACATGAAGAGAAGTCATATCTGAGTCCAACTCCATCACACTCAGGAGCACAAATTTCAATGTAAGGCCCACTGGCAAGGCACTGAACTCCAGAGCCATCTGTCATGACTGATGGCCCTGGGTGTCTCCATAGCCCTCAGGAGCACCACTACCTGGGGTTGTATCTACTTTGGCTGTCTCTGAGATTCTGCTGAAATGTGCATAAGTGCGACCCTTCTGATGATCTCCTGACTCATTTTGAAGTCTCTTAGCTTTATAAACTCATTTCTCTTCACCATTTCCCCCTTTCAGTCAAGGTCTATTTCTAGTTGCATCACCAGCCAGTGCTTGGTAGTAATACCTCGGTACCATAAAGGTTCATCCCTGGGAGTCATGTCGTGCTCTGGGGGAAGGTAATGCATTTACATGCCTAGTTTGACTTAGAGCGTGGCCACATTTGACCAATGTGGAGGCTCTCAGTAGTTAACTCTTAGGTATCCTACAGCTCTAGGCCAAATTCAGATTTCAAGCACACAGGCTCATAAGCATAGTCGTCAGTATCAAGGACCCATCATTGGACCATCCCTCTTCACTGGTCTTTGCCTTTGCTCTTGGTGGATTGTTCCTCTTCCACTGGGGGATGTGGCAGAGCTCCCCAGGATGTGAACTCAGCACTCCCTCCATTGTCATGTGAAACTCTACCTACTGTGTCAATACATGAATAACACCTGAACATATATATATATACACACACACACACCATACATATATGCCCTGGAGAACTCCCTCCCACGCATGCATCCCCTGTCAATGACACCCCATAACAGTGCTCCTCCCCTGCCATAGTTGAACCCCTCTGTGATCCAAAACCTCTTAAAAAATGGAGCCTAATACATTGCCAAATTCAATTAATAGGAAAATTGAATAGTATTGATAGGTTTAAAGATAAGAAATAAAATACATAATAATTTAGAAAAACTAAAAGTAAAAAATAATTTGGGATATTAAAAATGAAAAATGTAAAAAATTTTTTGATGTTTTGCCTTCTGCCACTGTAATCGTTGTTGTGCATGTACAGTGGCAAGGCAGTCTCTTCCATGTCTTCCTCTGTGTCTTACATCAGTTTTTTTGTATTATGTCTTCAAAAAAGTTTTAGGTCACATTAAAGTCAAATATAGAATGTAAGAGTCTCATATACCCAACATCCACCCTGTTTTCCCTTTACCACAGCAAGGGTATTTTTACATGTGGATGTTACATTTCCTACAACTGATGTACAAATATTGAAATATAGCTACTAACCCTTATTACATTATGGTTTACATTTCAGACTATATACTTTTATAAATTTTGGATGATATTTAATGTAGCCTGTATCCATCGTTGCACGATCATGCAGAACACTTCTGTTGCCCCCTGGTTACCCTCTCTTCCATCTATTCTATTCCTCTTTCCCCTTCCCTTTAGGGCCCACAGTGGCAACCAAGCTTCACTGCTTCAAAGACAAGATTCATAGATACTTGCAACAGTGCAGGGGCTTGACACACTCGTTTGTCCTCCCCCCATTGGGAGTCACCCATGCTCTCAATAGACAGCCTCCCCTCTGAGAACATCAGACCTCCCCAGGATGGGGGTACAACACCTTCCCACTCACTGTATATATGACATAACACACTATGACAAGATGAGCACTCACATATTCCCTAGAAGTCTGCCCTAGGTGCACCCTGTGCCAGATGCGTCCCATCAAACACCTTATACCAGTATCCCTTCCTCATTATATTTTCTATAGAGTTTTCTCAACATTAGAATATTAACCATGTACCTGATGATCTCCTGTGTTCACCTGCTCCCCCAGCCCTTCCCCAATTGCATGGACCATCTGCCCCATCCTCCAACCCTAGCCCCCCTCAAGCCTGCAAAGTCGAACCCAATAGTATCCCTATACTCCTAACTTTTTTTTTTTTTGGTTTTATAAAAGGAATGTATTTGATCAGAAGGCTTGCAAGCATGCTTCTTCCTTGGTCTGTTTTCTTTCTGATTAGCAAATACTGGATTTCTATGACTTTTCCATTAAATAGCAATGTACATGGCAATATTTCTCCATTCTCCACTAGGTTTGGTTGACCTTTCAGGCTCTGCTCTCCCCATGGTCATCTCCATTTGACATTCACTCTACATATAAAGTATTCCAATAATGTGGGTTTAAACTCACACAGTTGCACCACACCTTAACTTAAGTAACATCTTGAAAAGATTTTATAAGAAATAAGTTTACACCCACGAAATACAGACCAAAACCAATGACATAACCGAACTGAGTTACACATTTCAAACTACCCACATACAGGAAACAAAAATGTTTGCTATTTTTTTTCTTTTGAGGTACTGGCCTTGGGTAGAAGCCAGGGCCTTGTATATAGAAAGCTGGTGCTCAACCACTGAACTACATTGGCTTCCCTGAGTTGGTTTTTGCATTGTTTTTGCTTGTTGTTTGTTTTTTCCTTGCATTTTCAGGAAGCCCAGGAACAGGACCCAGGACCTTCCATTTGGAAGACAGGCATTCAACCACTTGCGCACATGGCTCCAAAGATTAGAATTTGATTTTCCCAATTTCCAATTGCATGATGGTTATCCTTGAGGAAACAGAAAGAGTACTACAGTTTTTCATTGCTTCTTTACATGTCCACTTGAAGAGTTTTACTCCACATTCTTCATCTTTGTGATATTCTCAGAACTTATCAAAACAAAACCATTATGCTATATCTGTAATTCTTGCACATATTGGATGGTGTATAGTACATTCCTTTGAATGACCCCAATAATAAAAGCAAATGAGCCCTATATTTCTATTTGCAGCAGTTCCTCTGTTTTGTTTTGTTTTTTATTTCATTATTTTTGGTCTTTATTTTTTTAATGTTACATTCTAAAAATATGAGGTCCCCATATACCTCCCCACAACCCACACCCCACTCCTCCCTGCATAACAACAACCTCCTCCATCATCGTGAGACATTCATTGCCCTTGGTGTTTACATCTCTGAGCACCGCTGCACCTCATGGTCAATGGTCCACACCATAGCCCACACTCTCCCACAGTCCACCCAGTGGGCCATGGGAGGACACACAATGTCCAGTAACTGTCCCTGCAGCACCACCCAGCACAACTCCAACCCCCAAAAATGCCCCCACATCACATCTCTTCCTCACACTCCCTACCCCCAGCAGCCGCCATGGCCACTTTCTCCATACCAATTCCACATTTTCTTTGAATACTAATCACAATAGTTCATGAATAGAACATCACTAAGTCCACTCTAATCCATACTCTATTCCTCCATCCTGTGACCCTGGAATGTTTGTATCCACTCCACATTGCGGCGGCTTGCTCGGTCGGTAGAGGTGGGGTCTGGCTGCGGACGAGGGGTCGGTCCAGCTTTGGACGAGGGGTTGGTCCCGCTTGGGACGAGGGGTCGGTCCCACTTGGGACGAGGGGTCGGTCCGGCAGCAGACGAGGGGTCGGTCTCACAGGGGTTGCGCGGATCGGCTGACGGGGTCGCCCGGCAAAGCCGGCGACGAAGGGGTCACCCGGAGAAGCAGGCGACGAACTGGGGACAAGGGAGGCCAGGCCCTTGTCGGGGGCTCTCAGGACTGGAGGGCGCACGGCAGAAGAACTACGGCGGAGACAAGGTAAACACGCAAGTCCACTTTACTGAGGGAGAGGCAACAGTTTTATAGGGGCTGGGGAAGGCTGATTGGTCGAAGCCACGCCCTGTTCTGATTGGTTGCCGGCGAAAGGTCAATGGGAGGTGCTGGACGGGAGAGGGGTGGTGATTAGGGATTGGCTGTCGCTGTTGCTGGGGGAGATGGCAGGGTTTAGTGATTGGTGGCTGCTGTTGCTGGGGTAGAGGGCAGACTTGAGTTTTCCGCCCACGCCTGGCTGTTGCTGCTGTCGGGGGAAGGGAAAAGGGCAGACTGGATTTTTCCGCCCACGCCTGGCTGTTGCTGCTGTCGGGGGAGGGAAAAGGGCAGACTGGAATTTTCCGCCCTGCGCCTGCGCAGGCAGAAAGAAGGGTGCCGCCCCACAGGCATCGTGTGGCGCCATCGGGGAGGAGGGGCGGCTGCGGAAGCATGGCTGCCGAGAAGGGGAGACCCGAGGGCACTCTGCGCCCATGCCGAGCTCCCTTCAGGGGTGGCGGTGAGTCCGACCAGCCACCCTATTATGGGGGCAGCAGCTTGGCCTGCCGCGGCTGCTTCCCCGCCAGGCCAGCAAACCACACTTCAGCCCGAGGGGTGACCGCACCACATCTATATCAAGATGGGGCTTAGATTCCACATGGATGCTGGATGCAATTCTCCTGCTTGCAGTTGTAGGCACTCTTGGCTCCCTGGTGTGGTGGTTGACCTTCTTCACCTCCATGTTAGCTGTGGGGTAAGTCCAATAAACCAGAGTGTAGGAGCTGAAGTCTGTTGAGGCTCAGGGCCTGGCTATCACATGGTTAGTCCAGAGATTCAGGTCCCCTGGGTATACACTAATCCCAGCACCAACTACAGATCCGGTAAAAGTAACAGGAGAGGCTTGTTAGCAAAGATCATATCTGAGTCCAGCTCCATCACACAGAAACACACACTCCAAAGTAGGGCCAGCTGACATGGTATACTCCTGTCTTATCCCCTCACTGCACAACTACTTACCTCCACTTTATCATATGTGTGGGTATTGGTTCACAACCTTCCTCTCCCCCTCTATTTCCTGTAAGCCTATCTTCCAGTCTCTAGCTCTGTGAGACAGCTTGATTTGCTTAATTCATAACCGAGAGGTCCTGTAGTATTTGTCCTACAATGCCTGGCTTGCTTCACTCAACATAGGGCCCTCAAGATTCATCCATGTTATCCCATGTGTTAGTATTGTATTCCTTCTGACATTGTATGTATATATACTACATTTTAATTCATGATTCAGGTTTTTAAAGCCTCTCCACAGTTAAATTATTTGATCCAAATTCTCAGAACTTAAGAGAACAACTTTCAGTGTAAATAATAAAAAGCAGAGACCACTCACAGGGGTAACAGAAAATGGAACATTCCTAGCTTGAGTATCTCTCCTCATTTGAGAGACACAAAGCTTCAGCTCAAGTTGGAGTCCTAAATCAGTGACCTGTTTGCAAGTTCCAGCAGCAGTCAGTTGATTCTGGAAGGGGTAGGGCTATCCTCACGGACTGTCTTGTTAAGAATTAGAACAATCCTTACCAAATCTGTAGAATAAAGCATACTCCATTTGCAGGAGGCTTAATTCTTAGGGCAGACATTCAACGAGGAGCAATAGACTTGTCTCCAAAGCATGACAAAGCCCTATTCTAGCCACCACTTGCATTCAGTTATCAAGGCAACATTTTCACCCACTTCCCTAAATCACAATCATAATTTGATTGGGTGTGGCAATTGGCCAGAAAAACTATTTTTTCCAACCTACCTCGCAGCTATAGTTTCCCACATGAAACAATTCTAACTAAGGAGTTCAAGAGGAAGATTTTGGTTTGTACTTCCAAAAAGTCATTCAAAAGGGGACAAACTTGGTTGGCTTGTGCCTTAAACTTTTGTCCTTTTCCACCAGTACTCTATTTCTAGAACACAGATGCAGTAGTGGAGGCAGGATAGCAGACATCTTGTGACCATGAAGTGACCAGCCCGAGATGGAGATTGCTGAGCCCAGTGATAGAGGGAGTTGGGCTCCCAGTGACATCGTGGGGCCTCATTGCCAGCATGAGACTGTCAAGCTCCAGACATCACAATAAAACCCTCCCTTAAATAAAGCACTGGTATTTCAGTTTTCCCTTTAATGTAGCTGAGTTCAGTTCTTGCCTAATACACATGTACCTTAAGCAAATATATGGACAGTTGACATAATAAGCAGTGGACTTTAAATTTCTTTAACGTTTCTTATATGCTTTTGAAAATTTCAAACAAATTTTCTATTTTTTTCTATAATATTGTTTTTGTAAAACAATACTTAAAGTAAAATTGATGATCCAGGAAGTTTTGTAGCAGTCATTTGCTTATTTCCCACAGCACACACCATGTTGCTGTATGTCCAACCTGGAAAATACACCACTGGAATGAAGTCCAGGAAATTTGCTTCAATTCACAACTCCTAAGAATTCTAGGAGTAGGTTAAGCTTTAGTTTTCTCCTCTCTAAAATGGGCATAAAATAACAAAAACATCTCATTTTTGTAAGGAGTAAATAAGATGAATTGATATCACCTAACGCAGTGTCTACCATATACTAGGCACTCAATATTATTTATATAAAACTTACACTATGTATTTCAATATACATTTATATTTTGCATAAAATTATAAATATAATTTATTAGATTTTAGTACCATACTCAACATATTTAGAGAATACATATGGTATATGTTAAATATTCCTATTAACATCCAGCTAATCACATACTTTGTGCCAGGCTCTCTTCTATATATAGATGAATGCAGTGGTTAACAAGATGGATATGGCTCTGTCTTAAGAAAATTAGTCTGTTATGCTATAGACAATAAACCCTGGAATACTCTAATATTTTGGGAACACTCTTCAAAGGATTTGAGTTAACATGGGAATTGACACTTATTAATGTAGACAATTTTGTAAAGACAACTTTTATATTTTTTTTCACAAGCATCATTTGCTAAGAATATCGTGACTTAGCTGCATGAACTCGTACACACACAATCCAATTCATCACCCCAGGCTTTATCCTAGTTTCTTCCTCTCTGTATTATTATTATTTTTTAATTTCTCTCCTCTCCCCCCACCCTGCCCCAGTTATCTGTTCTCTGTGTCTATTTGCTGCATGTTCTTTTTGTCCACTTCTGTTGTTGTCAGTGGCACGGGAATCTGTGTTTCTTTTTGTTGCGTCATCTTGTTGTGTCAGCTCCCCGTGTGTGTGGTGCCATTCCTGGGCAGGCTGCACTTTCTTTTGCGCTGGGTGGCTCTCCTTACAGGGCAAAGTCCTTGCACGTGGGGCTCCCCTACGCGGGGACACCCCTGCGTGGCACAGTACTCCTTGCGCGCATCAGCACTGCACATCCGCCAGCTGCCCATGGGTCAAGGAAGCCTGAGGTTTGAACTGTGGACCTCCCATGTGGTAGACGGACACCCTATCCCCTAGGCCAAGTCCGCTTCCCTCTCTATATATTATAAACTCCTTTTTCCAATAATAAGAAAGCTGGCACCCATTATCCTTAATTTACTGACATAATTTATCACCCTAATGTAACCAATCTCTCATTGCTCCTGTCATCTTCTCCTCACTCATTGTAAAATTTCTCCCAGGATAGATAAATTTTATCTAAAATATCTTTATATATTTGAATCCTTCAAACAAGACCAAAAAAACTGTGCAGCAAGGACCAAATAAAAGAGAAATACCTACTGCTGCAACTCTGACAATTGGTGGTTCCTTCCCCACACCTGAGGAGTCTACAGTAGCCCAGTGTGGATGAAGGTGAACTTGAGTTGAATGGAATAATCGCTCCTAGTAAGCCGGCGCACATGCTCATTATAGGTGTGCCCTGGTGCTAAAATCCCTACGTATTATTATTTTTTAATGGTAACACATAATTTCTACGAGGAGGAGGCCCTACACTCTGGTGGTTAAATGAATGAGCTCTGGAATCACGGAGCCTGGGGTTCAAATCCTGAGTTGGGCATTATCATTTCCATGACCCAAGGAAAGTTCTAAAACTTCAGTGTTGTGTTCACGAAATTTATAGAAAGAAGAGAAGGGAACCTAGCTGTGCCAGGAAGGGACGGTGTGGGGTGCAGCATCTGGGCAGGTCAGGGCATTGGGAGCCCTCTGGGAAACCTCTGCGGCCCTCTTGGTGATGTTCATCGACAGGACGGCCATGGAGAAGACATGCCAAGACCGCGCAGGGCGCTGGAAGGACCACTGAGGCGGGTCACTGGGCCTAGCGGTTTGTCCTGCAACTTTTCCATCTGCCCTTTGCTCTCCTCTTCCCCATCCCTCACGTGCTCTTCCTCTGTGACACCTCCTCCCTCTGTAACATGCCCTCCCTCTGTGACACGCCCTCCGTGTGATGCACCCCCCTCTGTGACACCTCCTCCCTCTGTAACATGCCCTCCCTCTGTGACACGCCCTCCGTGTGATGCACCCCCCTCTGTGACACCTCCTCCCTCTGTGACACACCCTTCCTCTGTGATGCACCCCTCTCTGTGACAACTTCTTCCTCTGTGATATGCCCTCTGTGATGCGCCCTCCCTGTGACACACCTCCTTCTGCGACATGGCCTCCCTCTGTGACACACCCTCCCTCTGTGACACACCCTCCTCTGTGACACACCCTCCCTCTTTGACACGTCCAGATGCTGCATATAAAGCCTCAAGCCTCGAGCTGAACAGTGCCAGTGTGATCTTCGCCTGGAGACGCTGGGAGCTATTTGACCTCTCTAGAGCGTCACACTCCACTCCCTCGATTGGGCAGCCACAGGTAGCTCTTCGTGGGCAATTTCCTGAGCCAACTTCGCTCCCAGCCCTGCAGCCACTGCTCTGGGCCCGGGTCGCCCACCCGTCTATCCCCTCCTCAGTGCTCCTGGGGCTCGTCCGGATCACCCGTTGCCCCAGCACCCCTCCCTGGCCCTGCCCACAGGCTGTCCAACCCGGATGCCATGAAGTTACATTCTGGGACTTACGTTGCCCCTAAGAGGAGATACCCCATCCGGAGCCCTCACTGCTCCTCTCTGGGGGTCCTGCCGTCCGTGTTCAGGAGGGAGAGTCTGAAGCCAGTGCTGTCAGCTCACAACTCCAAGATGTTTGGCTACTCTTCTGGGGCAGTAAGGAGCCCTCCTCCAGGGCTCAAACTGTCCCTTCTGGGTTTGCCCCTGAGCAGGTCATGCCTAGGAGGCTGGCGCCATCCAGACACCTCCCACCTCTTCACCTGAAGGAAAGTGGACAGAGGACCCAGAAGAGGGCAGAGAAGAGCGAGCAGAGGAGGAGGAGCATCGCAGACACCAGAGGGCAGGACAGGCAGAGGAGGGACCCCACACCAGAGGGAGCGTCCGGGCCCCATCCACGACCCTGGAGCCCGAGGAGGTGGTCAAGTCCTTCTAGGGCAGTCCTGGACCTCTGAACAAGCATCTCCATTGTAGGGACGGACAAGGAGAGAGCCGGTGTCAGGAGGCCCAGGCGTCTGTGAGCTCCTTTGTCCACTACTGGGCCACCCCGGGCTCAGACAGGCCTGCAGGAGGCGTCCTGCCTGCTGGAAGGGGCGGTCCAGGGGCAGCAGGGCTCCCTGGTGCATCCTCTTCCTGCTGCTGCTGTCAGAGAGACCACCCCAGGCAGTGCTGGAGGGGAGCCACGGCCGCAGCTCTCCAGGCTCACAGCCAGGGGAGGAGACGCAGGAAGAGCACCGTCCAGCTGGGCCATCAAAGAGCGCTGCTCTACCCACACCAGCCAGCGTCAGGCCCCGTAAACGGAAAGGACTGAGCTGCTGCCATTGCCACTGCTGCTGCCACTGTCGTGGGGTGGAGGTGAGCGGCCCCCAGCCCTGAAGCTTCCTTGGAGAGCCGCAGCTGGAGAGCCACACTGGGAAGAGAAGGCTGAGCAAAAACAGGGCCATGGCATCACGGAGGAAGGTGGAAGAGAGGCCTCTGCAGAGAGCAGTGTCCCCGAGCCTGCCAGTTCTCCCTCTCTGCCTTCAGGGGAGAATACAGACGCCTTGCACCAAGCCCCAGTCACTGGGCCAATCCTGGCTACCACCGCCACAGCGGCCACTGCCTTGGCTGGCCTGCCTGCCAGGCCCCAATCCTCTCTGCCTCTGTACCTTCCCCCACACCAGTTATTAATGATCAAATACCAGTTCCCAACTCTCCTTTTGCTCTTCCTACTCAATCTTTGTCTCCCTTTAGATTCAGCCCCCTCTCTGAGGCTTCATCTATTGAGAACAGTGGCCTTTTGCATTCATTGACAGATGCCAAAGCTTTGCGCCTGCTCATGGCTGCCACAGCTTCACGTCCACTGAAGGCTGCCACAGCTTCATGTCTGCTAAAGCCTGGCACAGCCTCTCATCTTCTTCTGCTGCTACACATTCACTTCCACTTGTGCCTGCCACAGCTTCATGTCCACTTGACGCTGCCACAGTTTCACGTCCAACTGAGGCTGCCACATTTTGCATCCAACTGAGGCTGCCACAACTTCACGTCCAAGTATGTCTGCCACAGCTTTGCATCCACCTGTGGCTGCCACTGGTTCACACCCACTTGAACTTGACAGAGCTTCGTGTCCACAGACAGCTACCAAACGTGCGTGTCCACTCATGGCTGCCACAGCTTCCCATCCACTTGAGGTTGCCACAGCTTTATGGCCACACACCGCTGCCAAATATTCCCATCTGCTCACAGCTGCCCCAGCTTTGCATCTACTTGAGCCTGCCACAACTTCACATCCACTTGAGCCTGCCACAGCTTCGTGTCCACTTCAGCCTGCCACAGCTTCATGTCCAACTTCGGCACCGACAGCATCTCCTGGGAACTTGCTGTTCCTCTCCTCACTTGCAAGCCACTTTTTGGCAAATGCTTTACATTTAACACCACCATGTTTTGATGTAGTTTGATAAGTGGTATTAGATAACTAAATATGGCTTTCTTCACTCTATCCATGGAATGGCCCTGGAGGAGTTGCATTCTTAGAAGGCAACCCTCATCCACTAGTCTACTTGACTATGTTAGGAGGGTCGCCTAAGCCAAATTTGGTAACTTAGCCCCTTCCCAAGGAACTTAGAACTGGATCAGGAAATGGGCTGATCTAGTCTCTCTGTGCATGGCATGTAAAACTGCAGAGTTGCCTGTAGGCTATTTACAGCTTGTGCATTGTGAAACCTTTGTAGAGAGAAAATGATGTAACTATATAGGGAAAAGCACAGATGTGAGAGAGGGAAGGAAAAAATGAGGAAGACAAACTAGTGCAGATGAATGAGAGGTAAGAGGCGCAAAAGTGAGAGAGCCTTTGCAATTGCAAGAAAAATTGAGAAAACAACCTTTTTCTGGTTCCATCCTTCCTTACATCCCTCATTCCCATCTATTCCTGAGGCCCAATTGTTTCACTGCTGTGGTTACCAGGAGATTTCCAGAATCATTCCAACAAATCCCTGTCTTGGCTAAGCTACAACAAGTATATTGTTATTAGTTTTAACCAAAGAATTATAATTTGTAAGGTAGACACCCCAGTTTTTCCAAAGTGCACATAAAGGTGAAAAAATGTATAGACTTAGTCTGAGTGAAGTGGTAACTTTTCTTATATATCATTTTTATTTGTATATATGAGAATAAGTAAAAAAAGAATGAGAAATTATACAGGACAACAGGCATCTGTAAGTTGAAATAAAAAAGCAGGAATAAAAAGCAGGG
The DNA here is from genome assembly GCF_030445035.2 of Dasypus novemcinctus. Lineage (NCBI taxonomy): Eukaryota > Metazoa > Chordata > Mammalia > Cingulata > Dasypodidae > Dasypus > Dasypus novemcinctus. Next base: position 2,352 of record NW_026688133.1, on the reverse strand, counting down.
CTTAGGAAAAGTTCAAGTTGCAGGTCAAGTGAGAAAAAAATAGATATAGAGTAATGTGGAGAAACACACACAAACATGAAGTAAAAACTTTCAGGTCAAATAAAAGCAGGAAATAATTGGTTTCTAATTCTTACATCAGAGTATTTCTGTGACTCTGAACATTTTAAACTTATTTCTCCAGTCTAGATATGTTTAAGTCTCAGAACAAGTGGTAATTTACATTGTTCTTTAGATAAGGGACCCAAGAGAGCTACAGAGGCTAAGTGGCTTTTCCTTCTCTGGTTGAGTTGGTATCCTTGTATTGCCTATGAGTTGAATTAGAGAAAGCGCAGCCTGCCCAGGAATGGCGCCATCCACACTTCCCGTGCCGCTGATGACAACAGAAGCGGACAAAGAAACAAGACGCAGCAAAAAGACACAGAAAACAGACAACCGGAGGGGAGGGGAATTAAATAAATAAAAACAAAAATCTTTAAAAAAAAAAAAAGAAAATGAAATGATTTAGTACGTTTGTTGTGTGATGTAAGAGGTACACCATTGCTGTCCCCATTTACCTCCCATCCTTTTCATTAAAAACAGCATTAATTAGTGCCACTGAAGTAAGATTTGCCAGTTTGTTTGGGTACTAAGAATGGACCCTTGGAAGCACATTTACATTTTGGCTACCTTTGAATAATGTCACTAATAAGGAACACAAACATTGGCCATACTGAGTACATGCTACCATGACAGCCTTTTGTCTCTGACGTCCTGTAAGAAAATTAATAAGAATTGTGAATTCATAGCTTTCTAACCAATAGTGTCTGCTGTTTTAGCCTAGAATCACGAGTGATTAACTTGTCCACTGTTCTTTGGAATGTTGTAACACAGCTATGCAGGCAACCCCCTCACCTAGGAACCAAAAAACAAGTGTTTAAAAGGAACAAGTTACCAGATGCAGCATTTGCACGTCCTCTTTGCATCCCCTGTAAAACTAAAAGCTGAGAACCTTCGTATTCCTGTTGAGTGGACCATGTTAGAATAGAGCCCTTTGGGCACAATGCCCCTCCTCGGGGAACTGGCCATTCTCCTGGAGATGGGCATTGTTGTTCCAGGGGAGCTGACAAAGCACGAGACACATGACCTCCCTAAGATGATGGATTTGGTCTCTTTTAAAAGTGGGGCCTCTTTTGGCTGCCGGCTGAAGTCTCACCCAGGAGAGGACTCTCTGCCTGGGACCATTTTTCCAATTGGGACTCTGATCAGCTGCCAAAGGGACTTCTCAGCCTTGTAAAAAAGATCAGATATATTTCCCCCCAATTTGGTGAGTGTTTGTATACACTTTCATTCTTTCTTGTATCTTCAATTATTACTTTCTGTTGCCATTGCTTAATTGTTATAATCATTTGGTATAACCTGAAATGCATTTAATTGAATAAAGTTTTTATATATCATTTAGAGTTTCTATTTTTTCCTTAGCAAAACAGTCTCCTAGTCATACATAGCAAAACGAAAACCAAAAAAAAAAAATCCCTTCTTTGTTCTCCTTAAGCTCTGATTTTCTATTTTTTAATAACTTCCTTTATTGAACCTTAGGGATTGTCCCATATAATTAATTAGCATTTCATCATGTTTTAAGAAGATAATTCATTGTCTGTCTCAATACAGTTATTGAGATCTGTATTTGGGCTAGAATCTCATCCTTTTGTGATTTTTCTCAGTCTTCACACTTACCATGAAACTAAGTGCATCCATTCATTCAAACACTATTGAATGAGTTCCACCTAATGTATCCCAACCGAATAGTATTTGAACGAATGAATGAATGAGAGATTATGTACTAGTCAGTATAATGCACTAACCAATATGGGGGGGAAAACACACACACAATCTAAAAGGGCAACCTAAAAAGAGGACTGGACTTTCTGCAAATATCCCTCTCTTTCTTGGATCATTCCATGAAATCGTCAAAATGTTCCCAAAAGGTCTGGATGGTTGAGCAACAGTGTTACTAGACCCTTTTTATATCCTCCAGGAGTTTTAGAAAAAATGATAATAAAAAAATAATTAAAATGCGCTAATAATGATTGACGTGATGAATGCACAGCTATGTGATTATACCAGATACCATTGATTGTACACTTTGGATGGACTTATTCATTTACTTGTTAATTACCTTTCTACATCACCACCATCTATAAGATTCTAGTCCCTAGAAGAGTGCCTGAACTAGTGGGTTTTCAACATACATTTATGAATGAATGAATCTAATATTTTGTTCCTAGGTATAAACTTGATCTTATGTAAACATACTAAGTATATGCTGCATTTTCCATTTGCTCACAAAGTCACTGTGCTAATGGTGATTTAGTT